>NC_037688.1:11093172-11428331 GCF_003255815.1 Theropithecus gelada | reverse complement strand
AAAAAAAAAAAAAAAAAAAAAAAAAAAGCCAAATCTGAATCCAATCATAAGGAAACATAAGACAAATAAGAATACAGGGCCATTCTACTAAATAAATAAATAAAAAATAGCCTGCACACATCACAAATGTCAATGTCTTGAAAGAAAAAGGATGAGGAACCAATTTAAAGGACATGAAAGGACACCAGATTAAAGGAGAAGGGACCAAAGGGACCTGACAATGAAAGGTAACATGCGATCCAGATGGAAACTGGACCAGGAAAACATGTTATAAAATTCATTATTAGGACAATTAGCAAAATTTGAATATGGACTTTGGATGAAATAATGGCATTATATCAACATTAACTTTTTCTGAAATTAACAACTGACTGTGTTTATATTTGTATGTAAGAGAATGTCCATGTTCTTAGGACATATATGCTGAACTATTTAGAGGTAAAGAGGACTGATGTCTCCAACTTACTCTGTAATGGTTCATTAAAAAAATAATTGTTCATATGGATATATATGGCAAGAGAGAGAGAGCAATCAAGTGAACACAGCAAGATATTAACCTGTGAATATGGACAACAGGTCTATGAGAGCTCTAGATTCTACTCTTGCTCTTCAATAAGTTTTAAATCATTCAAAATAATAAATTATAACATCTGAGAAAAAATGCATAGGGCCAGCCCCACCCCAGCAGAGGAACCCTGAAGCCACCAAACTCAAGCAAGGGCATGCTACTCTATTCCTGGGATAGCAGCTAGACCTAATCACACTGGGTCCTCACACCAACCCACAGAAGCAGCTATTCTTAACCTCATTTATGACTGGAGAAACTGAGGTACATGGTATGAATCCCCTATCCCAATAGTAAGGAAATAGTAGACGCCATGGTTCTAACTCAAACCATCAAATACTAATCTGGACTATTCTACTATATGCCTTATAAGAAAAGTTCATTTTAAAAATGCATGAATACCATATAGTACTCTCATACGCTGAACACAAGTTAGATAAATGTTAATCATAGGAAGCTATTTGGTCCAACCTTCTTATTCACCCTCCAGACTTGGAAACAGCATAAAAGTCTATAGCATAAGCAATCACAAGGAAGAAACTACGGTCTAAGTTATTTCAAAGAGAAAAGAAAAATAAAAACTAAGTACCCATTATGGAGATGACAAAGTTTAATTTGAAAAGCAAACAAGAAATCTTTGTGACTTTGGGATAAAGATTGCATAGACATGACACAAAAAGCACGAATCATCAAAATGAACATTGATAAATTGGACCTTTCTTAAAAACTATTAAGTAACCTAGATGAATGGAAGATAACGTTTGCAACACACATAGTAAACAAAGGATTTATATCTAGAAAATATAAAGAACTCATAAAACTTAATAATAGGAACACAAACAATCCAACAAAAAAATGGGCAAAGATTTTGAACAGATACTTCATAAAAGAAGATATATACATGTCCAATAAGCACATGCGAAGATGCATAACATTATTACCCATCAGAGAAATGCAAATCAAACCACGATGAGATACCACTTCACACCCACTATGATGGCTACAATAGAAAAGACAGACAATAACAAGTGTTGACAAGGATGTGACAAAATTGTAACCCTCAAAATGGCTAGTGGGGAATGTAAAATGGTGTAACCACACAAGTAAACAGTTTGTCAGTTTCTTAAAATTTTAAACATAGATTTACCATATGACCAGTAATTCCACTCCTAGGTATCTACCCAGGAGGAATGAAAACACATCCACACAAAAACTAGGGTGCAAATGTTCACAGTAGCATTTTTCATAATAGTCAAAATGTAGAAACAAATCAAATGTCCATCAACTGGTGAAGAGATAAACAAAACATGGTGTATCCTGACACTGGAATTCTTTTTTTTTTTTTTTTTTTTGAGACAGTCTCACTCTGTCACCCAGGCTGGAATGCAGTGGCACAATCTGGGCTCTCTGCAACCTCTGCCTGCCAGGTTAGGTGACTCTCATGCCTCAGCCTCCTGAGTAGCTAGAATTACAGGCATGTGCCACCACTCCTGGCTAATTTTTGTATTTTTAGTATAGACAGGGTTTCACCATGTTGGCCAAGCTGGTCTTGATCTAAGTTATCCTGACTTCAGGTGATCCACCTGCCTTGGCCTCCCAAAGTGCTGGGATTACAGGCATGAGCCATTGCACTCGGCCTGACACCGGAATTCTATCTACTGTGTAATAAAAAGGAACAAAGTACCAATACATGCTGTAACATGGATGAACCTCAAAAACATCCTGGGTGAAAGAAGCCGAACATAAAAGACCACATATTGTATGAGTCCATCTATACAAAAATGTCCAGAAAAGGCAAATCTAAAGAACAGAGTAGATTCATGGTTCCCTAGGGATGAAGTAGAATTGGGAAATAACTGCAAATGAATACAGTTTCTTCTGGAAGGGAACTGTTCTAAAATAAGACTGTGGTGATAGTTACACAACTCTGCAAATATGCTACCAACCATTAAGTCCTACACTGAAAACAGGTGAATTTTACAGTATGTAAATTATACCTCAATAAAGATTTACAAAAAGAGAGATATGCAACATCATTAGACATCACTGAAATGCAAATTAAAATCACAAATATCACTGCACATCTACTAGAATGGTTAAAATGTAAAAGACTGACAAGCATTGCAAGGATATGAAACAAGTAGAACTCTCATTTTACATTCCCACCAACAGTTGGTAAGAATGTAAAAGGGTGCAGTGCATTTGAATATTATCCCCCAAAAAGGTATGTCCAAATCCAGAAACCCGGCAAGTGTGAATGTAACCTTATTTGGAAAAAGTGTCCTTGCAAATGTAATTAAGTTGAGGCTCTTAAGGACCTCAAGATCATCCTGGATTTAGGATGGGTCCTAATCCAATAACTGGCATCCTTTTAAGAGAAAGGAGAGAGAGATTTGAGACACAGAAACAGAGAGAAGGCGGCCATGTGAAGATGGAAGCAGAGAAGTTATGAAGTGATGCTACCACAAGCCAAGAAACACCAGGGACCACTAGAAGCTGGAAGAGGCAAGGAAGGAGTTTCCCCTAGAGTCCTTCAAAGGGAGTATGGCCCTGTTGACACCTTGATTTCAATGCCTCATCTCCAGGACTGAAAGAGAATAAATTTCTGTTGTTTTAACCCATCAAGTTTGTGGTAACTTGTTGCAGCAGCCATAGGAAACTAAAACAAATGGCCAAATCACTTTGGAAAACTGACAATTTCTTCATAAGGTTAAACAAAGAACTCCCCTATAACTAAGCAATTCTACTCCTGGGCATTACCCGACAGAAATGAAAACGGAAAGACTCTTACATGAATGGTCAAAGCAGCTTTTTTCATAAGGGTCCAAAACCAGAAACAATCCTAAGGTCCAGCAACAAGTGAATGAATGAACAACATGTGGTATCTCCATACAGTGGGCCACTAATCTGCAATAGAAAGGAACAAACTATTGATACATACAACACCATGGATTAATCTCAGAATCATTATGCTGACCAGGCACAGAGGCTCACGCCTATAATCCCAACACTTTGGGTAGCAGAGGCAGGAGGATGGCTTCAGCCCAGCAGTTCCAGACCAGCTTGGGCAACATAGCAAGACACCATCTCTATTAAAAAAAAAAAAAAATCATTACGCTGAATGAAAAAAAAGACCCAAAAGTATACATTGTATGCTTCCACTTATATGAAATCTAGAAAATACAGATGCATCTACAGAGACAAAAAACATATCAGTGGTTGCTTGGGGGCCGAGGTGGAGGGAGGGAACTGAGAAGGAGAGAAATGTTCGCTATTCCCATTGTCGTGGTTTTGCAGGTATATACATTTGTCAAAAGGCATCAGATTGTACACAGAAATGGTTGCAAATGACTGTATGTAAATTATACCTCAATAAAATTGATTAGAAAAAGAGAAAATAATTCATGAGCCATTGGACATTTTACATTTAAGATTTAAAACAACTACTTATACTTTGTTCTAACCAATAATATTAAGCAAACAAATTTTAAATGAAGAGCAAATTTGTTAAAGAAAAAAGGAAGACAACTTGCTCTACTAATTCAACATGTTTCACAAGCAGAAAATGGAAAAAGCCTTGAATTTGGAGTCAGAAGACCTGGCTCAGAGCGCTAGTTCCACTTAGCAACAAAGTGGCCTTGAGCAAGTCACGATTTACCTACAAGTCTCAATTTCTACATCTCTAAAATATAGATGACATTAATAACTACCTCACAGGCAACAGTTATGGTTTCAATAGAGTAAGAGCTCCTTTCATGCAGGGATTCTATTTTAGCCAAAATTATACTCCCAACGTATGGCAAATAATAGGTGCTCAATAAATCTTCACAGAATAAATGAATTACTTTAAAAATAAACCTGAAAGATGAGAAAGACATCGTGCACAACACCATGAGGCAACATTTGTTTCTGTGCACTGTGTAGACTAAAGCAGAAGAGTCACCCTCTTTGTGCTTATCTTTAGTATATTATCCACATCATTTGCAGACTCAAGCATGAAAACTTCCAGTCCCTTATGAAATACTGCGATAACTCAAGTCAATATAGAGCAGATTTTAAATTTTAAATCCTTAAGTGCACTGCCCTAAAACAGACTCACTTGTAAGATGAAATTCTACGAAAGCAAGAACTGTGTCTATGTTATTTAACACTGATATTCACTGCCAATATTTGCCTAACATATAGTAGGCAGCAGATAAAGTGTGCAAAGGCCCTGAAGCCAGATGAAGTACAGGGAAGAGTGACTTTTAAGAGGCCAAAGTGACTGGGAGGCAGACAGCAGAGTGTCATGTCCAATGGGGTTGTGAAAGCAGGTAGGGTCCACACCACGCAGGATATTGTAGGCAATGTGCAGTTTTGTCTTTATCCTAAGAGCAACAGAAAGCCATGGAATATTTTTAAACAGGTGGTTGGCAGAGTAAGGAGAAAGGAAAGGGACATAATTAGATTTGCATTTCATGAAGATCTTACTCTATGGTGTGCAGAAGAGAATGGTAGTTGGGGGAAGGGAGAGAAGGTGGAAGAAGAGTTAAGTTAGGGTGTAGAGTGAGTATAGGCCAATCAAGAGGCTATTCCAACAGTCCATTAAAAAGATAATGGTAGCTTGGTCCAAGGTAGTGGAGGTGGGAGAAAAAAGTGGACGGATTCCCAATACACGTAGACAAATCAACAGGATCTGACTTTGAGAATGAGAGAAAGGAAAACACTCAATGCTTCTGAGTCTCAGTTCTTCATCTGTGAAGCAGGGCTGTTGTTTATACTCCATCTGTAAAATACCTATCTTGTAATCTGCTGTGACAATGATATGAAAAAATTTAAATATAATGCACCTAACTCAGTGCCTGACCCACAGTAAATGCTTTTTAAAATCGCTGTTGCCATTATTATGGTCATCCCATGGAATGGCAACTACCGGAAACTGAACACCAAAGGTAGAGAGGAGCAATGTAGTTAAAGATTCATATCCACAGCGCGCTGAAAGACACAAACTGTTATCAGCCGGTCACTGAGACAATTGTTCCAAAGAAACACAGCTGACCGCACAGATATTTCATCTAAGACGATCTCAGTCCTCAGAGACCATTATGAGAAAGCACAGCTGGTATGATCACAGTCACCTGAGAATCCGGTAAACTGAGGCACAGAGATGGCTACAAATTTAACCAAGGAATAGGTGCAGAGGAAGGACAAGGAAATGGGTATCCTGCTTCTCATTTTTGAGCCGATCCAACAAGACTTGGCCTGCATCCTGAAGAAGAATTTGTAACACTCCCTCCAATGTCTCCAGGTCCCTTGCTGACAAGGCCCTGTCATCCCTTAGCTTAACACTGTGAATCCGCTCGCCACCAAACCAAGCCCTTCCGGTTCCCTGATACTAGCTCACAGCGCACGAAGATCCCCAAGCCCCGGGAGCCCCACATACCTTAGCTTCGCGCTCTCGTTCCTCGGCGGTCGGGGTGCGCTTCATGCTGCCACTAAAGCCGCGTTCGCCACCGCAAGCTGCGTAGCGATCCCCTCGCCCTGGACCCCGCCTCCTGCATGTAGTTCTCTCAGCGTCCTGCTCCCGTCCGGGGCCATTCTCCCTCAGAGAGGAGAAAACTACAACTCCCAGAATGCACCGCGGCGACGCTCGCAAGTGCCTCGGGATTTAGAACAGGAGAATTTCCCAGGTCCGACAGCTGGAAGAGCGTAGTCCTCTACACCGCGAGCAAACAGGCTGGAGTCCAAGGAGAACTACATTTCCCAGGAGGCAACGGGTGCCTACCATGTTTCTCCCGTGCTCCTCTCGGCCAGCCGCCCGCCACGCTGTCGGCGCTATAGCAACGGTAGCTAGCTGCAAGGCCAGTGGAGCGGTGAGTACTCGGGAGGATGCGAGAGCATGGGGGTGGGTGGAGGTTGCGGACCCTCCCCACTGCAGCGCGGGCCAGGGTCCTAGGGTCCGCTCTGCGGTCTGGAGAAGGCCCTGGAGTTGGCCCTGGAGTTCTGCTCGCGTGAAAGCAGCCCAGCCCGAGACACCTCCACATCCTCAGGCCTGAATCACAGCCCGCCCTTTATCCTCACATCCAGGACCAACCTGAAATGTGTCCCAGCCATGAAGGTGAGAGTTGATGCTGCTAATTGCCATCTCTATCCAGATCCTGCAAGTTGTAGGTCCCTAACACAGTTTGCTCATTTGCCCTGGATTAGGAATTTGTTGGTTGACCCTAAAACTCCTGAGTGTTCTATTGTTTGCTTAATTATATATTATTTGTTTATCATCTGATTACCTCCATAACTTGCTAGCTTCATAAAGGCGGGGATTTTGCTTGCCATTTTAATCTCAGTGCCTGGTATTCATTTATTCATTCAAATAAATATTTTTTCTTTATTCTTTTGTGTGTGTGTGTGTGTGACAGGTTCTTGCTCTGTCGCCCAGGCTGGAGTGGAGTGGTAAGACCTCAGCTTACTGCAACCTCCTCCTCCCAGGTTCAAGCGATTCTCCTGCCTCAGCCTCCCGAGTAGCTGGGATTACAGGCGTGCGCCACCACACCCAGCGAATTTTTGTATTTTTAGTACAGACGGAGTTTCACCATGTTGGCCAGGCTGGTCTCGAACTCCTGAGCTTAAGTCATCCACCCGTCTCGGCCTCGCAAAGTGCTGGGATTACAGGTGTGAGCCACCGCGCCCAGCCAATCATTCAATATATATTAATGTCGGTTCCTACCCTGTACCAGGCACTGTTCCTGAACAGCTGTGAACAAGACTAATACCCATCTCAAGATGTTTATCCCTTTTTCATGGAGACAAACAATAATTTATTTGATAATTTCAGATAGAGACTGTTGCTATAAGAGAAACAAGCCAGGCGTGGTGGCACGCACCTGTAGTTCCAGCTACTTGGGAGGGTGAGGTGGGAGGATCACTTGAACCCATGAATGCCAGGCCAGCCCAGACAACAGAACAAAACCGTGTCTCAAAAAAAAGAAGAAAAGAAAAGAAATAAACAGTGAAGAAATGTAAGGAAGATCACTCTAACATAGGATGGTCAGGGAAAGCCTGTCTGAGGAAGTGAGCTGAACTCCAAAGACTGAGGAGCCAGCTAATACAAAGGCCTTGAGTACACAAGGGTGTGGGGGGTTCGAGGAAAGTAAAGAATAATGTAGGTGAAGCATACTGAGCAAAGAAGGATAACACGAGATGGTGTTGGAGAGGCATTGCAGCGTTGTGCAGGATTACTCAGCTTCCACACTATTATTAACATTTTGGGCTGGATAATTCATTATTATGTCTCCTAAGCACTGTAAGATATTTAACATCATCCCTGGCCTCTACTCACTAGATACCAGTAGCATCCCCCTTCCTTGTTGTGACAACCAAAAATATCACCAGACACAACTATTTTTTTTTTTTTTTTGAGGCGGAGTCTTCACTCTGTCCCCCAGGCTGGAGTGCAGTGGCACCATCTCGGCTCACTGCAAGCTCCGCCTCCCGGGTTCGCGCCATTCTCCTGCCTCAGCCTCCCGAGTAGCTGGGACTACAGGCGCCGCCACCGCGCCCGGCTAATTTTTTGTATTTTAGTAGAGACGGGGTTTCACCTTGTTAGCCAGGATGGTCTCGATCTCCTGACCTCGTGATCCGCCCGCCTCGGCCTCCCAAAGTGCAGGGATTACAGGCGTGAGCCACCGCGCCCGGCTCAGACACAACTATTAATACTTCCAACTACTACCTTAGTTAACTAATCTGTGTCTCAGCTTCCTCATTTGTAAAGCGGTAATCATTTGAGTAACAACCTCACAAGGATATGGCGAGACACTTCATTAATTCCTATAACAGAGCACTTAGAACAGTACCTGGCACATAATAAGCATTCAATGAATGTTAACACCATCAACATCATCATCATCATTATCATCATTCTCATTATTTTTAAAGTGACCTTAATTCTGTCATGGAAAACTAATCATTTTCGTACATGGGCCTGTGTGTCAACAGGATCCTAAAAATTGACCTTTTCTATAGCAGTACTTCCAAAAGAAGTAGATGATCTCCCAAGGATTTGTCTGTTAGCTGTTTCTGTAACAGCAAAATGCAATGGTTCTCCACCATTTGTGAGTTATAATAAAAGTTATGAACCCTCCTTAAAAGATATTATATATATACATATACATACAAAATTTGGTAAACCATCTCTGGGTTCACAGACCCTGAAACCCCACGGACTCCATTCACTCACTCAACAACTATTTAATGAATGCCTGCTCTCAGAATGCACTAAGCTTTATGCTAGCCTCAAAGAGTACAGAGGTGAACAAGACAATGAAACTTGCTACTCTCTTGGTCTTTACATTCTAGAACCAATATCCTAGAGCTTAAGAACTCTGCCCTTTAGAGTATCTTCATTCACAGTTTGCATTTAGCTTACTAGGTAGATTGAAATGAAAATATAAAATCCTTTATTTTTGCATACTAGATACTGTGTGGACCACTCATATCCACATTCAAAAGAAAGCTACTGTGGTGCATTTCTGTAAAGAATAGAAACTATAAAAATACCAGAATTAGCTAGACAGCCTATATGTTGAAGTAGTTGAACTCTGGGCGGAACCTAAGCCTCATGGCAACAAAGGCAAGACACACACACAAAAAAAACCTAAACCAGTTGGTAAATTTATGCAACGAAACCTCTTTCACAAAACTTGGAACTGCCCACTCATTTGTGCATCAAGCAGACAATTAATATTTGAGTAATATTGACATCCCAGGCACATGTGATCAGTGCTTTTACTTTACTCATCCCATTTACCCTTAGAATAACTCTGAGATAGGTATTATTTTCTCCTTTTTAAAGCTGAGAGACTGAAACTCAGAGAGTTTAGGTGGCTTGACTAGTTCGTTAATGATAGAGCAACCATTTGAATCAAGTTCCTGACTTGAGTTTTTTCTAAGATACCTGCTCTCTTTTGGAGGCTGGGGAGAGGAAAGGGATGGAGAGGAGGTATTTCTTAAATGATAATCTTACCTCATTTCCTAAGCAAACTGTAGGATATATACTGTTGAAAGGAACACTGTCTCCATGATTGAATGTAGTAGTACTTTTAGAGTAGAAGCTTTCATCTTCTCCAAGCAGCACATATGGACAATAAGATGCCCATTAAAGTTCTAGTCCCTTTTTCATTTTATTTGATTCATTCCATTGCATAGTTAATGTAATAACTTGGAAAGAGTTTATTTGAATTTTCTTTTTTCCACAGCTAGGCCATGTCTGGTCCAACTGATGAGACTGCAGGAGACTTGCCTGTGAAAGATACAGGTCTAAACCTCTTTGGAATGGGAGGGTTACAAGGTATGGCCAGCTGTTATTTATTACAGTTATGAACTTTGATCACTGACTTCTTTACTTTTAATTTAAAGTATTTCTGATACTCATACAACCCAAACCATTTAAGTAACTATATAGTCCTTGATTGTACTAAACAAAAAGATGGAGAGTTTAGAACACATATGGTATTTTACTACATGCGTCAATTATCAATAGCTCATAGAAAATGTACAATCCCCCCTCTGTTCTGATAAAAAATTAACATAAATCATCTTTTTAAAATTCCTTACATCAGTAGAAACTACATAGAGAGTATCAAGCCTCCAAACCGAATTGCCTGGTTTAAATTATATTCAGTATTAAAACATTTCTTTGTGTTTAAATTTTATATGGGAGGAAAGGCCATATTTTAAGTGTTTTGCCTTTGAAGTAGAATATCTCACATGATAGTGACTTTTTTATCAAATTAATATGGATTAAAGGTTTTCTTTATCCTTTTATCACTTAGTAGTTGCTATAGAGCTAAAAAGCACTTTCAAATTGAGAAAGAAAAGCACCACATTAAAGAACAATTTAGAACAGAGAGCTGTGTTTATCTTTGTTTGTTCATTGTGTCAGCTATGCTGTCATGCATGTATCAATTATCAACAGCTCATAGAAAATGTGAAATCCCCCTCTAGCCTGAGAAGGCTAGGGATTTAAGATACATTCCATTTAGGAATCTACGTACACTTTTTAATCAGAGCAGTGTAAATGGCCACTGTGAAAACCAGAAAAGTGGTCAATGTATTGTTTATTGAAAAAGATAAAATTTGGCTACACAGAATTTTTTTTTTTTTTTTTGAGATGAAGTCTCACTCTGTCACCCAAGCTGGAGTGCAGTGGCAGGATCTCCACTCATTGCAACCTCCGCCTCCCAGGTTTAAGCGATTCTCCTGCCTCAGCCCGCTGTGTAGCTGGGTTTACAGGCATGCGCCACCACGCCCAGCTAATTTTTGGCTACACATATTTTATTGTTAAAAGTAAAAAGTATGTGTAAGCTTTGCTTTGCAGATCTTTCAGGGAGCACCAGGTATTAAAATACAAATAAATTTTAAGTGTGCAAAGCAGTTTATTGGGTTTTGATACTCTGTGAGTTCAATTCTTGTCCTCAGTAACCTATCACAGGACCTTAGTCTCTATCAGTTTGTTCTTTGTTTCTCTTGGAGAATTGTTGGAAATCGACCTACTTCACAATGTTATGGAAAATACCAAATTTAAGCGTCTGTAAAAAGATATCATATATGCATGCTAAAGAGTATAAACATTCTTAAAATTTATATAAGGTAGTATATAGAGAAATTATTTGTGAAGCTTTTAAATAATAATTTTTAAATTTAGGGGTTTTTTGATTTGATCTTACAACTTTTATAGTTTGTTTTCTAAAACACCCATAGTGCAAAAAAATATCTTAGTCATAATATGTTTACCAAATTACTCTTACTCTTGCCTTTGTAAAAAAATAACTTTCAGATACTCTCTTAGTTGTCACAACATTCAGCATGTAAATTCAAACGTCTTTATTGAATCAGAATTCCGTCTTATATTCTTAAAGAATGGCTACTTGAATACATTTTTGAATGGATACTATTGTTGTTCAAATTCCTAGTACTGTATGTAAAGTATTAATAGCAAAGATTTTTACTCTTACCTTAAATAATTGATGTAAACAATACTACAGCATTTTCTAAAGCAATCTTAACTGTAGGTCCCAAAGGAAAAAATCTAAGATTAGTGCATCAGAGGTGATATTAATATCAAGAGTTTTTAGAGACTATTTTAAGTAACCTCACAATTAATTATCTTGGCATTTTTGCAGAAGCTTCAACAACACGGACAATGAAGTCTCGCCAGGCAGTGTCACGTGTCAGTCGTGAGGAACTGGAAGACAGATTTTTGCGTTTGCATGATGAGAACATTTTACTTAAACAGCATGCCCGCAAGCAAGAGGATAAAATTAAAAGGTTATGATAAAAAGCTTTTAGCTTTTTTTCTTGACTCAGTAAAATTTGAAGGGTATGGTATTTTATAAACTTAATTGAAAACCCCACCTTGAATCTTTTTTGGAACAAGGCAGGATGTAAATAAGTACAATTTTTAAAAATGGAAAATCTTGCAAACTAGAATAATAAACCAAAAAGATAATGAGTGTTTATTATGTCTGAATTTGCTGTTTAAAAGAGAAAAGCTAATAGCTAAGAGTGCCAGGAGTATATCATATCTATAAATAACTTTTGGTTTAATATTTATAGTTTAATAAGCAAATGGCCAAAGCATCTGTGTTTTAAATGTCTTGATTTTAAAATGAAAGTTTAAAAAAGTAACTAACTATTCTAACTTGTTAGAATGCACGTTCCCTTAAGATTTGGGGTTCACTAATGAAAACATCACTTCAGTCTCTGGAACGTATTTAACTTTGCTTGGGTTATACTAGATTCTATATTGATTTCAAAGAGTCTCTACTGTTTCTGAAGAAACAGTATTGTCACTTTTGATTTATGTGCAAAAAATCTTGGCAAAAATGATTTCTGAAGAGTAGATACTCTTTCATTCTTTTTTATTCAGAAATGCTGTGCCTATCTTCTGAAGGGACGGCATTAAAAACAAAGTGTGTTCAGATGTGTAATCATGAGCAGGTCTGTATTCATATTTATGTTCTAGGTTCAAAGAAAAGGTGAGACAGCCATTGAAGAATGAAAATAGGGTTTTTCTGCTTAGATTTCATCCTGAGGAGGTGGTTCCAGTTCAGTTTCTACTCTGTGGACTTTAACAACCCACTGACCTGCTATGTGCAAGCCTTTTACTTTGAGTTGGGTTTTAGTCATGATGAGGGCTGTTTTCAAGATTTGTGACTTACTTGCCTGATTCCTTTTCTGACCATTATCCCACACACATCAGCCAGTCAGAAAGAGGCATGTAGTCGGTTATGACCACCTAACAATTTTTTTTCTTTGTAAACCTAATTGGTCAGTAAAAGAATTGAATTCACATATTTGACCTCATTAGTAATTTGTCATAGCCAGAAAATAAAAAACAACTTAATAATGAGCCATGTAGTTTAATGGGAAAAGGACTGATCTAGGAATCAAGTTGTATGTATGCATTCTGTTATCTCTCTGCCACTAGCCTATGGTATGTTCAAGCCCTTTAACCTCCTGGAAGTTTATTTTACTTAGCTATGAGAGTAATGATCCAATGAACAGTATGACCCAAAAGCTCTAAATTCCTCTCAATCTCACACCGCGGACTGTGACCTAGATACATGGGTAGAACTGTCTTTAAATTTATCCTTAAGAAGTAAATAGGCCGGGCGCAGTGGCTCACGCCTGTAATCCCAACACTTTGGGAGGCTGAGATGGGCGGATCACTTGAGATCAGGAGTTCGAGACCAGCCTGGCTAACATGGTGAAACCCCATTTCTACTAAAAATACAAAAAATTAGCCGGGCGTGGTGGCGCAAGCCTGTAATCCTAACTAGTCAGAGGCTGAGGCAGGAGAATCACTTGAACCCGGGAGGCGGAGGTTGCAGAGAACCGAGATCATGCCATTGGACTCCAGCTTGGGCAATAAGAGCGAAACTTTGTCTCAAAAAAAAAAAAGTAAATATTATTATTTTCTGTAAATGTAGATTTTATAAACTACCTTTTTATTTTTTATTTTTTTATTTTTATTTTTTATTTTTTGAAAGGAAGTCTTACTCTGTTGCCCAGGCTGGAGTGCAGTGGCACGATCTCAGCTCACTGCAACCTCTGCCTGCCATGTTCAAGCAATTCTCCTGCCTCAGCCTCCCAAGTAGCTGGGATCACAGGTGCCTGCCACCACACCCAGCTAATTTTTATGTTTTAGTAGAGACAGGGTTTCACCATGTTGGCCAGGCTGGTCTCAAATGAACTCCTGACCTCAGGTGATCCGCCCACCTTGGCCTCCCAAAGTGTTGGGATTACAGCCGTGAGCCACCGCGTCTAGCCAAAACTACCTTTTTAAATAAGCACTCAGACTTTGCCAGATCACGTATGATTCATTAATATGATAAAATAATCAAATCCAACAAATGGAATGTATGGCTATTACGAGACAAACACATGAAATCATGTTTCTTGACAAAGTTTATTTGAGCATCATTTGAAGAATTTAAAGATCCCCTATTGATGTGCTTTTCCTGCCTTAAAAATTAGGGTCGTTTATTTTTCTCTGGTTGTTAACTGCCTTTTTACATTAAATCTGTGTCTTTCTTTTGAATGTAATCTATATCTCTGTGTGAAAGTCTGTCTGTAACAGAAAATTCAGATATTTAGGTTGACATCTCAATTGTATGACAACCTTACTTTTATGCACAGGCCATTGGGTGGGGCTTAGGACCCTAAACTCATTAAAGGACTAGGTAGGGTGTGTGGCCCTCTTGGACTGTGATACCTGGCCAAATTTCCCAGTGATATATCATTCTCAGAATTAGGTGGAAAAGGAACTAATCCATTGATTATTTTACTAGAGTGTTTGTGGTACTCTTGGATCTTGGTTTTTATTATCCTATATCCTTTATAAAGCATGCTTAATGGATGTGCCTCCAGGGAAGGAGAAAACAATCTTAACTGATTATGTTATGCATAGCTCTCCCTGATGCCACATGCTGTAGGCCGAGTAGCCAGAAGTGTAGATAGACATGTATTACTACCGCATTTACAGCGGACTCCGCTTAGGGCAGAAAAAAGGTTGTTCTGTGACATCCCAAAGCTATTAAGGATTTTTTTATTTCACTTTTGTTCCCTTAAGTAAAAGCTTCTGTCCATAACCATGCTAAAATAAAGCAAAACCCATTTAAAGAAAAATGAAGTGTGTTTTATTTTCAATCTCCTGTCTGGGTCTTTATAAAAATAGATTCACTATAAACTAGAATCGGCTATTGAAGATGTGCGACCAATTTTGTAAAGTCTTGAACTTGTGTCTCTCATCAAAGCCACCTTTTCTTTCTTGTCCTGCCAAGATTTTTCCATTCACTGTCAGGCATGTTTTCCGTACATGTATATTACATCACCCCCATGTGCCCTTTCTGTCTTTTGTTCTTTCTAACCAGTTTTTATCAAAACTTAAAAGAATCAAGGGTATAAACTCCTGATATGTCAAAAGCACAATTTATGTCCAAATTTAAAGATAGCATTAAAATGATGCTTTTGCATCTAATTATTTTTTACCATTAAACACAAGTGTTTCTTGAGCACTAAGCAACATTTATTGGTGCATTTTGGTTTCCTTTGGATTTTTCATTGGGCTTTATATGTGTGCATTTATGCATTCTAACATTTTTGTATTTATAGTGTGTCTTAATCCTGGAGAAACTGAAAACAATATATTACCTAAATGCTGCACAGTCTTAACACACTTTTCAAAAGTTTTAACTTACTGTGGATTGCAGATATAACCCACCACATCCACAATCTGTAACTACACTCAACTGCATACAGCATTCCTATATAAGGTCATGCGTTAAAAATTGCATTTCAGGAACATATGGAGTAAATATGTGTCCTCTCTTTACTAACCTTAAATGATAAGCCTTAGGAAACTGTTATTTGTCAGTGCTATAAAGCAGATTGTTGCCCAGTGGTTTCAATTATCATCAAAGGATTCTTCACAGGCAGTAATAGTTACATCAAAACCTGAAATTTATTATTCAGGTTCTGCACTGAAGTCTTCACAGTGATTATGTTCCTTTCAACAGAATGCATTTTATGCTGACTTCTCACATTCCTTTTCATCTTTTTATTATTTCCCCAGAATGGCCACCAAGTTAATACGGCTAGTTAATGACAAGAAAAGATATGAGCGGGTTGGTGGCGGCCCCAAGCGGCTCGGACGAGATGTGGAAATGGAAGAAATGATTGAGCAGCTGCAAGAGAAAGTTCATGAGCTTGAAAGACAAAATGAAGCCCTCAAAAACAGACTGATTTCAGCCAAACAGCAACTTCAAACCCAGGGTTACAGGCAAACTCCATACAATAATGTACAATCTCGTATTAACACTGGACGTAGAAAAGCAAATGAAAATGCAGGCTTACAGGAATGCCCCAGGAAAGGTAAAACAAAGCTTACATTAAATCTAAACTGAAGTCTTATTGGATTGTTTAACAACAAAAAAAACATACAAAGTTTTACTTCTGTGTTATTCATGCTTTTAAGCGTCTTTAGGAAGAGAAAAATAATTTTTGACTTTCTCTTTGATAAAATAATATTGTCAAAGAAGATTATTTAAGGATCACTATATCAGTCTCAAATGTATTTAGTAAAAACATTCTGCATAACCTTAACGTAAGAGACATGTATGAAACTAAGTAAAATGAGTTGAATTGAGTTTGGGTTGGTTAAATACACTGTACTCAGGCAGGTAGAGAAACCAACTAGTTTGCTTACATATGACCACATTTACTGTATTGAATGATCACATTTAAGTTCTTCATCCAAAGATCATTTCGAAAATTTGCAAAAGTATTGAAATCTTTCTCACTGGACGGCAGTAGCATGGCAGTGGCATGTGCGTGTAACTAGGGGTTTAAAAAGTTGAGTCCTTATTTCTCCACTTACTAGCTGGTGACCTTAGACAAGCCTCCTAATCACTGTGACCCTGAGTTTTCTTTACATGTAAAGTAAAAGCCTTGAAACAAGTGACGATAAAGGTCTCTTCCATCTCTAAAAATGATCATAGGCCAATCACTTTATTCACTTTAAAAATTAATAACCTAAAATGTACCCAAGTTGCAAAGTAATTCAATTGTGTAGACAAGACTCAATATAGAACATAAATATTTCTAATAAAAATTTTCAGTTCTCTTCACCCACAGAGAAACTTTGTTATAATGGAACCACAATTCAATAAATATCTTAAGTAACATTTTTAAAATCTCAACTACTAGGAGAAGAAATTAGGTTTTAGTTCTAATTGGTTTTTGTTTGCAATATACTTTACATAAAGACCAAACATTTTTAGGGATATAAAGTAGCATGTAAAACTTTAGTTTAAATTCTTTGAAGAATTAAAACAAAACAAAACAAAAAAAACCATGAACAGAAAGGGAGAAAAATTTGTTGTAGTTTGCTCTCCAAGCCAAAATGTTAACACTATCTTTTCGCTAGATAGAGTTCCTTTGAAGTCAATAAGGCCTCCACACAGGCAGGAGGCAGCTGCAGGATGAAAGGGCTTGGCTACTCCTAGCTATGTGAGATTGGCAATAGACTCTGAATACAACTAAAGTAAGCATAATGAATTATAAATCAGAAAGTACATTCTGCCACTGCTTAACTTTTTTACATGGAAGATAATACTGACCTCAGCCTCATTTTCCCCATGTATAAAATGGAGTGATAATAATACAGCTTGGATAAGAGATCAGGAGATGGTAGCTCCCACAATAATATATTTTACCTTTAAAGTGACCTATCCTCTCTGAACCTTAGTTTTGCCATCTGGAACTGGAACTGGGCAAGATGATCTCTAAAGTCTGCAAGACCTTTTATACTAAATAAAAATAATGTTCACACTAGGCACAATGGCATACACCTAAAGTCCTCGAGAAGCTGAGGTGGGAGGATTACTTGAGCCCAGGAGTTTGAGTCCAGCCTGGGTAATATAGTGAGACACTGTCTCTAAAAATAAGTAAGTCTAGGCCAGGTGCAGTGACTCACGCCTATAATCCCAGCACTTTGGGAGGTCAAGGCGGGCGGATCACAAGGTCAGGAGATCGAGACCATCCTGGCCAACACAGTGAAACCCCGTCTCTACTAAAAATTAAAAAAATTATCTGGGCTTGGTAGCACGCGCCTGTAATCCCAGCTACTCAGGAAGCTGGGTCAGGAGAATCGCTTGAACCCGGGAGGCAGAGGTTGCAGTGAGCCGAGATTGCGCCATTGCACTCCAGCTTGGGTGACAGAGGAGACTCGGTCTCAAAAATAAATAAATAAATAAGTCTAATGCCCAGATTTTACATTAAATCTAAACTGAAGTTTTATTAGTTCACTTAACACAAAAAACACAAAGTTTTGTTTCTGTATTATTCATGCTTTGTAAGTTTTGACTTTCTCTTTGATAAAATCATAATATTGTCAATGTTAATTAAAATGGCAAGCTAATCTAGTGCTATAAATTGCTGTTCAGACAGGAGAGTTTGCTGGAAGTTCCTCCCTATAGCGAAATTAAGAGCCACAGATCAGCAGACTCTTAAAAACATGACTACATAGTTTAAATTTCTGCTTACATTTGTACTCTGTTGGTGATTCAGACCTTTCTCACTGTTCAGGATAGAGTTCAGGACATGGAAGTGACACAAAACATTAAGTAGTGATGAATACTTTCTTAATCAGTCTTTATGAGTAAACCTGAAGCATCATTACCAAAACTGACACCTTAACAGGCTCTTCAGGACCACCTTTGAGGCTGAGACAGGCCAGACTTGTCAAGAAAATATCTCAGCCTGGGATGGCTGGCTAAGAACCCTAAAACCCCTCTCTGGCCACAAGCAGCCTTTACCATCAAGCTGCTGTACAAATACTACTGTTTTCTGTTTGTGCCTTGTCAGGATAAAGGATGGAAAGCACTGGCTAAATGTGTGATCAATGTAATATAGCAACAATACTTATTGTGAGGAACCAATGGAACAGAGATCTTTGTAAAGCAAAGGTTTTTAAATGTAACCATTGGTGGAGAGTAGAATGATAGTTACTAGAGGCTGGGAAGAGTATGGGGCACTGGGGAGGATGAAAAGAGGTTGATTAATGGGCACATAGATACAGTTAGATAGATTAAAAGTTCTAGTGTTTTATAGCACAGTAGAGTGTCTATAGGCAACAACAGCATACTGAATATTTCAAAAATAACCAGAAGAGATTTGAAATATTCCCAACACAAATGATAAGTGATCAAGGTGATAAATATCCTAAATACCCTGATTTGATCATTACACATTGTATACATGCATCAAAATACCACATGTACCCCACCAATATGTACAAATATTATTATGTATCAATCTTTAAAAGGTTATATGTATAGATAGATAGATAGATATATGACCATTGGCAAATCAACATGAGACTGTAAGTTTTAAGATATGTTTTGAGTATTTTTTATTTCCACTAGTAATGTTGAATTTTTTCATGATGTATGTAGGAAAAGTGTAAGAATTAGCATTACTGCCAAAATAATATAATTGGCAAATTCTAACACAGTAAACTATTTTAATGTTTTAGGGAGAGCCTTTTCTATTTTTCAGGATTACAGCAATAGGTATTGACTGCTTTGGAAAGAGCAAGTAATAGTTCCATTATTCTTATTAAAATTCTCTTTTTTTTAAATTTTCTCTTTACTGAGAATATGCAGAGCAATTAAATCTCACTTTTAGAAAGTTAACTTTTCTAAAGAGAATAAATTTGTTGTTTTGTTCTCCATTTAAAAATCTTAATCATCTGTGATGCTTTATCTACCTTAAACTCTAGTATTTATTCTATAAATGTAAAATAACTCACATAATTAAGAATAACAATGGGACTGTCTCTGTAAAATTGTACATAATTATTTCTATAAGAAAAAAATATTTTAAGTGCAACAGGGAAATGTTTTATTTAAAGGAATTCTAGTGATGATCCATTCTCAAAGTACCTTTTCATAAATAGGGATTTTCTTATTGGGTTGGAATAAATCAAAATGCAGAAAACATTTTTACTTAAACATTTAAGGGCAAGGAATATAAATGAGTAATTTAAAAAAAAAAAAACCTTATCACAAGCACTGGGGAAATATCAAGCTTTTATAACCTATTTACATTGTTAAAACTTGGATAGAAGAGTGATTTATTTCAGAAATTACTGCAGGAGTCTAAATCTTAAGTTGAATAAAATTATTTCTAGGTAATTTGATTTCTACAGTAGATTTGCAAAATGAGCAATACTTGCTGCTGTGTTTTATTTAATGCCTTCTAGTGGCTGAGATCATATATTCCCTTTGGCAGTGTATTTATAATTCTGTGTACTATAAAACACATACCTCTTAATACTTAATAAGATTTTATTATAAATATCCTTATTATAGCAAATCAAAGATCCTTCTTTTCTAACTTCAATTCTATAATCGTATTTTATTACTTTGTTTTTAGGTATAAGATTCCAAGATGTAGATGTAGCAGAAACTCTACATCCCATGTTTACAAAATATGGCAACACTTTACTTGAAGAAGCCAGAGGAGAAATAAGAAATTTGTATGTGTTCTTTTTTTGTGGTCATTTGAGAACTTTGGTTATTGATAATGTCTTTTTTTAATCCTTCCCTTTCTTTTATTTTAAACCAAACTGGGCTACATATAAACAGTTTGCTCCACTGAAATACAGCTATGTTCTGTAGGGTAACAACAGATATTTTATAACATGTTCTCAGAAAAATGAGGAAAATGAAGAACTTATCCAGCTGCCTCAATGGAAGGATTTATGGAATAGTCTTCTTTATTATAATTTTACCCTCAGAGGAATGGCATAAAGTCTAGTCAATTAGAATAGTGTAAGATTTAGAGGCAACATTTTTATTCCCAGAAAATCACAGGTAATTTTTTTAGATCCTGAATCAATTAGCCCTTTTGTTGGTTAAAAAAAAAATAAAGAATTGGGGAGTGGCATAAAAGTTTGGAGTTATCAGATACATATGGATTTCAGATTTTGTTTTTGTGTGAGTCTATGGCACTGCATTCTTCATCATGTCATGGTTTCAAAAAAGTTACTTCTACCATATTTAGCTTACTTTTCTAGTTAATCCAAGCCTCATGGTTTCAGTGTCTGTGAGTCACACAAATGAAGGTAAGGTTCCACTTTAAGCCTTCACCTTGATCATCAAAAAGTAACAATACTTCATGAGAAAGGAAAACATGGCACACAGTATCCTATTTAAGATAGTTGCTTAAGAATAATGTGGTCTTCAAATGTTTCCTTTTGAATATTTTAAGTAGCGATTACGGCACTGATTAGCCTGCAGGAAAATAAAAGACTAGACATAATCTTGTTACCTGATGATCACCTGAAAAGCCAACGTTTATACCAGTTCCTGAGGCTCATTACGGTATGATGCTGCCAGACATGATAGAGTCTGGCATAAATGCATGCCAGAGACCACTAAGTTATACTTGGCAAATTTCCTGCCACCTCTCTCTGAAGTGTTAATTTGGGTGTTATAAGCAGATGTGCATATATGAAAGAACAAAGGCTTATAAATATTCTGAAGACCAGATTGTGGCATACATAGTAGGTGTACTGCACAATAAATACTTACTTAATTGAATCAAAGCAAAGTCCAATCCATTGCCTAGGACCTTATCATAAAAAGCAGTATCTTGTATTGTTCTATATGTATTTCCAAATCATCACATTTAATCTGCTACTATTTCACTGTGTGCAGAGGCACTTAAGCTAAATTTTTTAACTTCTGCTTGCTCTTTTTCATGAAGAACTGTCTTTGCACTGATCTTAACTACTGAAAATTTTTCCTCAAACTACAAGTTCTTACAAAGGCCATTTATTTCAGGGAAAATGTTATTCAGTCACAAAGAGACCAGATAGAGGAGTTAGAGCACTTGGCTGAGATCCTGAAAACTCAGTTGAGGAGAAAAGAAAATGAAATTGAGTTATCTCTTCTTCAGCTTCGAGAACAGCAAGCTACAGATCAAAGGTATGTTAAAACAGAAATATCACTTGGATAAGGTCAAAATTAGTTTAAAATACTTTATCATGTGCCATAAAAGGATAAGTTTATCTAGTCTGTTTAAAAATCATGTTTCTACTTAACATTCTTCATATAAGCCTATGCTCGACCTACCAACTGCTGTCAAGAGCTCTAGTGTAAGGACAGTTTTCCCTAACCTGCTGTGCTTTTAAGCAGCTTCTGATGGGTGGAAATCACCCTCATCTTGTTTTCTCTGTTCATTTACCCCATTTGCCAAGATTGCAGGAAGTTCTGATACCATTATATTATAACTACTGAGAGAAGTATGGGTGACAAGCACTCATCTGTTGGCATACCTTGTACATTAAGTCCAGCATTAGTTTTTTCAACCTTAAAAGATGGTAATTCCATAATATGCTACCAGTTTGTAATCCTAAAAAGATCCCTAATATTCCAAGTTTGGATTGCAATCTGTTGGCTGTGATAAGATGACAGTAGGACCTGTAGATAGTATCCTTGCTGCCTTTTCATCTATGACATTAAAAAAACATTTTTTTAATAATTTCCAACTTTTAAGTTCAGGGGTACGTGTATAGGATGTGCAGGTTTGTTAGGTAAATATGTGCCATGGTGGTTTGCTGCACAGATAATCCCGTCACCCAGATATTAAGCCCAGCTTCCACTAGCTATTCTTCCTGATGCTTTCCCTCCTCCCACCCCTCACCCTCTGACAGGCCCCAGTGTGTGTTATTACCCTGACCTTGTGTGTCCATCTGTTCTCATCATTTAGCTCTCAGTTAAAGTGAGAACATGCAGTGTTTGGTTTTCTGTTTCTACATTAGTTTGTGAAGGATAATGGCCTCCGGCTCCATCCACGTCCCTGCAAAGGCCATGATCTCATTCTTTTTTATGGCTGCATAGTATTCCATGGTATATATGTACCACATTATCTTTATCTAGCCTATCATTGGTGTGCATTTAGGTCAATTTCATATCTTTGCTATTGTGACTGGTACTGCAGTGAGCATACCTGTGCATGTGTCTTTATAATAGAACAATTTTTATTCCTTTGGGTGTATACCCAGTAATGGGATTTCTTCATCAAATGGTATTTCTGCCTATAGTTCTTTGAGGAATGGCCACACAGTCTTACACAGTGGTTGAACCAAATTACACTCCCACCAACAGTGTAAAAGCATTCCTTTTTCTCCGTAACCTTACCAGCATCTATTGTTTTTTGACCCGCCATTCTGACTGGTGTGAGATGGTATCTCATTGTGGTTTTGACTTGCATTTCTCTAATGATCAGTGATGTTGAGCTTTTTTTTTTTAAATATGTTTTTTGGCCACATGATGTCTTCTTTTGAGAAGTCTGTTCATGTCCTTTGCCCACTTTGTAATGGGGTTGTTTGACTTTTTTTTCTTGTAAATTTGCTTAAGTTCCTTCTAGATGCTGGATATTAGACCTTTGTCAGATGGATAGATTGCAGAAATTTTCTCCCATTCTGTAGGTTGTCTGTTTACTCTGTTCATAGTTTCTTTTGCCGTGCAGAAACTCTTTAGTTTAATCAGATCCCATTTGTCAATTTTGCTTTTGTTGCAGTTGCTTTGGCATCTTTGTTGTGAAATCTTTGCCCATGCCTATATCCTGAATGATATCACCTATGTTTTCTTCTAGGGTTTTTGTACTTTCGGGTTTTACATTTAAGTCCTTAAATCCATCTTGAGTTGATTTTTGTATAAGATGTAAGAAAGGGGCCCATTTTCAGTTTTCTGCATATGGCTAGCCAGTTCTCCCAGCACCATTTATTAAATAGGGATTGCTTGTTTTTGTCATCTCTGACATTTTATAATGTACGATATTTTATTTCCAATCCTCTTTTGCCATTTTTTGGTTCCTAGTACCTGATCATTCATTTTCTGCTTTGACATTGTGCTTTCAACAATACTTTATCTTTTTAACATATTCTTTCTTGAATTATGTTTTCCCTTTATGGATTCTTTTCGTTTCTTTTTTTTTTTTTTTTGAACTAAGCATACCCGAAAGGTAAAGAATAGTATATTGAACCCCTACATACACATCGCTCAGCTTTAACAACTATCAGCATCTTGCCAATCTTGTTCATCTGTCCCCTCACATTTATTTTCCTAACTATCCCCAGCCAGATATCATGTCACCTCACTCATAGATACTCAACCTCTATTTCTGTCTGAAAAGGAATTTTTCAAAACGTACCTACCATGCCATTATCACCACTAATAAAAATCACAGTAGTTCTTTGATATTGTCTAATAACTAGTTTATATTCAAACTTCTGTGAAGATGTCTTTTTACTGTTCATTTGAATTGGAATCCAAATAAGGTCTACACGTAGCATTTGGTTATTATGTCTCTTTTATTTCTCTGGATTTTTTTTTTAAACCAGACCTAGTTACTCTATTTATTTTTCTCCTTTCCAACAAGTTTGATATCATACTTGTATGGCTAGGTTCTTATTAGAAAAACCAAGTAAGATTTTCTAGCTTTTCATTTCAGATTCAGAGTTTATTCATCTTTTAACAAACTAAACATATGTAGTAATATATGAGGAAGCTAAGAAAGGATGCTTTATATCAGACTTGTTAAAAAGAAGTGGACTAAAAATATATAAAAAGCTTTATATTTCATAGATTTATCAGATTAGTGTTACCTCTAAAAATTCTATTCCTAAAAAACTATGTGTAAAATTAAATTATATGAGCAATTCTATATGTCTAGTGACATTATATACCTTTCTAAGTACAAGGCAAAAGAAACATGAATATTTTTGAGAATCATATTTAAATTAGGGGATGTAATTTGAACTCTGGCTAAAGCATAAGCTTGAATACCTACGAGCTATTCATATTTCTGTAGGAAGAAGATTTAGATTTGGCCTACTTTAAAAACCAAGAATGGTTCCTTGTGAGAAGCAGTGCTAAAGGACCAGACCTCAACACTGAATATGGTGATCTTAGTAAATGCCAACAGCCATGTTTAAGACACGGTCTGAATATAAAAATTCACATAGGGGCCAAGCTCAAGTTTGGGTCAGTCCACATCTTTACTCAACCACTGAGTACAAGGTTGTCAAGGATTGCTTTCCCTGTTTCATTTCTCAAGTTCATATAGGGTAAGGTGGACACTGTGTTGGCCATTCCCTTTTCCAAAGGGATGTGATCATTTAGGAGCTGGTGTTAACTGAAAGGGAAATCCAAAAGTCCTTCAATCCTAAAACTAGAACAACAGAAGAAAGAGAATGATAGACAAGGATACATACTTTCCTACTATAAATATTACCAACAAGAGACACCAACATATACACATAGAAGAGGTAAGTCCCTTCTTAGGGGGCTATATTATTTACTCTGTAGCAGTCTATTTTTGTCACATCAAGAATTAAAAGCAGAGACAAAATGAGTATTACAGGCAAAGGAACTTTTATTGCAGAGACCAGAGAAATAAATTAGTGTGTCACCTACCTCACTGATTTTATAAAATTGAAAATTTACATGTTATTTGCTTAGAAGGAAAGATACCTATAGAGAATAGCATATTGTTGCTTGAAATACAGTTGTTGAAACTGAGGAAATAGCTTAAAATAAGGATCTTCAATGCCTTTTTTACATGTTTACACATAGCTTATAATTTTATATGTAACAGCAATTTTTTTGAGACTAATGGAAAACTTGAAAAAAACGTTAGGGAGAATATAAAACTTGGTATAATTTACTGTAGAGAAAAATCGCAAAATGGGAAACATGTTTAAACTTTTCTTTCACAGATGCATTATTTCAGATTTGAAATTCTAGAAGCCTGATCTGGATGTTGGACTCCTTGTTCTCAAACATGAACCTAACGTAGTTGTAATCTTCAGAGTGGCAGCGCTTGATATTTATGGCAAAGAGCCTTTTCATAGAATATTACAGAAACTCTTCATAGTATGTGTTTAATAGACCAGTTTGGTTTGGCATCAGCTTGACATAAACTTTTGGTTATCCAAAGCCCTTAATTGCTTTGAAGTCAAAGCCCAGTGCTGCTCTTTTTTATTAAAATCATGTTTTTTCCTGTTGTTGTGGTCTATTTTTGAAGACTGAGTTGTGATTTTTGCATATGTTCTACATAATGCCTCATTAGCAAAAAATCTTGTATCATTTACAAGTAGCCTGAATGTCTGTGTTGTTTTGAAGAAAAATCCATATTAAATTTAAACAATATAAAAATGCACATTTTCTGCTTATTAAAAAGGCCGTCTTAAATTAAATTCAAAGCAGTAACCAGTGAACATATGTACATGAACATTAAAATCAGAATGATTTTACCATTTATTGACCTTTTTCAACTCCAAAAATATTTATACTCTTACAAATGTGTAACTAGTTTGTACTAAGTGTTTTTTTTAAATAAATGTTAGGGTGTTTACCTTCTTAATTAGAAATCATGTAACTGCCATAATGTCCCAGTGGAGGAAATTTAACCCATAAGTTTTTCAGACACTCTAATTGACTTGCCTTTTTCCCTTTGGGGGACAGCCGACTGTCAAATCTCGCAACAGAGAGGCCTTTCGCGCCGTGCATTATAAGAAACAGTTTGGCTTTAAGGGCTCACTCTTTCCCCTGTGCACAGATACAAGATTACTTTCTAGCACTCTAAGTTATTCCCAACTTTTCATTTTGAAAAATTGCAAACCTTCAGAAAAGTGGAAAGAATAGTTGAGGGAGCACTCACATAACCTTTCATCCGTTAGCATACTTTTTGAATGGTACAACAAGCCTATTATTGCACTCAGCCTGCTCTTGCTTAAGTCTTCTTTCACTCAGCCTCTTTTCTTCTCTCAACATCTCTCATCTCCTCTTCTCTCCTATATCTCCTTCTCCCTCTCTCTCTCTCTCTCCTCTTCACTCATTCCTCACTTCCCTTCTCTTCACCTCTCTCCCTTCCTTACTCCTGTTAGGTACATGTATCACTTCACCCTCTGTACAGTTACAAGTAAGTATCTTCTAGGAACAAGGACATCCTCCTATATAACCACAATACAGCTATCACATTCAGTACACTTAACAATGAATGATACAGCCGCAGCATCTAATATACAGTCCATATCCAAATTTTCCCAATTGTCCCAATAATATCTTTTGCAGCTTGGTCTTTTTGTAATAGCCGTTTTTGTTTTGTTTTGATCTCGGATCCACTCGAGGGTCACGTGTTGTTGCATTCAGTTATCATGTCTTTTAAGTATCCTTTATTCTCTAATGGTCCTCCACTCTTTTATAGCCCATTGACAGTCATATGCAGAATGTCCCTCACTTTGGATTTGCCTGATTGCCCAGCCCCCTAATTTAAAGGGCACATCTGGTTTTCTGATGGGTTACTGGGAGCAGGGATAGCCATGCAGACCTTATTACACAGGGGAGTGATCTGTCATTTTTTAAAATATATTCACCATGCTCTGACTGTTATTTTGAACAGCTTGGAGTTCACCCAATGAAAATTTTCACACTCAAATACCATTTCTTTTATCCTCGTGTTTTTATTATTAATATTATCTAAGATATTTCCTTGATAGTGACTTAACAGACCCTCCTGCCACTTTATATAAACCACAGAAATTGTCACAGCTAATAGTTACTAGTATGTGAGTGTATGCATGATAGTGGAGGGAAAGTTAAAAACTTAGGAAGATCTTAAAGGAAAAACCTTAGAAGCGTGGGAAGAATTTAACTTTGAAGAATGGGAAGAATTTAACTCTTAGAGCAAGATTTGAGTGTTGTCTTCATCACTTAAGGTCTCTGGCCAAATTCTTTACTTCTGGGAGCCTCAGTTAACCACCTGAACTGTAAAATGATTAGATTGAAATGGGTAAATGGTTTCCTGCCTTTAAACAACAGCTATTTTTCTCTCTAGGGACCTTGTATTCAGAAAGATTTGGCCTACTAAATTAACTATTCATCAAAGACCTGTATCATGCCAATCACTCCTTCTGCTAATTGTTAAATAATCTGTGTTATGACGCTGGATTGGCATAAATCTATAAAAAATGAAAACAACACAAAACCATTAGTTCACTTTTGCAACTTCATTGCCAATAAATCTACGTTTCTTATTGTGCTTTTTGAAATATTGACTGTAAGGTTCAGATTCCTGCCAGGTGTGGTGACATATGCCTATAGTCCCAGCTACTCCAGAGACTGAGGCAGGAGAATCGCTTGAACCGGGAGGCAGAGGGTGCAGTGAGCCGAGACTGTGACACTGCACTCCAGCCCCGGTGACAGAGTGAGGCTCCGTCTAAAAAAAAAAAAGGAAAAAAAAAAAATCTGATTCCCATTTATTTTACTGTAAATCTCAAGTTGGAATCCATTAAACTTGATCGTAAAAATGGTCCGTATAAGAAGATGAGCCAGGATTTGAGTTCTTCCTGTCCCCAACCAGCCTTTGGGAGTGCCCTTCCACTGAGTGTGATTTTATGCATGTAGAGAGCTGACAAAACTGTCCCCTCCATTCCTGTGGGTGGTAAGAGTAAGAAAATACTAAGTTCTGATTTATAGTTTGACCCAACACCACAGGAAAGTAATGATTCAGAGGCAAGTAAACATACACAGACAGTGGTTTTCCTTTGAGCATTCTTAAATCAGAGAGCACTGTTTTCACCTGTGAAGTCAAGTAGCAATTTTGAGCAAAATCATTATCTTTCAAATAGACTTTGCTCAGCTATTTCAGTGAAGCTTATTCTATTCGGCTTACTAGCAGCCTTCTGCAGCCCTAGTCCTAGGGGGTAGCCTTGCTGGTGATTGTTATCTGTGTATCCCTAATAAAAACTATGAATGACCTACATTTCCTTCAACAATACAGCTACAGAATGTCTGCCACTGTTTGAAAAGAAAATCTAGAGTGCTTTTTTTAACCCTAAGGTGGTTTTCAACCTTATGCCCAAAATTTGGGCAGCCTGTAACTATTACTCAAAAGCAGTCTGTCCATTCTATCTCATAAATATTTGACCTAACTACTTCCCAGAATCTCATAGCCTAGCTTCTGTATTTTAAAGCCTTCTCTTCTAAATGACGTTAAATACTATGACATTTTTATCTCAAAACTTCAAGAAGCGTTTTTTAGCTTTCATAATACGGTAGCAAGGAATGAAATGTTGGCAAAGGGGAGGGGAGGGGAGTTGAATGCCTGGGGAATAAAGTATATGAAACTTTCACTGGAGCAAAGATTTTTGCTTCTTAAGCTTTCATATCAGACTATACATTACATAGCTCTGCTGAAAGTTTTTACTTCTCCAGTGTATCTGAGGTTTTAGGTTTCTGGATTTATTATGGCACCCAGTAGCAAAGCTGGAGTCAAGTGTTTTCAAGGCTTCCATTAGAAATTCCTTTTTCAGAGTTTATTGCTTGACTGTTTCAAATTATATGAGAGAAACTTGGCACATAGGTTGTTGAGCTGGATTACTTTTTTTTTACATAAAATCTAATTTATTTCAGTTTGTTTTTAATCTAGAGATGGGCCAACAACTCTTCTCATAGTTTTATAAGATTTGATCATAATTCTAAATCATGGTTTTTTTAAAAAAAAAAAAAAGGAAAAAGAAAAGAAACTGCATTTTCCAACTTAATCATTCCTGGCTTTTTCAAAATCCTTGATGAAAATTTTGAGAAATTTATTTTTACAAAGCATTTAATTAGTATGCTTGATATCTGTTTGCAGATCATTTCACCATGTGTAATGCAGCATGTA
Source organism: Theropithecus gelada (assembly GCF_003255815.1). Classification (NCBI taxonomy): domain Eukaryota; kingdom Metazoa; phylum Chordata; class Mammalia; order Primates; family Cercopithecidae; genus Theropithecus; species Theropithecus gelada. Next base: position 11,398,990 of record NC_037688.1, on the reverse strand, counting down.
TGATTTGGTACATGACTGTCAGAGTTCATCTGAATGTCTGAATGTTTTTACCATGCATTATTCTTTCTGTCAGAATGTCTTCATCCTGAAGATTTGGTTTCCTGTTGTAGTGTGTAGAAGAGGGCAAAAAAGTATTGTGTGGAGGTCACTTAAAATATTAGTCATAAAATTAGCCCTAAGTCTGTTCTTCAAAGACCAACCTGAGGCCTTCCTCCACAAACACAGAGGTCTAGGACTGGTCACTTAGCTATGCACCCTAACTCCATCTTGCCTACAGCATCCTTCTCACATTTCTGGTCATCTTTTTGTGTCATCTCCCTCCCTGTTTCTCTCTTACTTCCCCCCATTATTCTTGTACCATATTTCATCTATATAAAAATGTTGATTTGATTGTCGGGTTTGAGGTAATTTTTATTGCACATCTTCTTAAAGGCTAGACCACATTTATCACATTGCTGATTTGAACTTTCATGTTATCACTGACCTAGCACTTTTAGTTTAACAGATTATCCTCTTCTCATTGTTACATGAAAAAAATATAAAGTCATAATAATAAAGCCCTTAAAACTGATACATAAAAGTAATTATTAAAGACTTACAAGTTTAGCACTGTCCCTGGAAAGATGTACTCTGCAGCAAACTGACTTTTTATTTAAAGTACAACATTATTATACCACATTGTTACTTAAGGTATTGCTTAAAGTACATTACTGCTATTTTCTAAATACTACGTAAGTTGTATATATGCCCACCTGTTGGGCATTACCAGTTTAAAATGCCCTGTCGCTGTTTTTGGCAGTATTTTGAAAAGTTTAAACTCCAAGGAGTTTAGGAAAATATTCAGGAAAGCACCCACCAATTAAACCACTGAAAGTTTTTGATATATGCTTACTGGTTTTTGCCTTACAAAAAAAATTTAAAATTAAAACTGTTATTTCTGTGACCCTATGTGCTTGAATGGATTATAGAGATTTAATTCTGTGTTACTTTAATTAATGGTTATTATTCAAATGTATCTGAATCTTAAAAATATCAACATACTGCGGCGGGGCACAGTGGCTCACACCTGTAATCCCAGCACTTTGGGAGGCCGAGGCGGGTGGATTATGAGGTCAAGAGATCGAAACCATCCTGGCTAATACAGTGAAACCCTGTCTCTACTAAAAATGCAAAAAATCAGCTGGATGTGGTGGCACACGCCTGTAGTCCCTGCTACTCAGGAGGCTGAGGCAGGAGAATCGCTTGAAACAAGGAGGCGGAGGTTGCTGTGAGCTGAGATCGCGCCCCTGCACTCCATCCTGGGCAGCCAAGCGAGACTCCATCTCAAAAAAAAAAAAAAATTATAATACTTTAAAACAAAAATAAAATATCAGAGACAACTGGAAGTATATGAAAAGATTTTAAATTATTTGAATCACATTCTGTCCTTACATATCAATAAATGTCATTCACTGCTGAGTGGTCAAACAAAGTAATGCTGGGGCAAATAAGTAAATTATATTTTGGCTTCTAAATATGAAAACAATAATATTTTCTTTAGACTTTAAGATATATTTTTCTCTTTGTATTATATATATTGTATTTTTAGTGACTAAAGGTAATAGTGAATAATAGTGAGTATATTGTTGAATATGTGCTCAGAACTACTAGATTACATGTTTTAGATATATAATTATTTTAACATTATGTTAAGACTGTACCCTGGGCAAGATTCGGATCCATGAACTTGTTTATCTTCTGTGTGAGGACAGCTAACTGTCCGATGCCAAAATACAATGAACTTTCAAATATCAAAGAGGAAAATTAAGTATTTCAAGTCCTCAGCTGGTTTACAGATGTGTGAGCTTTGTAGTCCATTTTCTGGTTCCAGTAGGGCATTATGACAATTTTTCCAATATGTGTAAACTAGATAAGTTTTAAAAGTAAAGTCTCTTTAAATATTAAACTCTGATTTTAAATTTTTTACATTTATTTTTCCTAAAAGTGAACTCTGAAATGAAACTTCAAAATTAACAAAATATTTTTAAATATAAAAATGTATTAAATTATGGAACTTTTCTCCATCAAGAAAATAAATGCCTTTTGAAAACAGGTACTCATTTAGATCTATGATTAACCTTTAACTAGATCTTCCTGTTAAATTCTACATTTGCTTTAATCTCAGTAGGAAAAATACAAAATAGTATTGTAACATATAAGGTTTCTGTATACCCTGTGGACATCAAATAATCTCTTACAGCTAAAGGCACATCTGCAACATATTTAAATGCCAGCTTTGGGTATTATTAGTGTAAAATGCTAGGTCACTTTTTTTGCAAATATTTTAAAAAGTTTAAAACTCCAAGAGGAAACTCCAATAAATGGTAATCTTATGATGCCATTTGTATCGAGAGAGTTGTAGAAAGATGAATGGCTGTATTGCATATTTTTCATTTAGGGAAAAGTAGCATGATAGTCCTCCTTAAAATAAGTGTGAAGTTTGGTAATGGTATCATTGATGTACTAAAAACTATCGTGTTTTTGTGCCATCTTTCAGGATACTATAAAATGATTTTAAATCCATATTATCAATTGTAGAGGTAACATAGTCATGAAGTTTGGGGGGCTCCCTTCAAACTTTGTGAGTTCGAGGTTATTAAAGTTCAGGAATGATTATTGGTTTGTTTTAAATAATTAATCTGTCCTGCATTTATAATAATCCAAAAACCTCATTGACTGATGTACAAGTATATAAATATTTTCTGTGTAGCATTAATTGAAAAATTGTGATTCCGCCATAACTTTTCTTTCTTCTAACATGCATTTTTTACTTCTGTCTCTCTTTTTCTTAAATACAACTCTGAAGGTCAAATATTCGGGACAATGTAGAAATGATTAAGCTTCACAAACAGCTAGTGGAGAAAAGCAATGCTCTTTCAGCAATGGAAGGAAAATTTATTCAGCTTCAAGAGGTACAGTGATAATTTATTTCATTACGTTGTTACAGAGATGCAAAGGATTCAAAAGTAGTTTTCAAGTTGTTTTTTTAAACATCGAATGATCATAACACTAAAATGTAATTTTTAAAGATTGTTCTTTGTATTCACAAATGTGTATCCTTTCCCTTAATATATTGTTTATTATTTATAACTCAAGTACTAAAGAAATAATTAACTGCTTGGACTTTTTATAAATATCTGTGTCATCTTAAAATAATAAACATATTTATTATAAATCATCTACCAAGGAAATTTATTTTTAACTCCTTTTATCTGAATTTATTATGGACACATAGCACTGAAGTTTTGCTATATTTGCATATATCTTCAATTTTAAGCATTTATAAAATTATTGGCAATAGACCAAAGTGATGAGTAGGTCAGTAATCATGTTCTGTTAAAACTTTCTTTGATTTGGATTTTTTTTCTTTTTTGGTCACTACCATTACCTCAAAATATTTGATTACTCTTAATGTCAACTATCAGTGTATTTATTTTAAACCTTAACCTTTCAGGTTGACAATACTTGGGGTTCTTTGTGCCCATGGTTGTTTTAACAAGGACTATGAGCCCACAGGAATATGCCATTTGAGGGCTTCTGTTTGTTGGCACTGCATAATTAACATAGGTTCTGGAATTAATGAACCCCAAGACATTCCAGTTGAACAGAATTTATGTGAAGTAATACTTTCTTTGAAGTCCCGAGACAAGGAGAGCAGTAGATTGATGCAAAGCAAAGGGTCATCTGAAGCCTAAATTCACTGTTGAATTCAATAGTTAAGTCTTTTTCAGCCATGCTCTGGGGATTTTGTTTTCCATCCTGCAGGAACCTCTTTAAATGCCAAGTGGTAATTACTTCTGCATAAATGTGAGAGTTTGTAAAAGAGGAGACTGATTAGAGAGTGAGAATGATAGTGCTATCTACAGATGTTAGAAGAAGGAAATTTTAAAAATCCCTATGGTTGAAAGCCATTTCCAAGATTAAGAATTAAGAAAGGAATTGAAAAATGATTTTACATCCTCTTATCACTTTGACAGTTTTGATTTCTATTTAACAGTGAACCCAGGTATTAGTTTAAATACCAACAATAATAGGTGTCTGCTGTGGTACAGGCAGCTCTTTTGGAAGCTGACATGGGGTAAAAAATTGAGAGGTTAAACCCAACAGCCTCAGTGAAGTGTGGAGCCTAGAAGAAAATGGCTGAAGATACTGTTCTATAATAATACCAAGATTAACGGAAATTGACCTGAATGGCTCAATAGCCATGTTTCATTTAAATGAGTGAAGAAAAACTTCAGTAGGACTTGAGAGATTTTAGTTAGCAGGTGAGGCAATGCATGTTATGGTTATATGGTCTCTATGAAAAGACTTTAATGTGATTACCTTTTTTATTTAAAAAAACTTATGTGACATTAAAGTATATAAAATTGAATTTACAGCATGGTCATAAATAGACCGTTTTTTAAAAAGTAAGAAAAGTTCATAATTTTACTAAATTGGAAATTTTAACTTAATTGTATGCAAATTAAAAGCTAACCATCCAAGGCTATTTATACGATGTGGCAGCGAATCCTTTCAGTTCAAATCTGTGGTCAGCATTTTTGACCCATGCTACAGCATTTTTAGACAGCACGTCCAACCAATGTAACCACAGCAAAAAGAAGAAAAAAGTTATTGTTAAAATGAATTTACTTGCTGGTCACCATCAATAAGTCAAAAACTAGAGGAAAATAAAATATGTGACTCTATGCTAACATAACCTTGTACTTTCTTCCTCATGTCACACACATGTTCAGAGTGTCTCCTACGGATAAGTAGCACCATACACGTCATTTGTTATGTAAAAAAATAATCTGTATAAGGTGAACTTCAGGAGTAAATTCACTTACAGAATTATAATCATTTAGTCAAATGATTAGTCATAACCAAAAATAATGTTTAAAAGATGTTCTTTTTATCTTTTAGAAGCAAAGAACTCTCAGAATCAGCCACGATGCTTTGATGGCGAATGGGGATGAGTTAAATATGCAACTTAAAGAGCAGCATTTAAAATGCTGCAGTCTTGAGAAACAGTTACATTCTATGAAGTTTTCTGAAAGAAGAATAGAAGAGGTAAGCTCCCAAAGAGTTTAGCCATCTGTTGCATTACAACTTCTTGGTAACTGTTTTGAAAAACTAAAATAGAGACATTTCAAAATTTTACTTATTTAAAATTATGAGCTATATACATGGTGTTTTGAGCACAGTAAAATATAGTAGTTAGTATATGAATGGCAAATCAGTGTTTAACTGTATTGCAAATGTGGCAAGATCCACTGTTTACCCAAAGGATTAAAGACCCTTGGGTAAAATGAAACCAGCATTTTGAAACTGATACCAGATTACCTATGGAACTTAATTTTCTCAACCATAACAGCTTATTAATCGTTTGAGATACTAAGACAAAATAACAGGACTATATCTGTTTCCGAGGAGATGGCTGTTGTATTCTGCATTATCAGTAATTTTATGAAATTATCTAATTTTTTTTAGGGAGTTGTTTGAAAACTCGTCTTCCTATTATCGTAGTATTTTCTGTAGCCTGTTAAGTTTGTTCCCAGGGAGAATGGAAGAGAAATAAGATGCCTGCATTCTATTCTGATCTTGGGAGAATCCTTTACTGTCTCATACTAGCATCAAAAGAGAATTTTGAAAATGGAAGTAAAGTTTAAGAGTACTCTGATCCACAGGGAAAAGTTGTGACTGCAAAATATACTTATGAATAAAACTTAAAAATAAATGCTAGAGTACGGAAATCTACATTTTAGTCATAGAGATGTAATTATTACTCCATTTATTTCTGAAAATACTATTCATGGGCTAAAATAGTATATAACTTTGTTTATTCATTTATTCACAAAATGTGTTAGTGGCTATTTATAAATTTCAGATAATGTGAGAAATTGTATCTTCAGAGTAAATTGTGATTAACAACACAGTTGAACCATGAACCTAAAAAGAATTTAATCCTTTTAATTTTTTATGGGCCAATTGTAAATTAATACAAAATGAATATAATGACAGAAGTTATCATGGTGAAAAGTAAAAAATATTATGTTTCCCGGGACTTAGCAAGCTCTTAACATATTCTTTACTGACTTCTGGCACATGTTGCATAAAGCACTGTGTACGTTTCTACTAAATTAAAACAGGAATGTTAATTTCACGTTTATTTAACAACTTAGAATCAGTGCTGAATTAAATGCAGACAATATAAGTGGTCTGGTTAGCAGCTACCATTTAGCAATCGAGATTAAAACATGTTAACCTCTTCTCATATAGAGTTTTTTATGGTTTTTTTTACCCCCAAGTAGTTTTATGTACTATTTACTTAACATGTAATTTTATTTTCATTTTAGCTGCAGGATAGAATTAATGATTTAGAAAAGGAACGGGAACTTTTAAAGGAAAACTATGATAAACTTTATGACAGGTAAATCATGATTCCATGTGTTCTTTCATTGTCTTGTTTGAGCTCTTTTATATGAAAGCATTTGCTGTTGTCAGACTAGATCATGTTGATCAAAGAATTAGCAACAAATGATAGCAAGAAATATACAAACTTTATAAAGGAAATACAAGCTTTTTAAAGACATTGGTAATAAGTTGTTTAACCTGAGCAGTAGCCCATCACTACTAAGAAAACCGTATCACTTTGTTGCCGGTAAACTGCTATCAATTATTGAACACTAACTATAAACTAACAGACAGCATGCTAGATACTCTACATTTATTGTTATAAATTGTTCACAGCACCTTGAAATGTGTGTATTATAAATTCCCATTTTGCAAACAAGGAAGATAAAGCAATTTAAGTAACATTAAGAGGCACTTCCTACCTCTTTTTTTCAAGACAGTGTCTCAGTCATGCAAGCTGGAGTGCAGTGGCACAATCATGGCTCACTGCAGCCTCAACTTCCAGGGCTCAAACAATCCTCCCACCTCAGCTGCCTGGGTAACTGGGACCACAGGCACATGCCCCCATGTCAGACTAATTTTTTAAATTTTTTGCTAGTGACAAATTCTTTCTATGCTGCTCAGGGTGATCTTGAACTCCTGGGGTCAAGTGATCCTCCTGCCTCAGCCTCCCAAAGTGCTGAGATTACAGGGGTGAGCCGCTGTGCCCAGCCCATACCTTTTAAATGTATAAAGTAATAGAGCTTGTATTTGAACCTCTTTTGGTCTCTTTCCTAGACTCCCCAGCTTATTAACTGAGAGTTATTCTGTTAGGGAAAAACAAAGGTGTTCACTTACAGTTGTCTCTGTTCCTTATAAAGAGAAACACAAGCATCTTTATCTCAAGGTACATTTTAAAGGGCTGCTTCAATTTTGTTTCTTAATCTACTTCATAATTATGGTATTTTAGAAATTAGTCCTTTCTGGTAATATTAGAAACAAAATCATACTCTACATCTAAGTTTGGTTAAGTGATACAGATCTCTCTCTCTCTCTCTCTCTCTCTCTCTCTCTGTGTGTGTGTGTGTGTGTGTGTATGTAATTTTAAGTATTTTTAGTATATGATACTGATAAATGATAAATACAGGTTTACATGAAAGCAAATGTAATATATACTTAAATACTTATGTTATAGCTGATATTCAACAGCTACTTCTACTGGTCATGTGCTGAAACCTCAGAAAATAACCATATGAGCTACAAGTGCATCTGTGCATCTTTAACTTTTTAGCTCTTTGTCTTATATTTAATAAATTAAATTTACATTTTGTAAATTAAACAAATTATACCCAAGGAGTGTGGGGATAGGTTTTTATTTTGATTTACTTCGGGAAAGTTACGTAAATTAACGTAGGCATTATTTCAGTAGTTTGTATCATCTATGTTATTTACCTACTTGTGGGGACTATCTTTGTACAGTGACTCACTATATTAAGGGTTACCAACGGTAGGTTCAGACACCAGTTAAAATCATACGTGTGTTTGAAAAGTTTAAATGTCAGTATACAAATTGCACAGCACCCTATTAAAGAAGATATCATCTCTCTTTTATAAATGAGGAAATTGGGATTCCAGAAACATTAAGACTTGTGCAGAGTCACACAGCATTGCTGAGACTGTAGTTTAGAACGAAAACCCAGATTTTTTTTTACTCTAAAACTTGAATTCTTTTTTTGTTATGCTTCACTATCTCTCTGATTGTAATTGCATTGGCAAATTGTATATGCGGAAGGGAAACATTCATGGAATAACAGAACTGTTATAAATCCAGAAATTCTTACTGATTTACATGTATCTTCAGTATCTTGTAATTTCAAATAATTTACATAGTCCAAATAGAAGAAAATAGTGCCATATGGCCATTACTTCCAAATTTTCTACTTCTCCCCAGTTTGAAAATTTACTGAACATACTTACTTGGAATAAAAAAAAATCGAACTGGCCGGGCGCGGTGGCTCAAGCCTGTAATCCCAGCACTTTGGGAGGCCGAGACGGGCGGATCACGAGGTCAGGAGATCGAGACCATCCTGGCTAACACGGTGAAACCCCGTCTCTACTAAAAAAAATACAAAAAACTAGCCGGGCGATGTGGCGGGCGCCTGTAGTCCCAGCTACTCGGGAGGCTGAGGCCGGAGAATGGCGTGAACCCGGGAGGCGGAGCTTGCAGTGAGCTGAGATCCGGCCACTGCACTCCAGCCTGGGCGACAGAGCGAGACTCCGTCTCAAAAAAAAAAAAAAAAAAAAATCGAACTTAGCTGGGAATAATGTATAGATGAAACTTTGAGAAAGTCATGTTTTTCTCATATTTACTTTCCCACCATAAAACTTTATCTTTCCATATTAGAAGATGATCTAAGAGTATAAATTTGACGCGTTTTTTTTTCAATGTTTTATGCTTGCGCTAACATTTTTTTCCTGTCACACTAAAAGCAGACTTCATTATGCTGCTCACACGTGAAGTTTATGTGAGATATATGCAAGTAAATGTGTGTAATGAGTGTCAAAACATTTAATGTCAAAAGAAGAATTAATGTCGCATAAGCACAAAACCCAGCAAACACACATAATAGTCGACAGAACTACAGAATTCTCTAATATAGTGTTTTTGAAATATATGATACATTTTAGAAATATAGTTGGGGAAATTCGACAAAAGTCGACATTGTCTCTGAGATTTTTTACAGCTCTTTTGTTTCATGACGCTGTTATTCATTATTGCCAACAACTAATGTTCATCAAAAACTACACATACTCCCTGTTTGCTTAGTCATAACGATAACATGTTTTTAAAAGGACAGCATTTGTTTGTTATTCAAAATTGACTAGTTTTCAGGAGAAAAATATGATTTGCAGATTGCATTCTCATCTTCCTTTTTCAAATGAAATTTTGAATGTGTTTATTACTTGACATATGACATATTAGAGAATCATCTGGGAAGATAAAACCCTCATGTTACTTCTTAGTATGAGCCTTTTTTAATATGCCAAAACACTTTTGATACACTGCCAAGAAATAAGTATAACTTTAAGAAATGTTCAATTTAAAAGTTCAGAATACATTTTTGGCAATTACATCTTTCTCTCGGGTCAGAGAGAAGCTCTATACTGTGGTATGTAATACAGTATTATATAATTATGCTATAATTTGGTAATGCTGTGCTTCACTTTTGAAGTTAGTTAGTGTTGGGGCCATGTAACTGATAAATGCAATGGTTCCTAAACTATAATGTATGCGAATAACCTGGAAAACTTATTAAAATGTAGGTTTCACCACCTCTTCAGAGCTTCTTTGCCTATCCATCTGCACCCTTCCCTCTGCCCTGATACCATCCAGCTCTGATTCAGTTAATTTGAGACTGGATCTAAAAAAATCTGTTGAATGTGATTTTGAGGTATTAACTTCTTGAGAGACCCTAATATGTCTATTTTAAAAAGGTATTCATCTAGTTTTTAAGATGATATTAACCTTTTTAAGAATTGGGTGGATCAAGTTTTTATGATGTGATAGTCATCTACTTCTCAAAATGTAAAAGAGCACTGCTGACGCCCATAGATGCTCTGTATTCTGTTTCCATAAAGTGAGCATCTGTGCCCTGTAACCTTCTAGAAACCATAAAATCTCATGTGATCAAATGTGAGCAGCTTATGCTTCCCAGAAATCAAACTCCAAGTATATTTGGGGCATCATCTTCTTTCAGTAAGTGAAATATCCTGATGTGAATATGAATTTAATTTTCATTGGGCCCTAAATAAAGTACCTGTGACTTAAAAAAAAGAGAGAGAGAGAGAGACAGGATCTTGCTCTGTTGTCCAGGCTGGAGGGCAGTGGCGCAATCATAGCTCACTGCAGTCTCGGCCTCCTGGACTCGAGCAATCCTCCCACCTCAACCTCCCAAGTAGCTAGGACTACAGGCATGTGCCACCACACCTGTCTAATTTTTAATTTTATTATTATTTTTTAATTCTTTTTTTGAGACAGAATCTCGCCCTGTTGCCGGGCGCGGTGGCTCAAGCCTGTAATCCCAGCACTTTGGGAGGCCGAGACGGGCGGATCACGAGGTCAGGAGATCGAGACCATCCTGGCTAACACAGTGAAACCCCCGTCTCTACTAAAAAATACAAAAAACTAGCCGGGCGAGGTGGTGGGCGCCTGTAGTCCCAGCTACTCGGGAGGCTGAGGCAGGAGAATGGCGTAAACCCGGGAGGCGGAGCTTGCAGTGAGCTGAGATCCGGCCACTGCACTCCAGCCTGGGCGACAGAGTAAGACTCTGTCTCAAAAAAAAAAAAAAAAAGAATCTCGCCCTGTCACCCAGGCTGGAGTGTAGTGGCATGGTCTTGGCTCACTGCAACCCCTGCCTCCCGGGTTCAAGCGATTCTCCTGCCTCAGCCTCCTGAGTAGCTGGAATTACAGGTGTATGCCACGACACCTGCCTAATTTTTGTATTTTTAGTAGAGATGGGGTTTCACCATGTTAGCCAGGCTGGTCTCGAACTCCTGACCTCAAGTGATCCATCCACCTCGGCCTTCCAAACTGCTGGGATTACAGGCATGAGCCACCACACTCGGCCTTTAATTTTATTTTTTATAGAGGTGGGATCTCTCTATGTTTCCTAGGCTGGTCTTGAACTCCTGGGCTCAAGCCATCCTCCTGCCTCAGCCTCCCAAAGCATTGGGGTTACAGGCATGAGCCACCGTACCTGGCCACTATGGATTTCTTTATGGATGATTTAGAGTTTGTTCTTTCCTATCTCTCACATTAGGATGCCCTTGAACATTGAACAAATGGAATTTCTTCTGTAAGAGGAAAGATCTTAGGAAGCAGATGAACTCTTTGGCTTTATTTAGATCTTTATCATGTTTTTGATCAAGGGTGTGTATCTACAGTATGCTGACCCATGTCTGCCGGTGGACATGCCGTTGACCACAAGCAGCAATGGGCATTCCACTGCAGGCTGACATTTGATCAGTCCTGCAACATCACATAACAGTGAAATGTGTACAAAGACTAACTATGATCCTACTTCAGTTTTCACTATAGGCAATATACAAAAACATTTTCATGAATAAAAAGTTCTCAAAGACTGTTCTCATACGCAGATTTAATCATGTACACAGCCCTTACAAAGAAAATGGAGCCAGATGTGGTTCACCATTTATAGTTACACAGATGGCTCTAAGCATAGAGGAATACAGTAAATTCAAAAGGAATTCCTCATGAAACTCCAGTGGAATGTAATCCTAAATTTAGAGGGAAGATAGCAGTGGACTAAATTCAGATTGACTTATGCTGATTTACACTAGTATTTTGTGGGTTTGGAAAACCCAGGCTGCTAAATTGTTCTTAATTTAAACACATACAGCTTCTGATGTTTCTGCCAGATTAGCTGTTGGTGATCTTTTCGCTGGTACTAATGCTATTGGAACACTACTGTTTCTAATTTTTGGCATCTGATATAATGTATAGTTGTGCCTATTTCATCATGCTAATTTTTTTTCCGGGTGGTACATGTTTTTAATAAAATAAGACACATGCATATACACACACAGACACACACATATATATACACACACATAGATGTACTCACATTCATGCATATATATGGATGTGTTTGATATATACAATTTGGCCATACATAGAAATTGTATTTGTTCTTTATTTTAAAAACAAACATAAAAGGAAAATTATTTAGTATTTAAAATGCATATTTTATTTGGATTTCATTTAAGTCTAGGTCATTGTACCTTTGATAAAATCAACTTAAATAATTGGTATATAGATTCTATATTTTTTTAAGGTTCCATAAGTGAAATGAGAACACTAATAGAAGAAACAGATGTCATATTTAGGGAAGCTTCCAGAATTCCATTTATTTTCAAGGTCATGTTATCTCAAAGGCAGTAAAATATTCAAAATGTGAAATGAATACACAATTTTGCTCTTTTGAAAAGCTGTGCCTCCCAGAAAAGTATCTTTTTTGGAATAAAAACTGAAGACTAGTTGGGAGCAACATTAAGGGCAATTTCCAGTAATATGTTTCTTTTCCATTTACTTCATCATCAGTATAAAACCAGATTTTGTAAGTTTTTGTTGTATTTACTGGGCTTAAAATAACTAGAATGGTCAAAGCTGCTCATGATTATTCAGTCATATCAAGCTTCACAGATAATGGTTTTCTGCTGAAATTCAGATCAAGATCAGTTTTTCCAAAACCTGGCTATCATCTGGGGAGCTTTATAAAAATATGAATACCTGGGCCCTGGAATCTTCATTTTAAAATCTCTCTAAGTGTCCTTACTGCAGCTGGCCTACTACCAGTATTTCGGTCAGTGTTTAGGAATCACTGGTATAAACAAATGTTTGTGGTATCCTTTCTGTGCATCGCTTAGTTATTTTTCAACCGGTTCTTTCTTCTAATATGCTGGGTCTTGATCATTAGCAAATTTTAACCATGTTTTAAACTGCTGTACTTTTATTGGGGAATAGTAATTCTATTTTCATCATTCTTATCAGGCACAGAGCACTGGTTTTCATTCCAATCATGTGTTACAACTAAAACTGTTTTTAGCCTATTGTTTTCTGTTTTTTATCAAAAACTGTATTATCACTACTTCGTTTCAATATGCTATCATTCTGTGGCCATTATTTTATGAACATGTTATTATCACAGACTCTTTAAAAGTTTCACAGAATTAAAGATCAGGTGGAAAGTCCGTTTTCTCTGTATTAAGAGGTTTGTATGTGGGAGAGAATGGTTTTGTACGATGTCAATTGCTGAGGTTTGGAATTGTGGATTCCTCTGGAGTATGTACAGTATCTAAATTCCTTTACTAGTCCCACAAAAGCTGCACACTGCCAGCTTTTCTGACTTTAGAGCTCTAAATTAAGGCCAGTTCCTTTGCTCATCCCACAAACTCTTTCATGTTCCCTAACCGCAGCCTGAGAAAGGCGCCTTGGTTTCAACAGCAGCAGACCAGCATATGTTTACTTAATTCCTAAGACATGATGACAGTGGTCTCTGTGCCACTAAAAGCTTTTCTCTTTATTATTTTCGGTTGAAGCTGATTTCCAAGCTTTCGTTGCATGTCACGTGTGTTTTGCAGTGCCTTCAGTGCTGCCCATGAAGAGCAATGGAAGTTAAAGGAGCAGCAGCTGAAAGTACAGATTGCTCAGCTCGAGACTGCCTTGAAGTCTGACTTAACAGACAAAACTGAAATCCTTGACAGATTAAAAACTGAAAGAGGTACATTTAAAATAACCACTGCCTTTCTCATTTCAGACATCTAATGTTTCTTCATTGAATCAGTCAGTACTTACTCTGGTGCCTACTGTTTGCCACTCACCCTGCGATGTGTGAGGGGCAAACACAGTCATCCACTCTCATGAATTCAGTGGTTGCTCAAAATTTCTCATACTCGGCCTGGTATATATGCCAAAAGAATTGCTTTTTCTCATAGCTGTTCTTATTTAGGTTGTTTTTAATTGTTCAATTTTCCTAAATTCTAAGCCTTTCTTTACTCAACAGTCAACAAGTATTTATTGAGCACCAGTTAGTGCTAGACACTGTTCTAATTTCTGGGGATACAGCAATGAATAGAAACAAAGGTCTTTCCCTCATGAAATATAAATTTAATAGGAAGAAACTACAACAATTAAATAAATATGTAATATGTGAGGTGGTGGCAAGTGTAATGGCATAAAAACACTAGTGTAAGATGACAGAGATTGGCAGAAATAGTAGCTTGCCGTTCTGAGAGTTCGAATAGGGAAAATCTCTGATGAAACGTCTAATTCTGCTCTGTGACAGTGAACTTAAATACCAGGAAGCTTTGTGCCCCCTGCTAAAATAATAATCACTAATAAGTTTCAGTATAAGTCACAGATCTCATAGAACTAAAAGAATTATTATTCAAGAAGTCTGAATTTTACTGTGTTACACACACATAGATATACACACAAATGCACAACAGGGGAAATGAATTATTTGCTTTAAGTGTCATTATCTGTTTGCTCATGCCCTAGATAAACCAAGTCATACGCTCCTTCTGAACACTTGCAATTCAGTTGCATGAGAATGTTTAAAAGTTTAATACAGACTCACTAAAAAACAGTTATGTTTCTAGTTAGTATTCTTATGTTTTTATTTAGACCACAATGCCATATTTCACTGACTGTAAGGAACATTATCTTTTCATATTTTAACATCTCTAATATTGAGTTGCATTTTATAAGTGGTAGCATTTTTAAATTTCAGTGTGACATTATTTTTACACTTTAACAAGTCTGAAATTGGAACACATAATGGAGTCTTAATTTCAATGAAACACACTAGTGCAATGTTTATTCACCAAGTGACTACGTTTGATGATAGATTTTTTTATGACTTTTTCTCTAGAAGACTGTGAGTGGAATAAAATGGTGATGACAGGTTTTCTGACCTGGTGGATTTTTTTTAAGTTTTCATGTCAAAAATACATACAGTTCCTGACTTTAATGTGCAGTATCGAATACCTAACAGAGTGCTTTGCCTTAGTAATTGCTCAATAAATTATTGTTTAGGTAAAAAAAGTGGAAGTGCTGTATATTCCCTCTCTCTTTTCCAAGAGCAGATAAATTGCTCATTCTTAAAAGGAAAGGAAATGAAGTAAACTTTTTTTATTTCTATGCTTTCTGTGTTTACTTAGATATCAAGAATTCTAAAGCTGCTATTTTTTGGATATCTGAACTGATCTTTGCAAAGAAGCTTTTCTTAAGGGGGGTAGAATCTTAATTTTTTTGTTAGACCTGTTTATTGTCGTTGAATTAATTCTGAGGGTTCTTACTTTGTATTACAGTCCTTAAGTTATTTTAATTTATCTAATTTATTCCTCATCTTTTTTACTGGCTCTTTTATTGTTTGGGAATTTTTTTAATAATAAACATAACTCATGTACATTATGAAAAAAGTCCAGTATGTAAATTATAAAAATCAATCCCACAACCCACAAAATATTAGCAAAATAATCACTGCTAATACTTGATTTATGTCCTTTCAGAGTTATTTCTAAATGATATAGTTTTATAATATGCTTTTTTTGCTATATTGTAAAATCATTCCTTAATATAAATCTACATCAGAATCATTTATAATGGCTGTTACAGTTTTCCAGTGTGTGATTGTAACATGGATTATTTAACAATCTTCTACTGAATATTTAAACAGCTTCAGTTTTTTTAAGTATTATAAACAATTCCACACAAATTTTTACACATTTATCCAATTATTTCCTAAAGAAAAATTGCTAGAACGGAATCTTTACTTTTAATGCAACTATTATTTTCCAGTTATTTTTGTTTGAATACCTCAAATTTACAAGTCTAAGAATTTAAGTTTTCATTTCTTTGTGGAAATCTTACAATGGGTTATAAGAAAAATATTACAGCCTTTAACCATTTCTTCCAGGGAAATAATACACAAAAAAACTGTAACCGTCTATTTAAGAAAATCTTTTAATATTTAGAAAGTTCCATTTTGTATTACAGATTTTGAAATTGTTTAATTTTACTTTGAAGTGTCTTCATACATTTACCTTCTCATGTATCAAGTGTTCTTTGCCAGAAGATGTTTCCCTGGCTTCTTGTAGTCATTCATCTAACTGGTAAATTATTTTTAGAGAATACTCACCTCTTTATTCAAGGTACAAATTAGTTTCAGATTGTGTGAATCTGTGGGGGAAGGATATGTAAATGCAGTTTGCATTTGGTTAATGCTTAAATTAACTGCATGTGTTTAAGGGCTTGCTTTTGAAAGTTCCTTTCTATCTTTAGCTGAAATGCATAATTCAGCATAATGCATATGGTTATATTGATCACAGCTGAAGATATTAGCACAAAGGCGCTCTGAAAATTGTTTAGTTGAATTGTTCTCTGCACTCTGCTTATTAATGGTGTGCTGGAAGAACATAATTTTAAAAGAGTGAAATGTTATCTCATTTGAATAAAATGCTGTTTAGCCTAACCTGCTTTTTGTCAAATCGTAAGGTAAAGAGGTTATTTTTCATCTTGTACAGAGTGCTTTCATTTTGCCTATTATAATTCAGCAAGTATATTTCCTCTTTGAACTATAGCATTTCAGTACTTTTTAAAGACCCAGGAGTTATGTCCCAAATAAACAGTTTGAGAAAGGAAAAATGTAGTGGATAATTCTAAATAAAATTCAGTAGAAGGTAAGTTACCAGTACTCAGTAATGTCTTCTCCCACTAAGTTATTTTTCCACTAATAACGCCCTTGTTTAACCCCATCTCTACTAAGAAATACAAAAAATAGCCGGGCGAGGTGGCAGCGCCTGTAGTCCCAGCTACTCGGGAGGCTGAGGCCGGAGAATGGCGTGAACCTGGGAGGCGGAGCTTGCAGTGAGCTGAGATCCGGCCACTGCACTCCAGCCTGGGCTACAGAGCAAGACTCCGTCTCAAAAAAAAAAAAAAAAAAAAAAAAAAAAAAAAAAAAATATCAGTGAATGGAGATATCGTTGTTGAAACAAATGTTAGGAAAGGCTGGAAACATTTAAATAAATAAGTTTTTTTCTACCTAATAACATATAGGAACCCTGCTCTGAAAACTTGAAAGGAAAGGAAAACTAGAACATAGAAATAATAATCAAAATACGGTATGTCTGGATAAAGATGGAACAGTCATGTCCTTCACACTTGAGCTCACCCTTAGAAACCCTAAAATGTTTTACTGGCCAGAGAATGAAATTATATCATTCTCAGTACCTTTGTTTTTACATACTTCGGACTATATTTGCCTTCTTTTTGTTACCTAACCATGTTGTCTAGATGTTGTTTTAACTTAACATAAAGAGTCCCATGTTCTTACTCTGTTCTCTGACAAAAAAGTTTATCTCATAAAAATCCATATTTATTATTCATCTGAATTTTTAGTTTAAACACAAGTATTAAACCTATACCTTCAAAATTTTCGAGTATTGTTCATATTTGGATATTGTTTTCTTTTTTTTTTTTTTTTTTTTTTGAGACGGAGTCTCGCTCTGTTGCCCAGACTGGAGTGCAGTGGTGCGATCTTGGCTCACCGCAACCTCCGCCTCCCGGGTTCAAGCAATTCTTCTCCTGTCTCAGCCTCCTGAGTAGCTGGGACTACAGGCGTGTGCCACCATGCCCAGCTAATTCTTGTATTTTTAGTAGAGATGGGATTTCACCATGTTGACCAGGCTGGTCTTGAACTCCTGACCTCATGATCCACCTGCCTCCACCTCCCAAAGTGCTAGGATTATAGGTGTGAGCCACCACACCTGGCCTGGATATTCTTTTCTTTAGTTAACTAGATATAAGCAATTTATACTCTAAGATGACCTTTTAACCTTCCATCAATAAGACAAAAGTGTTTATACAGTATATTTGATGTTTTTTTTCTTTGAGATGGAGTCTAACTCTATCGCCCAGGCTGGAGTGCAGTGGCACAATCTCAGCTCACTGCAACCTCTGCTTCCCGGGTTCAAGCAATTCTCCTGCCTCAGCCTCCTGAGTAGCTAGGATTACAGGCACGTGCCACCATGCCCAGCTAATTTTTATATTTTTAGTAGAGACGGGGTTCACCATGTTGGTCAGGCTTGTCTCGAACTCCTGACCTGGTGATCTGCCTGCTTCAGCCTTCCAAAGTGCTGGGATTACAGACGTGAGCCACTGTGCCAGACTTGATATTAAAATGTCTTTGTATTGCCTAGGATCACAGGTTATTATTATTATTATTATTATTATTATTATTATTATTTTACTTTTAAACTGCCAAGAATTATGTGACATTAAAAACATCCAAATTTCCTAACCGTGTAATTTAACATTTTTATTTATATGTAGTATTTATAGCTTGAGAACACAATGCCTTATAAAAGAAACATATTTTTGTTTAAAATGCAGTCAGTATGCAAATGCATTTGTTCAAAGAATTCTTGGCAAATGTGTTCATTTTTTTAAGAAAAGGAAACAAAAATGTACATCATAAATTGAAGACTTATGATAAACATAAATGGTTGAGAGCAGGATGAAATTGGTAGAGATACTTTAGATGACACGGCTTAGAGTTAGTCCACAGGAGTCAACAAAGGAGGATACCTGAGTGCCACAGTGAGCTCTAGCAAAGAGTACACTTAAGAACGTGAGATTATCAAATACTGTGGATTTGTTCACTAGCTATTATGCTTTTTTAAAAAAAAGCTAAACATGTTTAATGCAGGGAGTGAAAAATTAGTCTCTTTATGAAAAATTTGCTGTCTTCTAAATTCTACCCTACCCTCCTGTTTGTGGGTCCTAGCAACTGAGGACCTAGACAAGCATAACCATTATTCCATTTCTTAGCACTAGCTCCAAGTTCATTCCTGCTGATTAGTAGCATGAACTCAGTGAATAAAGAGCACATACGAATTTATTTATTTTGGGGGGACAGGGTCTTGCTCTGTTGCCCAGGCTGGAGAGCAGTGGCACAATCATGGCTCACTGCAGCTTCAGCTCCCCAGGCTCAACTGATCCTCCCACCTCAGCCTCCCAAGTAGATGGGACTACAAGCATGCCCAGCTAATTTTTATTTATTTATTTATTTATTTATTTATTTATTTATTTTAGAGATGGGATCTCCCTGTGTTGCCCAGGCTGATCTCAACTCTTGGACTTAAGAGATCCTCCTGCCTCAGCCTCCCAAAGTGCTGAGATTATAGGCATGAGCCACCATGCCCAACCCGTATGAATTATTGTTGATACCACCATGCGTGGCTTAAGAATCCATTCCTCCTATTGTAATAGACCTGTTGGAAGTATGGTTGACTAAATATGGATTCAGAATTTCCTTTTTAATTTTTTTATTATGGATTTAGAGGGTACAAGTGCACATGGGTATATTAGATAGCTGTGAAATCTGAACTTTTAGTGTAACCATCACTCAAATAATGTACATTATACCCAACAGGTAATATTTCATCCCTCACCCCCCTACTATGTTCTGGAAGTTACCTTGTTTTAATAAAAATACTATATGCTAAGTTGGGAAAATAAAATTCGAAGATATCAACTAAAAAACTAAAAGACAATTTTTTTTTCACATGCTTTTCAGGACCCTTAATAAGTAAGTAAAAAATCATAGATTTAGAAACACATTTTCTCAGGTATTTTAAATAGAACGTTCCTTTGAAGTCCCATAGGCCACAATTTCCTTATATTAATACTGTGAACTTATGTCTTAGGTTTTTGATAAGCAAGTGATTCATATGGTAGACACATGATAGTATTCATTTATTCCTCATTCCCCTGCTGTCTTTGTCGAGGGGCTAGCTCAGTTTCCTTTCTGACCAGAACAATACTAGATCAAGACTGGTATGTAACAGGATTTAAAGTAATTTGAAATGTGTTCTTAAACCTGATTTTTGCTTACCTTTCCAATTGTGTTGACTATTTTTAAGATCAAAATGAAAAACTTGTTCAAGAGAATAGAGAACTACAGTTACAGTATCTGGAACAAAAGCAACAACTTGATGAACTTAAAAAACGCATGAAATTGTACAACCAGGTGAATTATTTCCTTATTTAAGAAATAAAACTCAGAATTTTTATCTCAATATTTTATGCATAGAGAAAGCACTATACTACAAAGCAAAAGAATACAGATATATTAATTACTCAGTTTATTAACTGAAGCTATCAGGTAGTTTATGTTCCATAGGGACATTTTGAAGCGCTGGAACGTCTTGTAGACTTAGTTAGTTCATGGCATCAGTCAGTTTATGTTTCATGAGGATAATTTGAATACTTGGAATGTCTCTTGTATTTTCCATTCATAACTCATTGTGAGCTTTTACTTAATCTATTGCAGGAGAATGATATTAATGCTGATGAATTGAGTGAAGCTCTCCTACTTATAAAGGTAAGGTTCTGAAATTCATTGTGATTTTCATGTCTGCTTACAACTGTTTCAGCATAATGATGACCCTTATCTGTAACCCTTACATTTGGAGAATGAATTATTCTTGCATCTTCTGAAACTTAGTATGTCCTTTAAAAATATATATGTAACATATCAGCACTACTAAGATTCAGGAAAGTGGTCAGGTGACCTTTAGTTATAGCATATACATATTTCATAATGACATCAAAGTTACATTAAACCAGACCTCAAAAACTCTCATTTAAAGCATTTTCTTTAATTATAACAAACATTTTACTTTTACCTGCTTCACTATTTAACTAATCAACAATTTTCTGCCCTAAGAGACCTTGATGCACACCCTTTAAGTAAAATATTGAATTATAAATATCTCAAGAAGATAGGTTTTAGTTCTAGAATATTCTGTTATTTACAAGAAGACACAAAAAATACACTCCTTTTAGATCACAGTGTAGATTTTAATCAAATGAAGAAATAAAAATAAATGTGCATGTTTCTTTTATATGTTATAAAGTAACAAACTATTTTTTGATTTCTCTATAACTGTTCCAATTGTCTATCCAAATATTCGAATTTGATTAACAGATAAATTTCATTTTTTCCATCAGGAATGAAGCAGTCCTGATATGTATATCAGGACTTCCTCTATCTGTTTTCAATTAATGAATTGAAAATTGATGAATCAATGAATTGTTTATTGATACATCTATATTAATTCATAAAATCACATCTTAGAAATTTTTGTTTCAGTCATAAAGCATGTTTTTATTTTAGGCTCAAAAAGAACAAAAAAATGGAGACCTTTCCTTTTTAGTGAAAGTGGATAGTGAAATTAATAAAGATCTAGAACGCTCTATGAGAGAGCTGCAAGCAACTCATGCAGAAACGGTACAAGAGCTGGAAAAGACAAGAAACATGCTAATTTTGCAACACAAAATTAATAAAGATTATCAGGTAATGTAATACACTAAATGGGGAGGGTACATTTTCTATAATATTCTGCTGATTATTTACTTTTCTAAATACCTTATGTTATCACCTGTTATATTATCTATTATCATCTATTGTAATCTATTAACATATCACATCTCTGCAATGTAGCCTCATAACTAGGTACTTAGTTAGAATAAATAGTTTTAAAACAAATAATGTGGGGTGTTTTCTGTTTTTTTGGTTTTTTTTGAGACAGAGTTTTGCTGTTGTCGCCCAGGCTGGAATGCAGTGGCATGATCTTGGCTCACTGCAACCTCCGCCTCCTGGTTCAAGCAATTCTCCTGCCTCAGCCTCCCAAGTAGCTGAGATTACAGGCGCCGCCACCACGGCCAGCTAATTTTTATATTTTTATAGAGACGGGGTTTCACCATGTTAGCCAGACTGGTCTCTAACTCAGACCTCAAGTGATCCACCCACCTCGGCCTCCCAAAGTGCTGGGATTACAGGCCTGAGCCACCATACCCCACCACAAATAATGTTTTTAAAGTCCCTGATTTTAAGGAATGAGTAGTGGCAATGAAATCACCTTTGTTAGCATTAGCACATTCTGCAAGTGAGTTACAGTTATCCTGAAGTCATGCCATAACCATATTGTCTTAGCTTTTAACAAAATGAAAACATATCTCCATAAAAAGGAATCTGGAGTTTTTTCTTTCTTCTGATTTGTGAATATTGCCAAGCATAATTTTCTAAAGTGTAAGCTATTTGAGGTCAGGAAACCATGGTTCATAGCTCCTACTATTTCCAGGATCTAGAAAATGCTTGAATCATAGTTGCTTTGAATAATGAAAATAGAACTAATCACAAGTGTTAAAACTTATTATCTCTTATTTTGTAGATAGAGGTTGAGGCAGTGACCCATAAGATGGAAAATTTGCAGCAAGACTATGAACTCAAAGTGGAACAATATGGTCATCTTCTTGATATCAGGGCTGCACGTATCCAGAAACTAGAAGGTACAACATACATGATTTTTTGGTCCACAGTAACTAGAGGAATGGATTTTATAACAGTTGATAAAGTCATCCAAATCTGCACTTACCGTGTATTTTTGCTGTGTTTAGCCCTAATTCATAGCTAGCTCACTCCAGCTTTGACCTCCTGGGTTCAAGCAGTACTCCTAATTTTTAATTTTTTTGTAGAGCCTATGTTGCCCAGGCTCATTTCAAACTCCTGGACTCAAATGGTCTTCCCGCCTCGGACTCTCAAAGTTTTGGGATTACAGGCGTGAGCTACTACACCCGGCCTTGATTCTTTTCTACTCAAGAATTTTTAGTAATTCCCTACTGCTTTTTAAATTCAGTGTTGCAAGCAAGATTTCAAAGTACTTCATAAATTACTATAGTTTCAAATTTACCAGCACTTTCTAATTTCTCTTCGAAGCAACCTGTGCAACTCAGCCAAACAGATCCTCTGCCTGCTCTTTGCAGATATGTCGTGCTCAGGCCCACTGCCATGCCTTTGTTTTTGCTGTTTGCTCTGCCTAAAGCTCCTTTCTACCATGATTCCAAGATACACACTTCCCTGCTTTGAAACCTAACACAATACTCACCTGTGCTAGGAAGCTGGTTCTAGTTGTTCCTAGCTATCCCTCTACTTGAAATGTCCTTACAGTGATTTTTGGACTTTAGCAAGTAGAAAAATCACTTGAAGAACTCATTTAAAATGTAGTTTCCTGGGCGCTACCCCTAGAGGTCCTGGGGCCCATTCTTTTTTATATTGTATTTAGAAATAACTGCAAGCTATTCAGATGCAGGTACAAGACTACATGTTGAAAAAAACTAGCTCAGCACTTACCAACCCAGTTTTCTTCTCATGCACTCAAAAGCTGTATGTTTGGGGAGCATATAAGTGTTCTTCAGTTGTTGGAGTTTTGCATATTCTCCGTAACCACAATGTAAGTTCTACACTGATAAGTATTTTGTCTCTCTTTCATGTCCATGTCCACTACATACCATACTTATTTCAGTGGTCTATGCCAGCAGTAATTTTACACTCTTAAAACTTTGAGGTTCGAGAAGGCCTTTATTAATTAGTTATACTTAATTGATATTTATCATAACAAATTAAAAGTGAAAAAAATTTAAATATTTTTAATTTGTTAAAATAATAATAAACTTATTGCATGTTAACATAAATTACAGTACTTATTTTTTTAAGTTATATTTTCCAAAACAAAAAAATACTTCAAGAAGAGGGACATTGTTTAAAATTTTTTAAATTTTTAACATTTCGCAAATCTTTTTAGAGACTGGCTTAATAGAAAACAGCTGGATTTTTATATCTGCTTCTGCATTTAATCTGTTGTGATATCACACATCATGTAACCTCCAAGAAACTCCATTATACACTTGTGAGAGGATAAAAATGAAAAGGGCAGATTACATTGTAGCATTATAATAAAAATAGTTGTGACCTCACAGATCCCCAAAATGGTTTCAGAGACCATCAGGGGTTTCCAAACCACACTTTGAGAAACTCTGATCTGGGTAGAAGAGCTCAATAAATATCTTTATCTGATGAAGCAGCGTTTTCCAAAAGTCGAGGAGCAATGTGTACCTTTTATTCCAAGTAGTACTCAATAAAAATTTGCTTAATGGAATTTTCTTGGTTAAAAGGGAGGTCACAATGTTTGGGATTTTTATTCCTTTCAAGTCTTACTAAATTTTAACCATCATATTTTATCCCCTCAATTCATTGATTCACTCCATAAACATGATCAAGCCCCTAATGCATCCTAAGCAAAGTGCTGGGCAGGGAGAATACAAATAGGAAAAATCAAGGCACCACCCTCATGGAACTCCTAAGATGTTGACAAGTAAATAAATGGTTATGTTTTACTATGAAGAGTGTAAAGCTAAGAAAATGTAAAGGTATCAAGGAAACATTGAGAAGAGAATGCCTATTTCTGCCTTAAGATTCAGGGAAGACTTCACACAGTAGGTATGGAGTCTTTAAAGATGACAGAATTCACTACTAAGTAAAAGTAATATATGGCATTACAGGCAGTAAGCAAAGCAGGGAAAGATGCCCTAAATATGAAGTGTTGCAGTACATTTGAGAAACTGCACTGTAGATCCATCCAATTGGAATTCAGGAGAGTCAAAAAAGGAGTAGAACCTGGAGATAAAGCCAGAAGGAACAAAATTGTGAAGGCCCTGTTTATACCCTGATTGATGAGGTAGACCCTTATTAACCTGGAGAACCACAGAGGGATTTTGAAGTAGGGAGTGATACACTCGGAATTGCATTTTGGAGATTATGCTACAGGTATTGAGGAGAAAGAGGAAGATTTGAAGGAAGGAAGCATTTTGAGTTCCATAATAATCTGGATAGTAAACTGGAAATGTAAAATTAGGTACAGTGGAAATAGAACAAGAACAAATTTGTTGAAGAGTTAGGAAACAGTATTGAATGGTAGTGACCCTATAGATGTGAGGCAAATAAAATAAAAAGAGTTGTTGTTTTATGATAGTCTCAAAAAAAAGAAAAAGGGGAATTGAGGCTGACTCTGTGAGATCTAGCTTGGGCAACTGGATGAATGAATGAATGAATCATCACTTAAGCTTTAAAGTACAGAAATAGCTAGAAGACAATATGGGCTGGGCACGGTGGCTCAAGCCTGTAATCCCAGCACTTTGGGAGGCCGAGGTGGATGGATCACTTGAGGCTAGGAGTTCAAGACCGGCATGGCCAACATGGCGAAACCCCATTTCTATTAAAAATATTTTAAAAATTAGCCAAGTGTGATGGCAGGTGCCTATAATCCCAGCTACTCATGAGGCTAAGGCAGGAGAATCGTTTGAACCTGGGAGGCAGAGGTTGCAGTGAGCCGAGATTCCACCATTGCACTCCTGGGTGACAGAGTGAGACTCCGTTTCAAAACAAACAAAAAAACAAGACAGTATGATACATTCTGTTTTGAATATGTTGTGTGGGATACCTAGATACATAGAGGGTTAAACAAAACATTAGAAATATAGGAATGGAGTTGAGAAGATAAATATGAATTTAAAATAGTAATATGGAAGCCTTTAGCATATTAATAATGACAAAAGTCATAAAAGTTGATGAGATCACTCATGAGAATATGTAGACTAAGAAAATAATTAAAAACAGAAGCCCAGAAAACCAGCAGAGAAAGAGAAATCCCAAAAGAATGAGAAGAAGGATAGGAGGAGAAGCAGAGATGATGATGACATGGAAGCCCAGGTAAGAAAGACAGAGTGCACTAATGGGAGATCCTCATCAGTGTCAAATGTAGCAAAGAAATCAAGTGATACAAGGACCAGTGTTCATTGCGTCTAGCAATTAATTGATTATTGGTGACTTTTTCTGGAGCAGTTTCACAGAAAAGTAAGGCAGATATTCACGTTGGTGATATTTGGTTGGCCTATGTATATAACATTGAAACGATCGTCACGATCAGGGTAATAAACTTATCCATCACCCCACAAAGAAGAAGAGTATAAATCTTAATAAGTTAAAGGAAAGGAGGCAGCAGAAAGAGAGACTGACTTTCTAGGAAAGAAGACAATTCGTGGAGCAGAGACAGGGAAGCAGGTGAAAGCCAGGTAGTGACCTCAGCTGTTCAATCAGAGGGCTTTTTTTCCTTTGATCTTTTTCTCCCCTTCTTCGTGGCTTAGACTGTATTACAACTGAGGTTGCAATTTTGTTGTTGCCTAATAGGTGATGTCAAAACAGAAATGATAAATTTGTGTACGATAAAGTATTATTTACAGAAAAACAGTGTAGTCATAGAATTTAAAATAGAGACTATTCACCAGAAGTACTCATTCCTACCACTTCAAAAACCAGTTTTCATTTTCTTATGTCAATATTTTGAAATCTCTAAACTGTGTGTCTTCTCTTGCAGCCCAATTAAAGGATATTGCCTATGGCACCAAGCAGTACAAATTTAAACCAGAAATCATGCCAGATGACTCTGTTGATGAATTTGATGAAACCATCCACTTAGAACGAGGCGAAAATCTATTTGAAATCCATATCAACAAAGTAACCTTTTCTTCTGAAGTTTTACAGGCATCTGGAGATAAAGAGCCTGTCACTTTCTGTACCTATGCTTTCTATGATTTTGAACTACAGACAACTCCCGTAGTGCGAGGCCTTCATCCTGAATATAACTTCACTTCTCAATATCTTGTTCATGTTAATGACTTATTTTTGCAATATATTCAGAAGAATACTATCACCCTTGAGGTCCACCAAGCTTATAGCACAGAATATGAAACAATTGCAGCATGTCAATTAAAATTCCACGAAATGCTTGAAAAAAGCGGCCGAATATTTTGTACAGCAAGTTTGGTTGGTAAGTACAATGTATAAGCTTTGGGTGTTTGAATTACTAATTTGGTTTATATATTGATATGGTACTCTACTATCTTTTCTTACATATTAAAGGTGCCTTTAGAGCACAGACAGCGTTCTTTACCCACAGTTAATTGGACTATCTTAAATGTCACTGATGCCGAGCACAGTGGCTCACTCCTGTAATCCCAACACTTTGGGAGGCCAAGGCAGGTGAATCATTTGAGGCCAGGAGTTCCAGACCAGCCTGACAGACACAGCAAAACCCCATCTCTAGTAAAAATACAAAAATTAGCCAGGCGTGGTGGTACATGCCTATAATCCTAGCTACTTGGGAGGCTGAGGCAGGACAATCGCTTGAACCCGGGAAGCAGAGGTTGCAGTGAGCTGAGATGGCACCACTGCATTCCAGCCTGAATAACAGGAGCAAAACTGCATCTCAAAAAAAAATGTCATTGATGATGTCAGCACAATGGCTATTAATTTTTTAAAACTTGTAACTTCGGATGTTTATCGTATTGATACTCTGTTTGGCTAAATTACGTAATTTATAAATAAATTTATGTATTGAACTATAGTTTAATAGTTTATAATAATTTAAATTATAGTTTAATAGTTATAACTAATATAACTAATAATATAAGCTATTTATAAAATTATTACTTTTTTTAAGACCTTATGTTATCACTATTAGTAGGCACTGGGAATAAGGTGGTCAGTGGTAAATAAGAGAGACAAAACTACCCCTTGTAGCTTACCTTCTAGAGAGGATTACAGGCAATACAGAAAAGTTAATCAGAGCAAGAGGCTAAAGGGAGAAATGGCAGGTTGCAAATTCAGGTAAGGGCTTCTCTGAGAGGGTAGTGTTGGCAAAGAATGAAGATCCATGCCAGGATCCAGGGGAAGAATGTTTCAGGCAGAGGCCATAGCAAGTGCAAAAACCTGAGGAGGTGCAAGCCTCACAGTGGGAGGAACAGCAGGAAGCCCAGTGGCTGCGGCAAAGGGGGGATTCAAGTGATAGGTGGGGCCAGATCATGTTGCAGAGCCTTGTAGGTCAGAGTGAGGAGTTTGGATTTTCTGAGCTTTTAGAAAAATCACCCTGAGTGCTGTGGAAAGAATAGTCTGAAGCAGGCAAGAGGGAAAATAGGACCGTTCTCAGGCTATTGCATTGATCAAGGAAAGACGATGGTGGCTTGGATTAAGATGGTAATGAAAGTGGCGATAAAAAGTAGTTATATTCAGTACATATTTTATTAACTTCTCCTTCAAGACTTGCTTATCAGTTGAATGTGTGATAATGAGGGAAATGGATGAAGCAAGAATTTCTGGCATGAGGAGCTGGAAGAATGGTGATACCATTTACTGAGATAGGGAAAACTGGGAAAGGAGCACATCTGATAAAGAAAATCAAGAATTCTGTCTGGACAGGTTAAGATTGACCTGCCTATTAGACATCCAAGTGGTAATGTCAGGCTGTTGGTTGTACACACCAATCTGAAGGTAAAGGATAGAGATATAAAAGTGGGAGTTGTTAGCATATGGAATATATTTTAAGCCATGAGCATAGATAAAATCACATAGAGAGTGAATGTAGATAAAGGAAAGAAGGTGGCCAAGGACCAAGCCTTTGGAAACTCCAAAAGTAAGGCCTCAGGAAGAGGAGGAAGAGCCAGCAAAGGAAACTGAGGAGTGGCCAGTGATGTAGGAGGAAAACCAAGAGTCTGTGGTACCCCAGGGACTAAGTGAAGAAAGTATTTGAAGAGGGAAGGAGGGTGACTTAGGGTTTTGGGACAGATTTTATTTTATTAATTGAGTGATCAATTGCATAGGTAATATATTCACATGACTCAAAAATCAAAAAGACGTCAATGTCTACCTCCTTCGCCTTCTCCTTAGCCACCCTGGGTCCCCTCACCGAAGGCTACAGATTCTTTCAAAGATTTTTGTTTGTTTGTTTGGGGTGTTTTTCCATAAAGACGGGGTCTCACTCTGTTGTCCAGGCTGGTCTTGAACTCCTGGACTCAAGCAGTGCGCCTACTTCAGTCTCTCAAAGTGCTGGGATTGTAGGCATGAGCCACTACACCCAGCTTCAAAGATCTTTTATGCATATATAAGCAAATATATATTACATTAATATTATTCTTTTAGGACTTATTTTTAAATGATTACTTCTGTCATACTGTGTCTTGTGCTGCTGTAGCAGAATACCTAAGTCCAATATCAAGGTGTTCACATCTGGTAAGGGTCTTCTTGCTGCATAATAACATGGCAGAAGGTTTAGAGGGTGGGAGCGAGCAAGAAGGGGCCAATCTCAGTCTTTTATAATGGCACCAATCCTACCCATGAGGGTGGATCCCTTGTGGCCTCATCACCTCTTAAAGGTCCTACTCATAATACTCTTAACAATGATAGTTAAATTTCAGCATGAGTCTTGGAGGGTACAAACATTCAAACTATGGCAGGCAGATAGTAAGTCACATTTGTATGCTGATGAGAATGATCCATTAACAGGGAAAAAAATTGATAAAGTAGGAAAGAGTAGGGGTAATATTTGTAATAATCTGGTGTGTTCAGAAAAGTTTACGTGTAGAATATTCTCTATTTGACAAATATTAAGTAGCCTTTATATACTAGTTCCTCTGGTAGGAATATATTGGTGGAAATTATGGCACTTGCTCTCAAGAAACTTACAGCGTATTAGAGAAATAGACTGGTGAACAGATGGGCCGAAGCAGTCAATGCCCTAACAAGGACATACAACATCCATGAAGGAAGCACAGGGCTCTATTCTCCTGGGAGCCATACAGAAAGTCTTCCCCGCAGAAGACAGATGAAGAACTGGCTGAGTTGAGAGGAGTATTGAGGGTGTGAGGGCAAACGTCGTGCAAGGGTATACTGCATGCGACGTGTTTGGCATAGCTATGACATTTTCCCTTATGCTTGTGATATAGGATACAAATGGGAAGGTGGCAAAGATGTCTTGAAACTTGAATTAGAATGTGGAACGTCATATTTATAATTTTGAGGTTTCATATTGTAAATGTCAGACAACATTGAGTGCAACTTATTTTTAAGAAGTATTATACTATAGCATCAAAAAGAATCTGTGGAGTATTTGATTCAGTGTTTAGGTTTTTTAAATATATTTCAGAAGGAATGAAATAGTACAAATTGGAATATCTCAAACATAGTTTGATGTAGTTCTTTAATAATATTTAGTATACAATGAAACTCATACTTCAGAAGTAACTATTTTCTTCATCTGCTGTTTGCCAATCTCACATCATTTGTGCAAGTCATATTATTTTACTCAGCATAAAATGTATAGTTTTAATGCATAATGCCATTGATGTATTTTTACTGGAACATATTTTAATGTATGAAACTATTTTAACCTTGGGTTATGTGTTGATTTGTAGGAACAAAAGGAGACATCCCAGATTTTGGCACAGTGGAATACTGGTTCCGATTAAGAGTTCCCATGGATCAAGCAATTCGACTTTATCGAGAAAGGGCAAAGGCTTTGGGATATATAACATCAAATTTTAAGGGGCCAGAGCATATGCAGTCGGTAAGCTCATTTGGCTTTAAGACCCTTTTATAACATAGAAATTTTATAATATTTATTTATGTGTCGTGCTTTAAACTGAAATCGTTTTCTTTCACAGCCATCAAGTGGCTTTTTTTAACTTTTATTTTGAAGTAATCATATACTCACAGGAAGTGGTAAAAATAGTACAAAGAGATCCCCTGTAACCTTCACCCAATTTCTCCTAATTGTAACATCTTGCATAACTATAGTATAATTTCAAAATCGGGAAATTGACATTGGTACAATATTATTAATTAGGCTACATACCTTCCTTAAATTTCATCAGTTTTTACATGCACTTGTGTGTGTGTGTGTGTGCGTGCACATATGTGTGTAGTTATTCTTTGCAGTTTTATCACATGTATAGATTCATATAACTACCACCAAAACCAAAATACAGAACTGTTCCATCAACACAAAGAAACTCCCCTGTGCTACTCAGGACACTTTTGAAAAATTAATCATCACAATACTGCTGTCATGCATCAAAAGACTTTTGTTAAAAATTCTACTGTTAAGGAAATAAACAGCTGTTATTGGACTATCAGTTACTGTGCTTTCAAATTATTTCCTCATGTTAGGTTTCTGAAGTGCAAAGTAGAATACAAAATTAATATTCTGTTTCTGGGAACTGGGAATTTAAATGCAACTCCTTAGGGCAGCATTTCCCAAACAATGTTTCGTGGAGTCTTAACGACCATATTTTCATATTAGTTCCATGAATCAATAAATGCAGAAGGCCTTGAATTGAGCAAGGTTAAATATGATTCTTGACTTTAGGGGTTCCCATATACAACATGAATCTTTTTTTTTTTTTTTTTTTTTTTGAGACAGAGTCTTGCTCTGTTGCCCAGGCTGGAGTGCAGTGGCGCAATCACCACTCACTGCAAGCTCCGCTTCCCGGGTTCACGCCATTCTGCCTCAGCCTCCCAAGTAGCTGAGACTACAGGCACCTGCCACCACGCCTGGCTAATTTTTTGTATTTTTAGTAGAGACAGGGTTTCACCATGTTAGCCAGGATGGTCTCGATCTCCTTACCTTGTGATCCACCCACCTCAGTCTCCCAAAGTGCTGGGATTACAGGCGTGAGCCACTGCGGCCAGCCTATATTACATGAATTCTAATAGGCAATGTAAAGTATGCACTCACATTGAGTAACAGAGGGATAGGATATAGTAGAAACATTTGGTATGTCTGTTCAAGTCATAATTATCTTACCTCTTTTTTTATTTGGAACTCCCTCACCTCCAATCCATGGAGCTGGGTTCCCAGTGGCCGGATTTGTGTTAGCAGATCCCATTTTCTTTCACTCCCCACCCTATTATAACTAATGATTTGAGAATACCCAATTGACACCAGTTGAGCCAGTCAGATTCTTCCCTCTGAGATCAAGAGAAAGCAAGACATATCTGGAACACGTAAAATTGGGGGCTGTAGGCAGCCATCATCTACCATATTAAACAGTGAAGGTTAGACAATAGGTCTGAAGAAAGAGAGTAATGAACAAACATACAGAAAAAAATGGAGACCAGATGGAGACGACATTTTGCTGGTTTCTAGGCCACTGCCTTCTGAAGGCCCAACCACATTTCTAGTCTATATTCCATGAAATATGCCTGTAACCTTAAAGTCCCTTTTTTGTTTTTGCTAGATAGAATTAATTTCTATGACTTTCAGTTAAAGAAGCATGACTAATATCACACTGATTTCCAAACTTAAGAAAGAGTGCACCTGCTTCCAGAGACCATCTTTCTGGCCAGTATTCCTTACAACACACTTTGGGAAATGCTGTTATGGGGATGGGAGTTAGAAATAAGGAGACCCACATTGTTTGGTTTTGTAGTGTAAAGCTTTTTAGATTCCCAGATTCTGACTTGAGTAAGTTGTTTCCTGGTGGAATTTCAGCTCTGGTAGGTAGATTGAGGGGAGAAGTGGAGGTACTTTTTCAGTCATTCCTCTCAGCCTTCTATTGCTGAAGGCAAACTAGCCCTGGGAAAGCAATATTGTGATTCACTACTTAGGTTTCTCCTCTCCACACACCAGATTTCTCCACTAAGGAGATTATGACGACAGCTTTATTTTTTCCTCCTCCAATAAACTTCTCATGGAGTCAGGGTCCCAGATGCTCAATCCAGATTCAGAAATGCAGAGGGATGCCTTTGTGGAAGGTAGAGACTCCAGCACTAAACCAAACAAAGCACAGAAACACTAGCATTTTCTTTGTTCCAGATCACATCAGCCATGGAATATTTAACGGTCAGCGCAATTCTTTTCTAAAATACCTGTGTGCTGTCCATCTCAGTAATGGTTCCAGAGGAACCATAGAGTAGTTTCCGGCTCTACCTAATAACTCCTTTTGTTCCTCTCTCTCCTGAAGTATCCTCCCGGTCCTAGCTCTTTTTCCCTTCAAGGTTTATCTCTGACTCTGTTCTCATTTTCTCATAACAGTTCGACTTTGTTATACTGGCTCATTTGGCCTCAGGTATCTGCTTCCTCAAATCCCAACAGTTCAGGATGAGGGCCAACCCAAATATAACAGAATCATTACTCTGGGTGGGCAGGTGAATGTCTTTTAGTTAGGATGTTCATCTTTGGACCCACTGCTAACTATAGTCTTAAGTTATCAAGTAGAATTGAAGAACATCAGATTATCGTTTTTCTGGGTTTTATTTGATTTTAGCACCAATCTCTACATGTATGCTCAGTCTCTAAGGTTTATTGCTAATAACACAGGATCATCTATTCACACATGTTCTAGGGAATACTGATTTTCCATTAGAATCAAAGTTTATTTTACAGAGAAATTATGAGGTAAAAATACGCAGCTTTTGTCGTTGACAAAATTATCTTATTTGGGGCTTGGCAGCTGCTGTTTATCTTTTAACTGTATTGTTTCTGTAATATAAATATGTATGTTTTTCCAGTTAAGTCAGCAAGCACCCAAAACTGCTCAACTCAGTTCTACAGATTCCACAGATGGCAACTTAAATGAACTTCACATTACAATAAGATGTTGCAACCACCTGCAGTCCCGAGCAAGCCACCTGCAGCCACACCCATATGTTGTGTACAAGTTTTTTGATTTTGCAGACCATGATACAGCCATCATTCCCAGTAGCAATGATCCACAGTTTGATGATCATATGTGTTTCCCAGTGCCAATGAATATGGATTTGGATCGGTACCTTAAGTCAGAGTCTCTGAGTTTTTATGTTTTTGATGATAGTGATACCCAGGAGAATATTTACATAGGAAAAGTCAATGTGCCTCTGATTTCGTTGGCACATGACAGGTGTATCTCAGGTAAGCCTATGTTCTTGAATCTATAAAATTGTAAAAACAAAACAAAATTATATCTTACTGTTATGGATATGATTTATAGCTAATCATCCTAACCTCTTCTAAGTCTTTAAACTTTAGGCTTATATTTTAAAAATTATTTTCTTACTAGTTGCTCTAGGGATTACAATGTGCATCTTATCCCAGTCTACTTAAAATTAATACTAACTTAATGGAATTAAATACTTAAGGTATTTAAATTAAATATTTAATTCAATTAAAATATAGAAAATCTAATATTTCATTCTCTCTCATCTCCTTTTTGCAATTATTATCGTATATATGTATATAGTATGCCTCTCTATGTATTATATACCCAACAATACAATGTTGTAATCATTGCTTTATAAAATCTTATATTCTTTAAAAAAGTTAAGAGAAGTAAGAGATGGGAGAAAATATATAATTATAGAAGACTTTGATATTTACCTACATATTTGCATTTTTGGTATTCTTTATTTCTTCCTGTAGATTTGAGTTACTGTCTGATATCAGTTTCTTATTCCAGTAGAGCTCTATTTCCTTCCCCTTCTTTGTGCTATCACCATATATGTTTTGTCTTCCTATGTTATGAACCCAACAATATAATTTTACAATTATCGTCGTATGCAGTTATCTTTTAAAACAGTTAAGACCAGATAAAATGTATACTTATGCTGTGTTTTGTAATTACCTATGTAATTACCTTTATTGGTCTCTATTCCTTTGTGTGGACTTGAGTTACCATAGGTGTCTGTTTCCTTCAGCCTGAAGAACTTCTGTGATATGTCTTGTAAGTTAGGTCTACTGGCAGTGAATTTTCTCAATCTGGGAGGATTCTGTTATCTGGGAGTGTTTTTATTTTGCTTTTGTTTTTTGTAGGATAGCCTTGCTGTATATAATATTTTTGGTCAACAGTTTCGTTTAGCTTGGTTTTTAACTTTCTGCACTTTGAGTACCTCAGACCACTTCTGGCATCCATTGTTTCAGATAAGAAATCAGTTGTTAATTTTATTGTGGTTCTCTCATACTTGATGTTGTTTTCCAGGTTTTTCTATTTGTTTTGGCTTTCAACAGTTCTTCTGATGTGTCTATATGTGGATCCTTTTGCATTTATCCTACTTAGAATTTGTTGAGCTTCCTGTATGTGTAGTGTAATGTTATGCACCACATTTGGGGAGTTTACCGCCATTATTTTTTCAGTTATTTTTCCTCCTCTTTTTTTCTTCTCCTTCTTGAACTTCCAGTACATGTACCATATGTTGGTATGTTTGATGGTTTCCCCACAGGTCTCTGAGGCTCTATTCATTTTTGTTCATTTTTCCTCCCATTCTTCAGATTGTATAATCTGTTCTGATCAACATTCACGTCCATTAATTCTTTCTTCTACCAGTTCAGATTTCCTACTGAACCCTCTTGAATTTTTTCATTGCAGTAATTATACTTTTCAGCTCCAGAATTAGGGATCTCGCTCTGTTGCCCCCGGGCTGGCCTTCAACTCCTAGGCTCAAGCAATCCTCCTGCCTCAGCCTCCTGAGCAGCTAAAACTACAGGCACATGCTACTGCACTCAAGCATTATAATCTCTTACTATATTCCCTATTTGATAAAACATTATCATTATACTTTCTTTTTAATTCTCTAAATACGCTTTCTTTTAGTTCTTTGAACATATGGATAATAGCGGCTTTGAGATCTTTGCCAAGTCTAACATATGGTCATCCTCAAAAAATGTCTATTGATGGTTTTTGTGCTGTGTGTGCAGTACATTTTCCTGTTTCTTTGCATGTCTCATAAGTATTTTGTTGAAAACTGGACATTTTTGGAGAATATATTGTAACGTCATTTCCTAGGTGGTTATTGTTGCTATTTTTGTTTGTTTGGTGACTTGCCTTGACTAATTCTGTAGAATCTATTTCCTCTGCTGTGTAAGCCACTGATGTTTCTGCTAAGTTTTGTTTCTTTTTTTCTTTTTGTTTCAATTTTAACCATAAGTCAACATAGCTTAGTGGTCAGCCAGTGATTGTTCAAAGGTGTGCTTAAACACCTTGAGCCAGTAGGTTTCCACCCTTTGCCTATGGGTCAGTGTGTGGCATGGAGGATGCATTCAAATCAAAGTTTGGTCTACAAGCCTGCCTCAGCTTTTACTTTCCGAATTGACTAGACTTCTCATTCAACCAGGGAGAGATAGCTTACCAGGGTTTCCCCTGAGCATTTACACAGCTTTATGCGTGCCCGTAGCCTTCCACATCATGAGCTATAAATAGGATCTTGTCAAGTACCACTTTTTTTTTTTTAGATGGAGTCTTGCTCTGTCGCCCAGGCTGGAGTGCAGTGGTGCCACCTGGGCTCATGGCAACCTCCTCTTCCCACGTCTCTTCCCGCGTTCAAGCAATTCTCCTGCCTCAGCTTCCCAAGTAACTGGGATTACAGGCACCCGCCACCACACCTGGCTAATTTTTATATTTTTAGTAGAGACAGGGTTTCACCACCATGTTGGCCAGGCTGGTCTCGAACTCCTGACCTCAAGTGATCCACCTGCCTCAGCTCCCAAAGTGCTGGGATTACAGGCATGAGCCACTGCACCCAGCCAACGCCCACTTTTGATATCCTATTCCTTGGATCACCCTTTTAAATTGTTGGCTGGCCTTCTGGTGTTTTGACTTGCCCCAACCAGTATTGAGACCTCAGGCTGTCTGTGATGTTGACCTTCTCTGATTGTTTGCCATTGAGGTTGCTGTTGTTTTTAACAATAGCTCTGGGCATGAAATTATCTATATTTTGTCCACATATAGTCAGCGCCCTACAACAGAGGCTGCCAGTCCTCTTAGCCTATCGTAGCCTGGGAGAACTTCTGCAAAATGGGACTAGGGAAGAAAGGGGAGGATGAGAGCAGTCCCACAGATTCCTACTGTTCTTACTAAGGTGCAGTAGATTTTCTAGAGTAAATGCTTCTTGATTTAGCCAATATCTTTGATCAATTTCCAGAATCCTTAAATGGTTGTTTCTGACCATTTTGTCCAGTTTTTTTAATCATTTTTTAAGAGAGGATTTGCTGAGCTTTTTACTTAGCTATTCTGGAAGTCTTGCTATGCCTATAAAAGTTTATCACCTCATGTTCTACTTACATCCTTTTATCCTACCCAAAGTCTAGAGTTCGGGAGTTTTTTTTTTCCAGCCAGCCATTAAAAAGAGTATCAACATTTGAGAGCAAAGTAAAGGATACTCTTACGCAAAAGCTAACACTTGAAATTTAGGTTTATGCCGGTGCCTGTAGTCCCAGCTACTCCAGAGGCTGAGTAGGCAGATGGCTTGAGGCCAGGAGTTCAAGGTGGCCAGTGTGCTATGATCGCATCTGTGAATAATCACTGCACTCCAGCCTGGGCAATGTAGTGAGACCCTGTCTATTTTTAAAAAATTTAAAAGATAGATTTTTTTTAAGTCAGAGATTTTTTTCATACCCAGAAATCAAGTGCAAGTATTAAAATTTGAGACTCAATATAGCAGATTCACATTTCTTTGGTTACTGCTATTTGCTGTAGATGGTCCGTTTATTTTATGGACTTTTTCTATGCTACTGTTAATTTGAAGTAATTTAACAAATCCCAACAAAATACATTTAAAATTATAATAGAATTATATGGTAACGTAAAAATTTCTTTAGATGTGTAAATTATTTGAAATTTTAAAGTATTAATATATTTTTCTTTAGAGACAAGCCTTGCAAAAACTTTCAAGTCAAAATGGAGGATACTTGAGCCTTCTCGAAGGAAGGCTAAGAATTCTGAATAATCTCTGAATTTAATTTCAGTGAATTAAATTATTTATAAATTAATTTTCTCAGTATTATCTTTGAGGCCTTAACTTCTGAAGGAAGTCTACTTGAGGGATGAACCTGTCATAGATCGTTTTGTGTTTATTCTACTCTCTAAGCCTTCTGAATTCTGAGTAAAAGCCAAAATTAGGGGGTACAACCACCTGGCTAGCTCAGTCGGTATAGCATGAGTCTCTTAAAGTAGAGAGTTCTTTGTTCTTTAATTCTTACAGTAATAGAACTTCACCCTAGCATTAATTAAAATTGTTGTAATTTGACAGGAATATTTGAGTTAACAGACCATCAAAAGCATCCTGCTGGCACCATCCATGTTATATTGAAATGGAAATTTGCTTACCTTCCACCAAGTGGATCAATAACAACGGAAGACTTAGGAAATTTCATTCGCAGAGAAGAGCCAGAAGTTGTTCAAAGACTTCCTCCAGCGTCCTCTGTTAGTACACTAGTTGTAGTGAGTAACAGTGACTTATAATTTTTTTAACAAGTATAAAATTTTGAATATAAAACTTAAGAAC
Organism: Theropithecus gelada; assembly: GCF_003255815.1. Lineage (NCBI taxonomy): Eukaryota > Metazoa > Chordata > Mammalia > Primates > Cercopithecidae > Theropithecus > Theropithecus gelada. The sequence continues at coordinate 11,361,008 of NC_037688.1, read as the reverse complement.
TAAGCCTGTGACCCCCACCAAAAAAAAATTAATAGTAATAGCTAAAGTCTTATCTGAAATCTAATGGTCATCATACTCAGTCTGACATATTGGTTGGTTTGTCTTAGGCACCAAGACCTAAACCAAGACAACGTTTAACACCTGTAGATAAGAAGGTATCTTTCATGGATATCATGCCACATCAGAGTGATGTAAGTAGCCAACACTGAAAATAGTGATTTTTTCATAACAAATATTTGAAATAAATTATATAGGCATACTATTCCCTACCTAATTTAAATGGAAACAGGTGAATAAAGTATGTCTTTTCCCATTAAAATGATCGCTTTGTGTTTTGGCACTATATGTAAGTGTTAACTGTTCAAATTTCTTATCTAAACCCTTTTTTGGGCCCTTACCTCTCTTTAGCTTCTGCCCCAATCCTCTGCTCCTATTTATTTAAAAAAAAAAAGTCTTCAAAAGTTTTCTAAACTCTGTCTCCTTCACTTCACATTGTTTCTTGGACTCACTTCAGTCAAGCTTTCATCCTCATAAAACTACTCTTAACTAAGGTCTCAGTGACTTTCTGTCTGCCATATGCCATAGTCAATTCTCAGTGCCTGTCTTAGTCTCCCAGGAGCATTTGACACGGTGGAATACGGGCCTCTCTTCTCTTGGCCTCTGGGACACCATACCTTCCTAGCTTTCCTCCAAGTTTACTATTATACTTCTCACGCTCCTTAACCATACGTTTAAATGTCGACGTGCCTCTGTAGTCAATCCTTAGACCTCTTCTCAATCCATATCTACATTAAGAGATCTCATACAGCCCCATGGCTTTAAAAAGCATCTATATGCTGACACTTTCATATCTATAATCTTTAGTCTAGACCTCACTGCTGAATTTCATATTCATTTTCTTACTACCTATTTAATGTGCAATGAATGTTTAATAGGAATTTAAACTTAACATGTCAGAAACCAAACTCCTGATTATACCAACCCTCTTCCAAAATGTTTGCCTCTTTCACTGTTTCCCATTCTCTGTAAATGACATAATCACTCACTTGATTGCACAGGCATGAAATTTTGGAGGCATCCTCTTGACTCCTCTTTTTGTCTCACCCCCACACCCAGGTCATCCACAAAAGGTGTCAGCTGTACTTTAAAAATGTCTACTGTATTCAGATTGTTACCATTCTCTTTGGTGGACTTTTTAGAAAATATATCTTCTTTGTAATTCGCATATAACTTACATAGTAAAGGACATAAATCATAAGCATAGAGCTCAATGGATTTTTAAATATGTATACACCTGTGTAACTACCACCCACCTCAAAATATTCTGTCTCTCCAGAGCTTAAAATAATACCTGGCACATTCAGAGCATTTAATATGTGTATGATAAATAATGAATTCAATAATTATAATTCAGTAGATGTTTTATCACTGGTATTTATGGAGTGCTTATTAACTCATTTAATCCTCACAACAACCCTATGTAGTTCATACTAGAATTATTCCCATTTAAAGATGGGGAAAGTGATGTTTAGAGAGGTTAAGTAACTTGCTCATGGCCAAAGTATTAGAACTGGGATTTGAACACAGCCTGATTCCTGAGTAAATGACCACTAACATTAAAAAGACACAAACATAGAAGTGTTTGTTGCAATGTTAGTCATAATACCTAAAAACTGTGAACTAGTTAAATGTCCAACAGCAGTAAAATGGTTCATTAAGCCATGGCACACCCATCAATATAATATTCTATTGTCATTTAAAATTATGTTTTCCAAGTTTCATATCAGGAGAAAATATTTATGTTCTGATATTAAATTTTTTAAAATGTAACAGGATATATTGTTTTTATAATGCAGTTATTACTGTGTAACCAAAATTTTTATTTCCATCAAAAATTAGTTTTACAGAAATAGAAATCTAAGAAGTTTAATAGATATCACCGTTGAGTACTAGATTTATATTGATTTATTTTATATTTATCTTTTACATTTCCTACATTGGCCATGTTTACTTTTAAAAATAGTAAAAGTCATAAGCTATATTTTAAAACTAAACATTAGTTTATTAACCCAGGAATAATAGCTAACTATGAATTCATATTTGATGAAATAAAAAGGTGACATTGATCACAAGGAATACATACCTATGCTAACATATGACGTTTTTAAAATCACATGAGTAATTTATAATCATCACAGAAATATTAGAAAATACAAAGAAGAAAAAAAAAACAGTGAAAATTAAAAGTTAATGTTCTAATGTTCCCAAATCTAAAACTCAGAGATACTGTTTGGATGAATTTCCTTTCATGCTTTTTCCCATGGAAATATACACATACATACGTTTGCTTGCTCATTTGTATTTTAATCAAACATAATACAACTATATATATTGTTCTGTAAGTAGCTTTTTTACTCAATACCATGTTATATTTTTCTCTGTAATGTTAATAAACACAGATCTACATCAAATTTTTTCATAGTAACACAGAACTCAGGTATTTGGATATAGCATATTTTATTTAACTAATGCCCTATTGGATGTTTGCATTGCTCTTAGTTTTTTTTGCTATTGTAAACAGTGCTTCAGTGAACTGAACTTGCAGTTCTTAAATTACATATATATTATATATATTTATATTTTAAAGAATATAAATACCATTTTATTGAAATTAAGTAAATTCAGTGTCATATGAGTATTATATTTGCTGCCAATTTTTATTAGTTCAATATGTATGTAATAGAATGATTTGGGATTTAGTAATAAATAAAAAATAACATATATGCATGTTTTCACGTTAATATAAGGAGACTTCTCCTCCTCCTGAAGATACGAAGGAAATTTCACCAGAGGTAGAGCATATACCAGAAATAGAAATTAATATGCCAACTGTTCCACCTGTTCCCGAGGTATGTGTTTGTGTTAAAATTATTTTGGAAGGTTTAATTTGGTTCTTAAAGACTTTGTCTTATAAGTTTTGACATGACTCAGGAAGTCATAGCATTTCTCCTGTTTTTATATGTGACTTCCTTGGAATAGAAACTCAAAAATATGACAAGGGTAACAGCTATAATTATACTGCTATTGGCAGGTAATATATGGATGTGTGAATTAAAGTCTTAATGTAAAATTCATTTTGAGATTAATACATTTTTTATTCTTAGTACATATTCAGATTTCCATTTATCTATATATTGTCATTTGTCTGTACAAATTGAAGTGGTTGTTTTCTGAGTCTCATACATATCACATATCTATATATTTAAGTCTCAAATTTACATGCTTTATTATTCAATTGTTCCAGCAATAATGCTATAAAATGTGATCTAAGCAATAATAAATATGCCAGTGTGCTTTTATTTCTTCAGGTTTCACAAGAAAGCAGTGTAGATGAGGTAAAAGAAAATACTGAGAAAATGCAGCAAGGAAAAGATGATGTGTCTTTACTATCTGAAGGTCAGCTTGCAGAACAAAGCTTGACATCTTCTGAAGATGAAACAGAAATAACAGAGGACTTGGAACCAGAAGGTGACTTTCTTATTTAAACTAACATTGTTTAGTTAACTCTGTGCTTTGTTTTGTCTGTTAGAGTGTGCATCATGGAACTCTTCATTTAATGGTAGCATCTACTTCACAATACCTGTTTCTTGACAGAAATGATAGAATATAGTTCCATCTGCTTAGTTGTAGTTAGGTGGAATTGTTGTATCTCTTCTTATTTCAACTTGGAGCTCCACAATAGAATGCAAGTGTTGTTGCTGACCATGTTCCCAATTTATGTTTTAAACAGTTTTATTTTCTCTTTGAGTTCAGTATTATTGTCTGCGTTAGTGTAGAGGTCTTGACTTTTTAAAAATTGAAACCCAGCCAAAAATGACCACTTACTGTATTTTTAAAAATCTGGTAAAAGCAAACTAATCTATAAGAATAGGAATGGGGAGGGGCAGAAAGGAAGAGGGGGCCTGAGGAGACTTTTTGAGGTGATGGACATGTTCACTATCTTAACTGTGGTGTTGGTTTCACAGAGTTACACTTATGGCAAAACATCTAATTTTAGCCAAGCATGGTGTTGCACGCCTGTAGTCTCAGCTACTTGGGAGGCTGAGAAGGGAAGATTACTTTGTAGTCCTGTAGCCCAGGACTTTGAGGCTACAGTGTGCTGTGATGGTGCCTGTGAATAGCCTCTGTACCCCAGCCTGGGTAACATAGCAAGACCCTGTCTCTAAAAATAATTAAAGTGTGTGTGTGTGTGTGTGTGTGTGTGTGTCAGATTTTGCAGTTTAATTGTCTGTAGCTTATTGTCTGTCAGTTTTATTTCAATAAAGCAATAAAAATTTTAAAACTCTAATAAGAATAGCATTGACTTACATAACGTTACTGTTCAGACTGTTAAAAAACATCTATTACCCTATGCTTCTCTTCTTAAAAATTTTTTCTTAAATTTCACAATAAACTGTATTTGTATTGGCATTTCCTTTGCTTCTACCAAAATTAACCTTGAAATTTTTAGTCTTTTTTTTCCCTAAAATGTAATGTGTCTGTGAACAAATTTGCTACTAAAAAAGATCTAGATACAATTACCGTGTTTCTTAAGGTTATCTTATGGTGTGTGCTTGTTTCTCTTTATTTTACAAGGTATAAGTAGAATTGGTTTAACTTGTGTAAATGTTACCCTTTTATTTTTTAACAGTTGAAGAGGACATATCAGCTTCTAACAGTGATGACTGTATTATTCCAGGTCCTATCTCCAAGAATATCAAACAGGTCAGTAACTTGATGCCAACTAGAAATGTTCTGAAATAAGGCTGCCTTTCATTCACAGTACATGTGCAGTCTTCATATATAAAAATCTTAAGGAAAACTGTTTCTGGAAAAACTTTAATGTTTATCATAATCTTAACCAAGTAGTCATCTAGTACAAGAAATTTTTATTTATGGTTTCATTATGTAATGGATTATAACATACAAGTATTATTTTCACAAAGAGTGCCTTAAATCTGTACCTACAATAGTTATTTGCTTAAAACTAGCTGACTTCTTGACTCCTTTTCAAGACTAGCATACCAAGATGTGTTGAAACAGATTTGAACTTTAAAGAACTCAAAATGTGAGATGCCCTTTGAAACTATAGTAGTTTGCCTATGTGAATTCATAGACTACTCTTACCTAGACATATCCACTGATAATATGTTACAGTTATTTCATTTCTTCCAAAACAAATGAAGGCTTCTTAGAAAGCAATTAATCTTGCACTGGTATACTTTGCTTTTCTTGTAGCACATGGCTGAAAAGTAGTATGTAAATTGAAATTTTGAGAAGAGAATTATATTTTTTAAAATATTTATGGGAGGTATACTATTTACCAGAGCATTTTTTTTATTGTAAGAGGGAAAAAGTTTTTATAAAGTAAATGTGAGTAAAAAGCTCTAGCTTTTTCTGTGCATCTACATTAATTTTTCTTGTGATTAATTATACTTCTTTTGTAGAATTTTTACTTTATTGATAAGAATTGGAATATTTCTTTTAACTCTTCCTTCACACATTCTTAGCTTAGTCTCTCTTTAAAACAAAACCACAGACCAGACACAGTGCTTCACACTTGTAATGCCAACACTGGGAAGCCAAGGCGGGAGGATCACATGAGCCCAGGAGTTCAAGGCTGCAGTGAGCTGTGACTGCACCACTGCACTGCAGTCTGGGTGACAGAGTGAGATTCTGTCTCTGAAAAAATAAAGAAATAAAACAAAACAGTAGAACAGAACATTTCAGTTGTTGTCACAGATTCCTCCATGAAATCAAGATACCCACTGTTTCTGTGCATGATAAATACAAATAGAACATTTTATCTGTCCAAAGTTTTATTATCATTATTATTATATATTTATTAATTATAATAACAGCATCTAATGTATGAAAACTCCTACTTAGACCTGCAATAGAACCATGTGTATGTTGGCAACATTGCTAGCATCTCAGTGAAGTGAGTACATTGCTCTTAACTAAGGTATAATAAACTTTAACAAAGAAATTTAGCAAAAGAAATAACTATTTCTCTAAAATATTCACATAATTCTGACATACATATATTTTTTCTTTGTAATAAACTGGATTTTTTTTTCTCATTACTTAAGGGAAAATAATTTGTGTTACTTTGCTACAGCCTGATACGGTCTTTACTACCATTCCAAAATTTGATTTCCTATAGTGGTTTCAGATGCTATCTCAAATGTGAACATCATTTAAAGCAAGCAATTCTTCATGCTTCAGCTCCCATGGGCTTTAAAAAATTCTATTTTCAGCAGCAGTCACTGACCAGCATCCTATGTTTTCTTAGTTTGTTTTGTGTTATTATAAAGGTATACCTGAGGCTGGGTAATTTACAAAGAAAAGTAGTTTATCTGGCTCACAGTTCTGCAGGCTGTTCAAGAAGCATGGCACTGGCATCTGCATTTGGTGAGGGCCTCAAGCTGTTTCCACTCAGGGCATAAGGATAAGGGCAGCCAGAGCATGTGTAGATCACATGGCAAGAGAGGAAGCAGGAAAGAGAGAGGTAAGAGTTGCCAGGTTCTTTTTAACAATCAGCTGTCAAGGGAACTAACAGAGTGAGGGCATTAATCTATTCATGTGGAATTTGCTCCCTAATTCTAAACACTTCAGAACAGTTATATAATATTGTTATCTAATCTACAGTTTTCATTAGAATTTTGTCAGTTGTCCTAGTAATATCATTTATAGCATCTTATTCGTATGGTCCAAGATCCAATCCAGATCACACATTGCATTTCGTTTTCAGGCCTCTTTAGCTTCCATTAATCTGTAATGGTTCTTCAGGCTTTCTTGTAGTCTTTTATAACAGTGACACTCCTTAATACAGGCCATTTACATTGTAACATATTCTTCACTGGATTTGTCTGGTGTTTCCTCAAGATCAGATTCCAGTTATGCATTTTGGTAGGAATACAGAAGCGATACTATGTCCTCTTCATTGCGTCATATCAGGAGGCAGAAAATGTCATTTTGCCTAATTATTGATGGTGTTAACTTCGGTTGTAGTATTGTTTCATAAATCCTTTTGTAAGCTTAAAAATACTTGTGGTTCATTAGTTTTTTCTTTTGTCTTCTCTTTAAGAACTGCTTCTGGTAAAAATCTCAGAACAGTGAAACATAGCTTTCATAGGAAGGAATGTATTACTGAATGCCTGTTATGTGCTAAGTACATCCTATGCTAATATTTCCTCACAACAATTATTCATTTATTACCATCCATTGTGTGTCAGGCAGGCATACAAGAAGCAGTTCCTCCCCTCGAAGAATTCGTAGTCTGTAGGGGAAACACAATTAAAATGTATAGTGGTCTGCACCAGGAGAATGGAATGCATGGGGTGCTATGGGAGCATTCAGAAGGGGTCCCTAAGACAACCTGAGGGGCCTTCCCTTCATCAAGGATGACTTCCTAGAGTCAGTAAAGCTGGAGCCAGTGTTGAAGATGATTAGGAGTTCATGAAAAGGGTGAGAAAATCATAGGCCAAAGGAATGAAAAGCGTGAGAATCTTAGAGAACATGGCTTGTTCTGGAATTCAGAATGGTTTCCGGGTGGGCCAAGCCATTATGGTATGCTTAGGGAGCCCAGGAGAATAGGCTGAAAAGGTAGGCATAATCCAGAGCATTGAGGCCTCTGAGATTTTTAAGGAATGAGGATAGAAGATCACTCATTCATTAAACAGATACATATGTAGTGAACATTTGTTGTGTTCCTAGCCTTGTTCTAGGGACTGGGAATAGATCCACGAATACAAAAAATTAAGCTCCTGATCTTAAGGAGTTTACACGCTTAGATCACATTTTGAAAGATCATGCTGTCAATAATGTAAAAAATAGATTAGAGGCACAAACTAGTTAAAAAGGAATTAGATAACCCTACTCTATAGTTATCCCCACTTTTTAAAAAATTGCCTCTATTTTATAATGTCACAAAATTAGCTGTAGAAGTAGTGTCCTAGATAAGTATCATTTATGCCAGTTACAGTGTGAATTCAAATTATCTGATACACTGTGTAAGCAATTTAAGATCATTCAGTTTCTGTTCTTCATGTTACAGAATCTGACAGTTCATAGTTATTTCCTAGAAACGTTGATCCTTAGAAGGAATCTAACAGATTTCCCAGTACTTCTACATATTACGTGGTTATTTCTGTTTTCTTCATGTCTGTGATGTATAATTAATCATAGATTACTTCATTTTGTTTCATTTCATTTACAACATTTATGAGCTTCACTTTGTCAGTATGAAATGCTTGTCCCCTCCTTTCCTTTCCAAAGTGGCGTAATTAGTGTTAGCATCTTTTTTAACAGGCTACACAAAGTTTAGTGGCTGGATTAAATCAAGTCATTAACATAATGTGCCACACAATTTGCCCCTATCTCTCTTCGTTTCCCGGACATCAAAGTGCCACATAGCGCAAGTGTAATTGGGCCTTGCTGGCCTGTCAGATTCCGTCAGCCTGACAACTGCTGCTTTTACTAAAAAGCTTCTAGGCATGATAATTAATGGCGAGGGTGGGGGGACAGAAGTCTGAGAAATGTAAAACTTTGGACATTTCTCTATGAATATTTTATTAATTTGAATAATCAGAAGTTAACCGTATAAATTTGATGTATAATACATTGATTAAAAGCCTTGTTTCAGGTCCTCAAAATAGACATCAAAACTGAACATTTGCATCTGCCATGGCATTAAAAAAATTAACAATCTGTCTTTTGCATTATTTCTAATTTTATTCAATACTGCAGCTTTCATTTTTCACAACAAAATGTATCACCATGAACTCACAGCTGTCTTAAAATGTGCCCACAGGTGAGAATGGGAAATTACAGACTGAAAGAGCAATGGACTCTTCTGCGCAGTGCATATTTACATCATTCTCTTTCTCTGTTCCTACTCCTAGCAGTTTTGTAAAAACTGCCATATTCAATTGGACTAAATTGCAATTCTACCTGGAAACTAGGTTCCCTGAACAATGAGCTGGCATTCCCAGGTGATTACAATAACGATGTTCAGCAAAATATGTTTAAAACTTTGAAAGGCACAATGCAAAAAGCAATTCACTAGCGTTAGAATTCACATATGAAAAATTATTAAATCACTTAGGAATCAAATATGATATCAGTGGATAAAATAAGCCACTCTCAGTGTTTTACATGTGAGGGCTTAAGCTAGATAGAAAGTGGGTTTTAAAATATATGTTACTTGGCTGGGCACAGTGGCTCACACCTGTAATCCCAGCACTTTGGGAGGGTGAGTTGGGCAGATTACTTGAGGTCAGGAGTTCCAGACCAGCCCGACCCACATGGTGAATCCCTGTCTCTACTAAAAACACAAAAATTAGCAGGGTGTATTGGCAGGCACCTGTTATTCCAGCTACTCAAGAGGTGAGGCAGGAGAATCCTTGAGCCTGGGAGGCGGAGGTTGCAGTGAGCGGAGATCGCACCATGGCACTCCCACCTGGGCAACAGAGCAAGGCTCTGTCTCAAAAATAAATAAATAAAAATAAAATATATTTTATGTAAAACCAGAAATGTTGACATACTCTCCTGGTAGAAATTGCTTTTAAAACTATTTTTTGTGCTTTGCAATTTAACTAACTCTTACTAACATACCATCAACATTTTTCCATGACAGCATACTCTATTTCTTTCAACATACCCATAATATTTCATTATATGGCTATACTATATTTATTTAAATAAGCCCCTTTTGATGGACCCTTAAGTTTCTATCATTTTTTGCTAATATAAATATTTCTGCTTAAAATGAACATTGTTATATATAACAATGTTTGAAAATTCATGTTTTCTCCTATTTGACACTATCCATTAGCCAAACTAATGGATAAATTATGCCCCAGTGATGATTTCATTTAAAAAGAAATAAATGGGGCCAGATGTGGTGGCTGACACCTGTAATCCTAACACTTTAGGAAGTCCAAGGCAAGAGGATTGTTTCAGGACAGGAGTTCAGGACCAGCCTGGGCAATGTAGCAAGATCCCCATCTCTACAAAAACAACTTCTTTACATTAGCCAAGCCTGGTGACACATGCCTGTAGTTCTAGCTACTCTGAAGGCTGAGGTTAGAGGATCACTTGAGTCCAGGAGTTCAGGGCTGCAGTGAGCTGTGATCATACCACTGCACTGCAACCTGTGTGACAGAGGAGAACCTGTCTCTCCAACACACACACACACACACACAAAAGAAAAACAAAAAGGTCTATACATATATTTTTATTTGTGCATACAGACATGACCTTTAGCTTTATGTAAGCAAAGAAAATGTCTGGGAAGATGCACATCAGACAGCGTTAGCAGTGAATATCTCTAGGGCAGGAGTCAGCAAACAATGACCCATGTGCCAAATCCAGCCCTCTACTGTTATTGAAACCCAGCCATTCATTCGTTTACGTATTATCTATTGCTGCTTTCACTCTACAAGGGCAAAGTTGAATACCATATAGCTTGCAATGCCAAAAACATTTGTATTCATCCTTTTACAGAAAAAAAAATTGCCAACTCATGAGTTAGGTGGTAGAATGAAACAAGGAACTTCTATATTTGACATTTGGTAATTTATATTGTTGGATTATTTTTAATGGTGAGCTTGGATTGATTCAAAAAAGGAAGTAGTTAGTTAGCTAATTCTGTACTAAAATGTTGAATAATAGCAAAATAACAGTTTAACATGAATATTGTGGAAGCTTTTCTATAAAGATGTTAGAAGTCTCCATCGGTGGAAGATTAATCTTTTTTGGTTTAGAGCAATATTTCTCAAAGTATGATCCCCAGAGTTCAACATCAGCATCTGCATCACCTGAGAATTTGTAAGAGATGCAAATCCTTGGCCCCACCGGAGACCTAATGAATTAGAAGTTCTATGGAGTCCACCAATCTGTGTTTTATCAAATGATTCTGGGGTATGCTAAAGTGCAAGAACCATAGCTTTAGAAAAAAGCAGTACTTTTCACCCTTGGCTGCACATTAGAACCATCTGGGGAGCATTGTTAAATGCCAGGGCACAGGCTCCACCCGGATAAATTAAGTCAGAATTTTGTTTATAGCTCCCCTGGTGATTCTAATGTGCAGCCAAAATCGAGAGCCACCATACTACAACATCTGTTCTCAATGATGGTGAAAGGAGAGTAGCAGATCAAAATCACCTGAAATTGAGGGTGATTTTTAAAATTCTCCTTGCTTCACATTGCTGCCATAGTAAACCACAGTTAATGATGGAAATGTGTCATGTCCCTCAGGTTTGTATCTATTTATACACACACACACACCATTTTTATGGTGATAAAATAATACCAATTTATAATTATTTGGCATAATTATATTGAGATTAATTTGATATTAGGGTAGGAAAAAATAATCCAAGTCACTGCATAGACATAGTAATTTATAGGGTATATAAGGACACCGTGACAATGTTCTAAAAGTAAGCACTCTTAAAGCTAGCACTGTTTTGATCCCCATCACTGAAGTTTGCAACATTTACCTTATTTGTTTAATATAGTACATTTTAACAGAACATGTTAGAAAAGATAGATTACTGCCACTGATGACAACTGGGTGGTTTTCTTTTGTTTGTTAAAAACCTTATTGCCTTAACAGTTTGAGATTCTGGAGACATCACCTTTCTATGTATTTCTTTCCCCTAAAAAGTTATTGTTTAAAACAATCAAAATGCTTTAACCAGAACTCATATGAAGAGTGGATTTGATGCACAATGTAAGAGGAAGCTTTGGAGCCTAGTGTGAGGGACTCAAGGAGACTTTTTTGAGTCTTTGAGATGATGTCTCTACCCATGCCCAGCCTGAAGAAGGGAACTTGTAAGAATCACCATTAATTAATATGCATTCCTACCCTACTTACATATGGCTCTGTCAATACCAGTGGTTAAGTCTAATTGTTTTAACCAACTGTTTTGAGCTTGTCTTAGAGCTCACCCCAATTAAAATTTGTACTCTTCAAGAGCATTGACGTAGATCTTGGCCTTCTAGTTCCATTTTGTCTCTGTTGTTTTGTTACAAAGTAACAAGTTCTACATACTGTGGCTCCTACAGGTAGGCTTTATTTGCATCTATGTACACACACACACACACACACACATACACAGTATTTTTATAAATATAAAATACATAAAATACTCCAATTTATAGTTATCTGGAGATTAATTTGATAATCCTTTATGGTTGAAATTCTCTTACCTATTACCCAGCAATTCTGCTCCTAAGGGAATCATGCGTGTATACAAGAAAACATAAAAGGATATTCAATGCAACATTGTTTGTAATAGCAAAAAAAATTGTAAACAATGTAATTGTTCATCAGCAGGTAAATAAATGTACTGTAGATTATATATGCAATATAAATAGGATTCTATACAACAGTTAATATGAATAAGTTGGATTTGAAAAATAAATATGAATAAATCTCAAAAATATAGTACTGAGTATAAAAAAACAAATTGCAGAATGATTAGTAAGAGTGTGATACCACTAATATAAAACGAAAAAACAGAAAACAATACTGTATGTTGTTTATAGATATACACATATGTAGTAGGAAATATAAAGGCATGTTTGGGAATGATACAACCAACTTCAAGATAGTGGTAACCGTGGGGAAATGAGGAAGGGAGGGGAAGCGATTTGGCAGCTGGTAGCTTTACCTGTATCTGAAATATTTTATTTCTTCAACAACAATAAAAAGACTTAAATCAGTTATAGAAAAATGGTAACATCTGTTTGAGATGGCTGACTACTTGAATATGCCAAATTATTTTCTCTACTTTCTCATGTTTGAAATGTTTTATAATAAAAAGTTAAAGAAATGCCTATTCATTGCAGAAACTTGGAATGCAATTAAGCTCACCCGTAATCTCACCATAACTAGATTTAAATATAACTGACTGAAACAAGTTGCAAGACCTTTATCATAGGCCATTCTCAATTATGCAGTACTGTTTTTAAGGGTTGTCAGGTTGAATTAGTTTTCAGAAGCCCAACAATTCAACTCCAGGGTGGCTGCTGTGAGGGCTGAAACCAGAGGAAGAATTCCGCACAATCCTGTGAAGTAGGACGTGAAAATTTTAAGCATGCCGATAATAAGCCTAAGTAAACACTTAGATCACATAGAAAAATATGATCCAAAATATGAATTATCATCAGTCAGGAAGCAATAGTGGAATTGAGCCAAAATCACAAGAGCTATAATTTATTTTTTTAGAGTAATATAAGCTGTCATCACATTTCTAGATCATTTAATCACATAATATATAGTGTCCATCTATACAGACAACTAAAAATAAGTTGCATGCAGTTCTTATTTGAATGACTTCTGTTCACCACAATAAAAATTTTTTTTTTTTTTTTTCCCAAGAGACATGGTCTCGCTCTGTCACCCAGGGTGGAGTGCAGTAGCGCAGTCTCGGCTCACAGAAACCTCTGCCTCCCATGTTCAAGAGATTCTCGTGCCTCAGCCTCCGAGTAGCTGGGATTACAGGCACACACCACCACACCTGACTAATTTTTGTATTTTTAGTAGAGATGGAGTTTCACCATGTTGGCCAGGCTGGTCTTAAACTCATGGGCTCGAGTGATCCACTTGCCTCGGCCTCCCAAAATGTTGGGATTACAAGCGTGAGCCACCACAGCCAGCGCACAATCAAAATTTACAAATGTTCTTTTTACATGCTGATACTGACATCTTGCTGACTGACGATGCTAATAGGGTAATTGGTGAACAAGAAAAAGAGAACTGAGAAGAAGCATCTTACCTGGTAACAAAAGTTCATACATGTAGAGGGGAAACAAAACAGGAAAAGTCTAAAGCCTATGCTGTCTGGCCAATTTCCTGTATCAAAGGATGCTGATAGCCTGCAGAGGAATGACCCGTTATGTTGCTCTAGTAATTCTGAACAAGCATTATTATTCATCTCTTTAAAAGCCTTTGCTTCAATTACTGTCATTTGAATCAGTATATTATTTAGGACCTCTTCCAATTCACCTGAGTGAAACTTTTCCCCATTTTCTTATGATGAAAAATTTCAAACATGCAGAAAAGTAGAAATAATAGTACCCTACCACTTAGATTCAACAATATTCAGCTGTCTTGCGATAGTCTTATTTCATTAAAATCTAGGAGAGCAAGAGTTCTACATATTTGTCAGCAGTTAATAATAACCACTCCCCAAAACATAGAGGCACATAATATCCTTCTTTTTTTAGGTGGAGTCTCACTCTGTCGCCCAGGCTGGAGTGCAGTGGCACGATCTCAGCTCACTGCAACATCCACCTCCCAGGTTCAAGTGATTCTCCTGCCTCAGCCTCCCAAGTACCAGGCACGTGCCCCCATGCCCAGCTGATTTTTTGTATTTTTAATAGAGACGAGGTTTCACCGTGTTAGCCAGGATGGTCTTAATGTCCTGACTTCGTGATCTGCCTGCCTTGGCCTCCCAAAGTGCTGGGACTATAGGCATGAGCCACCGCGCCCAGACGTAATAAATATTTTTTAAATGAGAAGGCAATAATACCTGCAGCTTCACATAGTTCTGGCAATAAATAAAATATATTCTAGGCTGGGCACTGTGACTCACACCTGTGATCCTGGCACTTTGAGTGGTCCAGGTGGGAGGATTGCTTCAGGCCAGGAGTTTGAGACCAGTCCAGACAACGTAGTGAAACCCCATCTCTACAAAAAAAAAAAATTAAAAATGATCTGGGTATGTTGACTTGCTCCTCTAGTCCCAGCTACTCAGGGGGCTGAGATGGGAGGATCACTCGAGCTTGGGAGATTGAGATTGCAGTGAGTCGTCATCTTGCCTCTGAACTTCAGCCTGGACAACAAAGCAAGACCCTGAAGAAAAATAAAAGATATTCTGAATATATAAAAGATATATAGTCTCCACTATTTCATTAAATATTTATTGAGAGCCTATGTTGGGGAGGATGTGAAGTAGCAAAAAATGAGTAAGATATTGGTCCTGCCCTCCTGAAACCCAGAGTCTATAGAGAGAGGCAGATATGTGAACGGTTCCATGTAGTACAATGTGATGGAGAAGGGCAGTGAGGGCCCAGAGGAGGAAACAACCAACTCGTTCCTGGAGATCAGTATTACTGCCATAAAGGAGAGGATGTGTGGTTCAGGGCCTCACAGGAGTAGAATTTTGATGGAAAAGATTTCACACAATAAATAACAGATGCAAAAACTGAGCAATATAAAATAGCACACCGCAAGTTTAAAGGAGTGGCTAGAGTGTAAGGCAATAGGAAGATTTTTCAGACGGAAAGATGATATTTGATTGGTTCTGCTACAATAAGGAGAATGGTTGGGACTGCAGACCAGAGATTAGAGATGAGTGCCTCACCTCTCTCTGTCATGAGAGTAGATCCACTTGTTTATTGTGTACTACATAATGCAGTGAGCAATCTAATAGTCCCTACCGTCACTGAGCTTACAGTCTCATAACGCTCATCAATCGGCTACCAGTTCGCTCTCAAATCTCTTATGTCAGATCCTTCTATTTTCTCCCTCCTTGTTCTGTCAGATTTCTACCTTCTAATAACTAGGAAGCTATTGTATTAGTTACCCCCATGGGAACTTAGCATGTTCTCTTGAGATAAAAAATAGAAAAGAAACAGTATCTTATTTTTCTTTATATCCCCAACAGTTAAAACAATGTCTGAAATATCATATGCTTTCAACAATTCAGTAAATCATTGACTTTTTTTTTTTTTTTTTTTTTGAGACAGGGTCTCACTCTGTGACCCAGGCTAGAGTGCATAGAGTACAGTGGCTCGATCATGGCTCACTACAGCCTCAACCTCTCAGGCTCAAGCAATCCTCCCACCTCAGCCTCCCAGGTAGCTGGGACCACAGGCACATGCCACTCCAAGGCCTGGCCTGTGTGTGTGTGTGTGTGTGTGTGTGTGTGTGTGTGTGGTTTTTGTTTTGTTTTTTGGAGAGACGTGTTTTTGATGTATTGCTCAGGCTGGTTTCCAACTCCTGGGCTCCTGGGCTGAAACGATCTGCCCCCCTCGGCCTCCCAAAATGCTGGGATTTATAAGCATGAGCCACTGCACCTGGCCAATTGTGGAGATATTTAGAAAGTATAATGAGCAGGAATGGGTGATCTTTAGGATATAGTGGGTGTGAGAAAAATGGAAAGGCAAGGATGCTGCTATGTCTCCTGGTTGTAGGGGACTAGGTGGATGGTGATGTCATCAGTTGAGGTAGGAAATAACACAGGATGAATAGGATTGGGGGAGAGGAGCGAGAATGAGTTCATTTCTGACATGTTGAGATAAAGTTTTCTTTTTTTTTTTTTTTTTTTTTTTTTTGAGACAGAGTCTCGCACTGTCGCCCAGGCTGGAGTGCAGTGGCGCAATCTCAGCTCACGGCAACTTCTACCTCCTGGGTTCCAGCGATTCTCCTGCCTCAGCCTCCCAAGTAGCTGGGACTACAGGCACCCACCACCACTCCCAGCTAATTTTTTGTAATTTTAGTAGAAACGGGGTTTCACTATGTTGGCCAGGCTGGTCTCAAAACTCCTGACCTCGTGATCTGCCTGCCTCAGCCTCCCAAAGTGCTGGGATTACAGGCATGAGACACTGCGCCTGGCCAGTCTTCAGATCTTTATACAAAATCTGGTTGAACTTTTTAATCAGAGGGGCTTGAACACAACTAGAATTGTTCCAGTGCTGAAAAATAAATTGTCTAGCTTCGTTTGTCAAAATTTATGTTTGGAAAAATTCTTTATTTAGCGCTTACTTTCTCAGGTAAAAGCTGCTTAAAATTTACCCCTTTTTGGATTTATTCCAAGTTGATTCATGTAGCATTAAATGAATGAAGAAACAGTAACTGATCATTTCTGCCAGGTGTATTGGTCAGAGAATTAAAAAGGACATTTGATCGAAGTAATGGCAGTAATGTAGAGACACACAAATAAATATAAAAAATTGACCAGACATAAGATGGACATCATGAAAAGAATTTTAAAGTTCTTGACTTTTTTGATAATACAGTGAGTTTTCTTTTTTGTTGTTTTGGTGTTTGGGGTTTTGTTATTTTGTTTTTGTGTTTTGGCTGGGATCCAAGTGAATACTTTTATCTAGGATTGTATTTTAAACTTCAAAGAGTTGCATGTAGTCTTATTTGACAGCCTAAATTGGTTCTTACAATAATGCAAGTTTTCATATGGGGATTGTATAGCTAATATATTATTAATAAAATAACCACTTAGATAAATTTGATTCCCCTGCTATTTACAAGTTCGTTTACTTCTTTATTAGGTTCTGTGATAAACAATTTTAAATTCCTATTTTCACAGAGTAGAAATAAGTATGTATACCACTTTTTTCTTTTTGTAGCTAGTTTTCTTTAATTCTTTTGTGCAGAAACATAAATGTTTTATAAGATGTTATTGCTATAATAATTCTAAGTTTGTCAAATTCCAACTTATGTAGAAGAATTAACTATACAGTATGCTGCACTTAGACCAGAATTATAAAATATATGTATTACAGTATTTTCACAACCATAATACATTTTAAGAAAAAATATATCATTTAAAATATTTTCTTTACCATGTAGTCTTCAACGAGCAGAGAAGGGGTTTTCTGAAGTGAGATTAGACAATAGAGCCAACTTCATTTTTTATGCACGTGAACGGAGAGGGCTTGAGGTTATTAGTTGAAACCGAGTAACCTTTCCAGGCTTTCATCTCTTTCTTTTCAAATTTGAATATGAAAAGCATATTCAAGTCAAAGACCATCACTTTAATGACATTTGGCAGTCATTTGATTTATTAGGTTTTAGAAAAAATTTTCCTTTAAATATTTCATCATACTATGCTAATCCTAGTAATATTGCCAGCTGCAGCCTTGTACCTGTATTAGTGGAGACAGAATGGTGTGGAATTTTCTCTGTCATCCTAGTAAAATTTCCATGAATCTACTGAATAATAAAATAACCTTATTGAAATATTCAGATTTGGGTTTTTAGTTAAAGTGTCTTAGAATACATAATAAAAGAAAATGTCTTTTGAAAGAAGGGGGTAAAATTACTTCATCAAATATTGAGGGGGTTTGACAGCAATGGAAATTGTTCTTTATGGTAATATTTTTACAATAGGATACTTATACTTTTCAATTTGATTAATTATATGCTTTGAAATATCTAAGTAACCACTATGGTGAATTTACACACTGATTTACATTTAACAATGAATTCCTAAAAGCTGGTCATAAAACAGGTCTTATTTTCAGGTTTTTCTAATTGTTATGTGAAGTTATATAATTTATAGCATGTCTCTAAATTTAGTAAAATAGGATTTTGATACTAAAAGACAAACTTTAAATTATAAAAAACAGATTTAACTGAGGAGTTATCTTGGAGTGTGATACAATTTCTAATCCTAGTCTATTAATTATTTGAAATCATTAGTCAAGGAAACATTTGTAATTCCCATGTTAATGTCTATGACACCAAAATCTATTAAGCAAGGATTAAAGTGAAAATTAAATAAACACCATTTTAGTTGTTAATTTTGTAAAAATAAAATTAAAAATAAATTGTGAGAAAATGTTCAAGTTGACATAAAATTGTTTCTTTTGCTTGAAAATGTATTATTTACTGAACAAAATATATTATGACAGAATATGAGAGAATGAACTGTAGTTTCTGCTCTAGTTAATATTGATTCATATAGCTACACGTATTAGCATAATACCTATAAAGTGTTCAACAGGCTTTGATCTCTGAATAACTGAAACTTTCTCAGGTACTGTAGATTAAGTAAAAGCAGTGATAAACACGTACTTCATTACATAGTTTGAAACAAGGACAACTTGTCATTCTGAAAGCAATCGGAGATGAAGATCTCATAATCTTCACTCCTGATAGACTACTAGTGGGGTATTTATAGCCTCAAATGTAAATCAGGAGACTATTGCCATGACACTGTTAACTTCAAACCCTGGGGCATTAGAATCTCATTCTCGCTCTCTGTCGTGAATAATCTATCATGTGTAACATACAGTAGTGTACATTGCATTCAAGAAAAGAAGCCCATTGGCCTTCGTGTTTTATTTAAAATTGATGGTGGAAAGTAATAGTGGATCTTTTTGTTCAATTATTTTATTTCTTTGTTTTATTTTGTTTTTGCTCTTTAAACAGCCATCAGAAAAAATTCGGATTGACATCATAGCTCTAAGCCTTAATGATTCTCAAGTAACCATGGATGACACTATCCAACGGCTGTTCGTTGAGTGTCGATTCTACAGTCTTCCTGCTGAAGAGACACCCGTGTCGCTTCCAAAACCCAAGAGTGGGCAGTGGGTCTACTATAACCATAGCAATGGTATGTATGATTCATTTGTAATACAGACTTTTATGTTTGTCTTTTTTATTTATGAAAGAAACAGAAAGAACAGAGAGAAAGTTTATTTCTCTAATGTTCACATAAATTCATGGAAGTCTTGTCAGAATTGATTAATAAAAGTCAAACCAGTAGCATAAAGATTAAGAAAATAAAGTTGGGCCAGGCACAGTGGCTCACACCTGTAATCCTAGCACTTTGGAAGACCAAGACAGGTGGATCGCTTGAGCTCTGGAGTTCCAGACCAGCCTGGACTACATGGCGAAACCTCGTCTCTACAAAAAAAAAAAAATACAAAAAAATACAAAAATTAGCCGGGCATGGTGTTGCACGCCTATAGTCCCAGCTACTCAGGAAGCTGAGGCAGGAGGATTGCTTGAGCCTGGGAGGGTGAGCCTGCAGTGAGCTAAGATCTTGCCACTGCATTCTTGCTTGAGTGACAAAGTGAGACCCTGTCTCAAAAAAGAAAGGAAAAGAAAGTTGAGGTAATACCAAAGTTAAGAGAAAACAAAACAATGTGAAAAAATATTTCTAAGATGGTCCTGCTATGTAACAGTTCAATAGAAAAATGTCAGCTGGGTCTATAATTAGGAATTTAATTTAAATATATGATATTTCAAAGAAATATCTTTCAAAGAAGTAGTTTTTTAATCATATGATTCAAAGCTTTCAATGTCCTATTTTTTGTCTACCTTTCTGATCAATGTCATCACATGGATGTTTTTACAATACATGTGTATATCTCTCTCAGTGTCTAGATGTTCAAGATTTTAATTGAGTGAAGCGTAAATTCTTACTACACCTTTCATCATATAGCACACACATCCATTCATAGCAGCAGGCAGGTTTTCTGTCTTAGGGCTTGATCTAGCAACCAATTGACATGTAAGTTTACCACACCAGCACAGACCCGACAGGTACCCTATAAATTCTGAGATCAATCAACTTTATTGTGTGATTGTTAGTATATAATTGGAGAGAAATAAAAAATAATATCAGGCTACCATGACCCTAAGCTAAAACAGCTTAGTATGTTCTCCTAGAGCTCTACATTAAAACAAACCATAAAAATGGAGTGTCGTGCTATTTTTAGCAAAATAGGCCATCTCATGCTAGTTCATCATTATTTTTTCCTTACTAATCTTAGAAATTGCATTTTAATCAACAGTATAACCATGCTGTTGTATCAGCAGGATTACAAATGCTCATGATTACCTTTTTTTCCCCCCATCTGGCATTTTTAGAAATATGTTCATTCCTCAAAACAGTAGTCTTAAGTATCCAGAGATGTGGCCTAGTGGTCTAGTCCTCCCTGTATCCCCAATTTTTACTATTATGTGAACTAAGGCAAGATGTTTAAATTTCATGATTCCTTGGTTTCTTATTTGAAAAGTAAGGTGCTTTCTAAGATCCACTCCAGCTTAAATTCTACAATAACAGGTGTGTTAAGAAATCACATGTGAAATAAGTGGTGTGGACAGGACAAGAATCTGATTCCTCCTTCATTTCATGCACTTAATATAAAGAAAACATTTCCAAAAGTATTTTCTCAGGCTTCCTGGAAATCCTCAATTGCAGAGTACCAGAAAAGAAAACCATATCAAAATATTATTAATAATGAAAGAACTGTTCAGTCAACTAGTTTTAAGAAAGATACCCCAAGAAAAATGACAAACTCTTTGGCTTTTGTATTATTCTTTGTAAAGGTCAGCAGTAGAATACTTGGTTGGACTGGCAACAAAATTGTTTTTTAGAAATTAATTGTGTATTGAGAAACTTGGCCATGTCAAGGAATAGATGTTTTCATTTGCTTGAAGAGCAATACAGATCTTTCTTTAGATCAAACTGTGATATATGCTTAAATGGCCCAAATTTTTTACATTCTCACATGGTTACCTCTAGGTCTGTTTGAGGTCTGAGGCTTTTGCCCAGGTTGGAGTGTAGTGGTACCATCTTGGCTTACTGCAACCTCCACTTCCTGGGTTTAAGCGATCCTTTCACCTCAGCCCCCCAAGTAGCTGGGATTAGAGGGACACGCAGTCACACCCAGCTAATTTTTGTATTTTTGGTAGAGACGAGATTTCGCCATGTTGCCGAGGCTGGTCTCAAACTCCTGACCTCAAGTGATCCACCTGCCTCAGCTTCCCAAAGTGCTGGTATTACAGGTGTGAGCCACCATGCCCAGCCTGTTGGTGCATTTTGGTTTGTTTTTTCCCTTTACTGCAGGGTATTTTATTGTCTAATTGGTATGTTAACAGTTACTTATGTTTCTAATGAATTAATCGTTTGATAGCAGCAAGGAAACCAGTAATCTGTTAGAAATGAATTCAGTAAAAGTGTTTACTATACCTTTTTTTGGTTTCTTTTCCTATCTAATGAGATTTGACTGTGTAGAATTTTCAAGATTAATTGAAAATAATTTTAAGGATATTTTTCTGGGAGGAGGGGAAAGGAATGTACTCCGTGCTTAGAAGCAAACTAATGCTGTTTTATATCTGTTATATCTGAAAAAATGAGCTCCTAGGTCATCAGCAAATTTGAGAAATAATTAATATTAAGCTTGTTGAATGTTTTATTTTTCATTTAAGTATGACATAATGAAGATGTTTATTTTCAAATTATTATATTTGCATCTCCATTGCAGGGGGATCTCCTTGAGTCTTTGGTTAATAAGTAACTATCTCATGTAATTATTGTAATGATTTACCATTCACTTGTTACCTGATACAGAAGGTCAATGTAATGTAGACTTAGATCTTCCAAATCTCATTAAATATTAATGAAAGTAATTTTATTTCCAAACTTTTTAATTCAAATGGATAATTTAGAGGACAATTAGTACATGCTATCTTCTGTTTGAACACCATGCAGTAGAGAGGTTAGCTGAACCTAGCAATGATTTTACCCTACATTGTGACTTGAATCTGTACAAAAGAGACTTGTATGTTCAGGCCCAAATTAAGTACATAAAATGAGAGATGTAGACTAATGATCCCCTAGATTATTCATAATTGAATTCAGCCTTTATTAAGAGGTATTAAAACCAGTGTAACCTACACACAAAGAAAACATATATCTCCTGGCTGGGCATGGTGGTTCACATCTGTAATGCCAGCACTTTGGGAGGCTGAGGTGGGCGGATCACGAGGTTGGGAGTTCGAGACCAGCCTGGCCAACATGGTGAAACCCCGCCTCTACTAAAAATACAAAAATTGGCCTGGCACAGTGGCTGACACCTGTAATCCCAGCACTTTGGGAGGCCGAGGCGGGCAGATCACGAGTTTGAGACCAGCCTGTCCAACATGGTGAAACTCTGTCTCTACTAAAAATACAAAACTTAGATGGGCATGGCGGCAGTCGCCTGTAATCCCAGCTACTCAGGAGGCTGAGGCAGGAGAATCGCTTGAACCCAGGAGGCGGAGGTTGCAGTGAGCCAAGGTTGTGCCATTGCACTCCATCCTGAGTGACAGAGAGACTGTATCTCAAAAAAAAATATATATATATATATATAGATCTCTCTCTTAGGAATACCAACACTGAAAAACTAAAATTGAATTTACTTGCCAGACAGTGGTATCAAGAACAAAACATTTGTATTTTATTGGGCCTGAAAATTTTGCTCAGAGAATGCTGAGAAAGCAAGAAAATAGTTTGGGAAAAAATAAGATTAATGGTAGGTCTGAAGAATGTTGTCTGGGCCAAATAAAGCCTACAATGGAATTGACAGTGGGAAGAAAAAGATTAATGAAATCACCCAACGTTTTTATGAGACTTATACAGGTCTGGACCCTTAGCCTCTGAACAGTCTGTCTTTTGGAACAGTCTGTCTTTTGGAACAATTGAAGTTTAATTCAAAAGATGAAGATGATGTAAAACATCAGATTTTGTGACTAATAGGAGGAGAAATTTGACAAAGATAAGGATGATAGGGATGATAACTCTTTAATACAAACATTATCTGAGATTCAAGGTTATCAACTCCTTATAATTAAGCCATCTGCATTTCCTCTGCCATATGACATTGATAACAGAATATAAGGATTTATCCAGCTTGCAGAAGTAAAGGATATGTTTTTAACGGTAGTTGACTGAAGATCAACTAAAGTATTTGGACTACTAGTTTGTATCCTTTTTGAGACATATGCTTTCAGTAAGTTTATGTCAAAATCATACAAGTCCTAAACAAATGTGATTTCTGAGGGGAATGAAAGGTAAATACCTTAACTTTTGGAGAGTTCTGATACTTCTAATAATCACCAGAGTCACTTTTTATAGGATGTATTTCAGGTTTTGAAATTGTAAGTTTTTTTTAACCATCTAGGATTTTAGAATACCAGATGAACCATGGTTAGTCATAGGATATCATGACATAATCAGAGGCGGCCAAAGTGTTCCTGTTTCCCACAGTATTCAACCCAAAAGTGTTCACTATCTCCTGATCCCATTTAAAAATTTGGCAAATGAATATTGGGCCAAACAATGGTTCTCAATGTGTAGAACCCTCACCACCAGCAGCAACAGAAGCTGGAAATGTGTTAGAATTGCAAATTCTTAGGCCCTCATCCAGACCTACTGAACCAGAAACTCTGGGAATACAACTCAATAATCTGCATTTTAACAGGCCCTTTAAGGGGTTGTGATATACAATGAAGACTGAGAACCGTTGGGCTAGATAAAGATGCCCAATCTAGGCCTTGTTTGTGGAAGCAGGAGAGTTCCAACTTGGTACACTTTTGGAGAACTAAGCTTATTGGTAAGTAGCTGGAGTATTTTCAAAAAGAATATTTTGAAAGTTTTCTGCCAAGAAATATGATTTGACACACCTAGACTAGGTATATCTAAGCAATATTCCTTTATGAAACAAAAGAAAATGAAGTGACTTCCCTTGATACTGTTATGAAACATTCTCTTACCCTCTAGCCTTGTGTTAACAAAATGACCAGAGCTTAAACAGGAAAACTTTGGCTGCACATGGAAGGAGGAGAGGTTATGTAGCATGGAGGTTAAGAGAGCAGACTCTTGAGGCTAATATTGCTGGATTCAAATTCTGGCTCTGCCGCATTCTAACTAGGTGGTCTTGGACAAACTCCTAACCTTCTCTGGATCCATTTAATCATCTGTAAAATGTGGGTCGGGTTCTTAACCTACATGATGACAATAAAAGTATTGAGTGTAGTACCTAGCACATAAATATTACCCAGTAAATAGTGGCAGTCATTTTTATCTTTATTAAGAGAATAGGAAATATAGTATGCTGGCCAACTGGATAAAGCAGAAGCATAGGGAATCCCCAATGACACCACTTTTTAAAACCAATTTCAATGGTAAGGATGTTTTAAAAAGAAAAATTAGGCCAGTCATGGTGGCTTAGACCTGTAATTCCAGCACTTTGAGAAGCCAAGACTGTAAGATCACTTGAGGCCAGGAGTTCAAGATCAGCCTGGGCAACACAGGGAGACTCCATCTCTACAAAAAACAAAAATTAGGTGGGCATGGTGATGTGCACCTGTAGTCCCAGCTACCGGGAGGAGGCTAAGAGCTAAGGTGGGAGGTTCAGTTGAGCCCAGGAGTTCGAGGCTGCAGTGAGCTATGATCACACCACTGCACTCCAGCCTGGGTAACAGAGCAAGACCTCCATCTCTAAGAAAAAAAAAAGTAAATTTAGAATGACCCATATGGTCTAGCAATTTCACCTCTAGTTATATACCAAAAAGAATTGAAATCAAGAACTCAGATACTTGTATGCCCGTGTTTAGAGCAGCATTATCCATAATAGTCAAAGGTGGAAACAATCCAGATGTGTGTCACAGGGTAAGTGGATAAACAAAATGTGGTATATACATATGATGAAATATTGTACAGCCTTAAGAAGAAATGAAATTTGACATATGCTACAAGATGTATGAACCTTGAGAACACCAAAGCTAAATGAAATAAACTGGACACAAAAGGACAAATACTGTATGATTCCTCTTACATGACATACCTTGGGTGGTCAGATTCATACAGACAAAAAGTGGTTACCACGGGCTGGGAGGAGGGAAGAATGGAAAATTATTGATTAATGAGTATAGAGTTTTGGTTTGGGAAGATGAAGAAGTTCTGGAAATGGATAATGGTGACGGTTGTATCACAATGTGTAGGTACTTAATGCCACTAAACTGAATACTTAACTGTTAATTTAAGATGGTAAATTTTATGTTATGCATATTTTGCCACAATAAAAAAAGTTTTAAGCCATTGAAATTTATCACATCTGGTCTAGGTTTAATTGGAAGACCCTTTATTTGAATGCTGGCATTTTAAATTCAGTCTTTTTTATTTAACCACTGAGATTACCCTTGTCTTCAAACAATGGAAGCCAGTATGACATAAAAGCTTTACAACTCTGAAGTCAAAAACAGTATGGTGTACCATATCTTGAATTGGTAATTAACAGCAAAAAAAAAAAAATCCCATTTGGAAAAAAAGTTCCCCTTTAGCATTGTGTAACTAGCAGCTTCTAAAAAACAAAGTACTATCTTCCAGTGATCTGTTAGCATGACTTTTTGGCATTGAGAAATAAAACAAAATACTCTGAACCTTTGAATCTGTATTGATTTCTATAAACTTCAGTAACTTATATAACTAGCCACATTTACTAATATGATACCATGCAAAGAGCAGTAAGCTAGGAGCTCGTGTTTGACTTTGGCTATCCAGAGTTGATTATTAACTTGGTTATTATGTCTTGGATGATTCTTCTCTGAAACCACTAACCCATCCCTATACCTGTACCTTTATGTCTCTCCCACTATGTGCCTACTCAGTGCCTTTGGCCCTCAGTTAATATTTGCTCAACTGAGCCAAACAAATGAGTTGATAGCATCATAATTTGGAATTGAACTAAAATTGTTCAGGGAAACATTTTCAACATAAAAGTTGTTTGTTCCTGGCACAGCCTAAGGAGAACTGGCTTTAGAATTATCATGATATCTTTCACCCTTTGTGTGCTTTTGACCAGGGATAATCTCTAAGTTGAGATCTGGTCACAGGGGAGCCTTTACATCCAAAATGGCATATGAAAAGGAAATGCCTTCAGAAGCTAATGCATGGTTGAAAGGCTGCCGAACTGAGAAAAGATAATCAGGAGGAAAATTGTAGTGTTCGCACATTGAGATGCCATTTTCCCAAAGTGCAGACGCTTACTTACAATGTCAAGAGTTTACCATCTTCTTTCTGTTGAGACTTGAGGTCAGTTATCTAATCTCATGCTTCAGCCAAGTGAAGTCTGGCCACATTCCTCGAAGCCAGCATGTGCCTTTAAAACCAAAAACCTTACACCCTAAAAAGCCTTTCTCTCCCTGCACCTTTCTCTCCCATACCCCTAACCAGCAGGCGTCAGCCTGTGGATTTCCTCAACCCAATGCACTAGACGCCTCTTTTATTGCATGTTGTGGCAGGAGAGAAGGATTAAATTACTGAGGCTGTCAGGAAGGACAAGCACTCTGCCATACATTATCATTATCACTTGCTTCTTGGGTGAAAGAAAATGCAGTAAATCCCTCAAATACAAAGCAATAAAGACCATTGGCTTTTACTGTCATGACTGCCAGTGCCATTAACAGGCAGTGACAGTGATGTGGCACTCTCAGATGTTGCTTGTATCTTTTCTGACAGTGTGCACATAAACCTGCCAGTGACATGACATTAGATCACATGACTGTTCAGATTTGATTCTGGTTTCTGGAGCTGTTTTCTTTTCCCAGGCATACAAGTGAGGTGGCATGACTTGTGTCTTTAAAAACAGGTATTTTTAAAAATACAGAATGGTACTAATATAGCCTATTCCTGAGTGACTTCCTTTTTGGAATTTTTTTTCTTTTGGTATAGAGATCTACGTGGATAAAGAAAACAACCAAGCAAAGAGAGACATCTTAAAAGCTATACTACAAAAACAAGAGATGCCTAATAGAAGGTACATTTTGGCAGTCCAAATTATCTAATGGTTTACATAAAGTAGATCTCTGTAGCAGGATGTGGTTAAAATAAAAGGCACAAGATAAGGAAGCAGAACACTGGGGTTCTGTGACTCACTCTGTGTCCTTGAATGAGTTCAGGATCTCTGTAGATCGCCTTCTTCCTAGAAATGTAATGGCCCTTCCTACTATACAAAATAATTGTAACGATCCTATAGGACTTTGAACACCAAACACTGGGCAACATGTATAAAGTATCCTGTTGCCACTCCTGTAGTTGTAAAGACTAACAGGTTGAAAGGTGGGTGCACTCTGGAGTCACATGCCTTGGGTATAAATTCTTGTCTTACTGCTTTCTAGCTGACTGACCTCAGACAAGTTACCTAACCTTCTTGCACCTCTCTCTCTTCAACGTTAAAATGGAGATGATAACACCATAGAGGGTTGGTGTGAGGATTAAATGAGATATATATGTAACACAGATAGTATAGTACCTGACACGTAGCACACAGTGAGTGTTAATTGCAATCATTGTAAGTAGTGACATTAATATTATTGTTTGTAATGGCTCATCAGCCTTTCAGACTAATTTGTATCTTACTATCACTGTTTAATAAGCCATCATTTCATTATTATTTTTTGAAGGCATTTTTTTCTAATTTAAATAAGATACCTTGCAATTCTGGTTCAGTAGAAAAAATATATGTATATAATTTTCAGAAGAAAAAAAAACTGATCTTAAAAAGTTAGTGCTTCTGTGTGAGCTTCTGCCGCAGAGTTTGAGGAGTTACCCCTGTGCTGCTTGTTAACCGCAAGCTGATTTCTCCAGTGCCCCTTGCTGGCCCTCCTCCCTCGGCCTGAGTACACCTCTTCTGTCTCCATTGCCCACTTCTTGCCTTATGACCTACTGATGACACAGCCTATCACTGCCTCAAAAACAGCACTGACTCTGCCGCCTTGGGACACTCAAGTTCTTTCCTTTCCAGAGGGCCATAAAGTTAAAGACATGTTTTTCAAAAGAGCTTCCAAACTAGCATTTTATCTTCTATTTGAAGAAGAGAGACTGGAATTCTTAGCTCTTGGGATCTGATAATATAGCTTTATCTCTATTCTTTCACTAGCTCCTGAAATACATCATTTCTTTGGATCTCAGTTTTTATTTCTGAAGGAAAGGTAAAATCCTGTTAAGCCTGAGGCTCTACTTTTTCCAGGATGGTAATCACTCTGGTTTGACTTGCTTCAGCTTCTTTCAGGGCCCCCTTCAAAACCACCAGTCCCCCAGGGTCACCCCAGGTCATGAGTGATGAGGGAATAAACAGCGGTGGCCATGGCATCTGCTTCCCTATGGTCAGCGAGCTGCACCATGGCTGTCTAGGATGGAGCTCAGTTCCCATGGACAAGTCCTGGGCTGCGATTCAATAGCCTATTCAGTCTTCTTTGTCTGCCTCTGTGTTCGCTTTGTTTCTGAAATGTGAGATCATATTGTAACGTATTGGGAGACAATTTTTTTTACCCCAAAAGTGTTTATTTTAAAAATTTAAAAGCAAGTTCTGCTTTCATGTTAGACCTGCCTTTCCTCAGAGGACCCACTTATTTGTACCAGAATAGATTAAGAAATTTAAAAAGGCCAGGTGCGGTGGCTCATACCTCTAATCCTAGCACTTTGGGAAGCCAAGGCAAAAGGATCCCTGGCACCCAGAAGTTAGAGACTGGCCTGAGCAACATAGTGAGACCCCCTATCTCTACTAAAAATATTTTTTAAAAATTAGCCAGGCATGGTGGCATGCACCTGTAATCCCAGCTACTGTGAAGGTTGAGGAGAAAGGACCACTTGAGCCCAGGAGTTCAAGCTTGCAGTGAGCAATGGTTGCGCCACAGTACTCCAGCCTGGGTGACAGAGCAAGACCCTGTGTCAAAGAGAAAAGTCCACAGTAACTGTAATGACTCCCACTCTCCCATGGTTGTTTCTGTCAACACCCGCCAAAGAAACAAATGTTCATGTCATTTTTTAGAAAGATAGAGAGGTGTTGCAGGTGCCAAGTGATTGGCTCAGGGCTTCCAACCATGGATGAGTGTTTGAGTGCTGGCCATGCACTCCTCGAACCACCATGGGAGAGGATGGCCCCATTTACTGCTCTCCC
Organism: Theropithecus gelada; assembly: GCF_003255815.1. Classification (NCBI taxonomy): domain Eukaryota; kingdom Metazoa; phylum Chordata; class Mammalia; order Primates; family Cercopithecidae; genus Theropithecus; species Theropithecus gelada. The sequence continues at coordinate 11,331,479 of NC_037688.1, read as the reverse complement.
TCAACAGTATCATTTTCCTAAGGGAAATAGGCATTTACATGTATGTTTTTCCACAGCCAAAAGCCAATTGTTATTCCAGCAAACGTTCTCACCTTTTTTAAATATTCAGAGGTCACATTATTTAAAGTAGCTCCTAGTTTATGAGAATTCACTTTCTCAGACAGCAACCCTGTTGAATATTGGTGATAACCTACAAAGCGACGGTTGGAGAAGTTTGACGTATCTTCCCCGACATGTCTAAAGTTATAGACATTGTATAATAAATTATATATAGTACCTTTGCATGCCACCCCATGCTGTATCTGCAAATATACATGTGTCACTTTAAAAGGGAGGTAATATATTGAAATGTGCCTTCAAACAGTATTTATTTGAAGTCATAGTTTAACACTGACTTAAGGTCCCTTTTTGGTTTCAGTTTTTTCTTGTTAACAGTGTTCTGTTGAACAGATCCACCCCTGAGGAAGACAGACTATGATAATAAATAGACAGATAAACTAATTACATTTGCAGTAAGACTAAGAGAAAACCAAACAAGTTAAATGCCAAAATAGAAAATAACAGTGAAAGCTGAATCAAATTCAGTGAATCCTCAGCATTGAATCTGAGGAGGTGACACGTAAGCCAGTTCATGAAGGATGAGAGGACTCAGTCAAGTCACAAAAAGCTCAGAGAATATCGTTTCGGGCAGAGGGAACTCCAGGCATGAAGGAGTATAGAGAGATGTGTTCCAGGACCAGGCAGAGGTGGTTAGCAAGTCTGGTCTCACTGAGAAGTAGAGTGGCAGGAGAAAGAGGTGGGAAGAGGAGGCAGAAGTAGCTCAGGTAGCACTTCCTGTGTTTCCTTCCACCTGAGTGCTTGACATCTGCCCCCTGTGTTGATCCAGGTCCTCAGACTAGACTGTAAGCGTTCTTCCAGACATGGAACAAAGTTTTGCCTTTTTGTTTTGGCAGTGTTGGAAGTAAGATGTAAGATTCTGTGTGTGTCTATTCGTTATTTTTTAAAAATTAGTTTTAATTCTTAAATGATTTTAGTGTACTTTTCCTCCCTTTTCAGCTTAACTTTCTGGTTTCTTAATTTTGTTTTTGACATCTTATTTTTCTCTACATAGAATTTAAAGCCAGAAATACTGCATTTTTAAATTTCTAGTTCTTTCTCTGGCATTTAGAAGGCTTTCTTTTGCCACAGAATTCTCATATATTCAGTGGAGGTAATTGTCTGCATTTGTAAAGTGATACAGACATGATCCTTAGATATGAGACACTGTATAAAGATAACACTTAACATTATTATTACAGTCTGCATAGCCTCAGTCTTTTCTGTAAGTCTTGTGTTATAATATGTGCATTATATATTACTTTTAATTCCTCCTTTTCCAAGCAGTTTTAATTCTTCCTCTTTTCCTAATTCATTTTAGGAAAACTTATTTCATCATCATTCATCTTACTTAATTGGATGATATAATCAATGTATAATTTGGGAATCTAAAATTTCAATTGAAACAAGCTTTTCCAATGCCACGTTTTTCTCTCTCCTTAGAAATGTAGAAGCATAAGCAGCTCTATCTATATTAAAAATACTACTAAAAAAAAGAGCAAACATTTACTCAGTGCTTACTGTGTTCCAGGCAACAGTTCACTTGTATCATCTCATTTGATCCTCACAAGAGCCCTGTAAGATAGGTATAATTATCTCCATTCCACTGGTAAGGAAACTGAGATGAGAGAGGTTAAGTAATATGGCTAAGGTCACACAGCTAAGCAGTAGGAAAGCAGGAATTTGAGCCCAGAATGGATGCCTTTAACCACTCCATCTTAATCCCTCTGTCTTATACATGTTATAAAAATTCCTTTGTACCACATTGAAGGCCAAGATCTGTACTCTCTATAATTATTTTGTGAGTAGGTGTTAACTGTGATTTTGACCTAAAGGATTTCTGTTTTCTAATAAAAACTTATTGCAGGCCAGGTGCGGTGACTCACGCCTGTAATCCCATTACTTTGGGAGGCCAAGGTGGGCAGATCACCTGAAATCAGGAGTTGGAGACCAGCCTGGCCAACATATAGTGAAACTTCATCTCTACTAAAAATACAAAAATTAACCAGATGTGGTGGTGGGCACCTGTAATCCCAGCTACTAGGGAGGCTGAGGCAGGAGAATCGCTTGAACCCAAGAGGCAGAGGTTGCAGTGAGCCGAGATTGCATCACTGCACTCCAGCCTGGGTGACAGAGTGAGACTCTGTCTCAAAAAAAAAAAAACACAAAAAACAAAAAAATTCTTATTGCTAGCTAAAAACAGAGACTTAGTAAAGGAATTCAATGTAAAATACTTACTTTCAGCAAGTTGGTTAAATGTATTGTCATGTTTACCTATAAGCGTTTGGAAAGGATTTTATTTGTGTTTTTCAAGGCATGATTTCTCAGAGATGTAGATTTTTATGTTTCTTGTTTTGTTTCTGATTTGGGATGGATACTTTTTGAAAAGTTTAAAATGGTAAAGTTTACAAGCATCTATGGTTTAAGCTATGCTGCCAAGACATATCAAAAGAATACTTAACTGTAAATTCCTGTCATTTGGTCAATCCAAGTGCATTTGGCCTCCGCAAAAGCCACTAATTCAAATCAGTTCCATCAGAATCCTACAATTATATGTCTTAAAGTAAAATAAAACTTGGATGCTATGATTGTAAGTTAAAGATTGCTGAAGTAATACAAACATTTGATATAACTGTTGGGCAGAGTTACAACATTTATCTAACATGATTCAAATGTTACCCTGGGAGCATGATCTCTGCGTTTTGTAGAATACATACAGTTTTGTTAAAGTCCTTAGTAGCAACTCCAGAGTTGTGTGTTTCTATAGGAAATGTTACGTTTCTATGGAAAATGCTGACCATTGAACCTCCATGGTCTTTATTCACTTCATCCTTTTAGCCTTAAAAGTAGAGGTGTCAAAATACAATCAGATAGTATGTAAAAGAGTGAACATCTGGTCCTTCTCTTTGCCTAGTAGTTTTCTCAGATTATAGAGATAAATGTTAATCAGTGCTTAGAAAGTGGATTAGTGTTCATTTGAAGGTTGGGTGTTTCATAACAATTCTAATAGTTCATATAATAACTTATCTAACCTAGTGTACCTTTCTTTTTATTGGAATAATTGGAAACTTTAACATTTTATACCTAGTGATAACACCCCATTTGGGAGTTTTGTCTTGTGGTGATTTCTTCTCACTTGGTGATGACTTTCTCTGATCTCTACCTTACCAGCATTCGCTTCACCGTGGTCAGTGACCCTCCAGAGGATGAGCAGGACCTGGAGTGTGAGGACATTGGCGTGGCTCACATTGACCTTGCCAACATGTTTCAGGAAGGGAGGGACCTCATTGAGCAAAACATCGATGGTATGGGTGAAAATGTTACTCAGTTTGTGCAACCAACAATTGCTGAACTCCAAACTCTTTATTGAAACCTTCTTTTTGCTGGCTCCAAGTGTGCTGAGTCACACGTTACTTGAATCCTTTACAACTCAAGTTGACGCCTTATTGAAGCTAAAGTGTCTTCCAATATCCTTTTCCTGCCTTCCCCACCTGCTTTCCTTTGAATGAACAGAAATTGTAAAATAATTAATTTAGCTTCACAAGGAATTATTCATTTTTTAGTATTGGGTGAAGGTGTGAGAAAAAGTTGGCCATTGTTTGTTTGTTTGTTTGTTTTCTGAGACAGAGTTGTGCTCTGTCACCCAAGTTGGAGTACAATCGGCTCACTGCAGCCTCAACTTCCTAGACTTAAGCAATTCTCCCACCTCAACCTCCCAGGTACCTGGGACTACATGCGTGCATCACCACACCCAGCTAAATTTTTTGGTATTTTGTATAGAGACAGGGTTTCATCATGTTGCCCAGGCTGGTCTCGAACTCCTTGGTTCAAGTGATCTGCCCACCTCAGCCTCCCAAAATGCCAGGACTACAGGCGTGAGCCACTAAGCCTGGCCAGATGTTTTTCCAAGGTTGTTTATGGAAGCCACATTTCAGTTAAGACTTAACCTTAAGCATGTTATTCTGTTAATGTTTATGGAAGCCTTATTTCTACTAAGGTACTTAACCTTAAACATGTTATTCTGTTAATGTTTATGGAAGCCTTATTTCTACTAAGGTACTTAACCTTAAGCATGTTATTCTGAGTGATCCTGATAGTGTCTTTCTCAAGGCTTCTCTTTAATTCAGTGTTGCAATGTAGTGATACAGTCACAGCAAGGAAGTAGTTTTGATCCCTTACTTCCCACCAGGAATTTGTGAGGAGTAATGACATTTGATCTGTTCCTGACAAATGTGCTGTCCTGGATTTTTACCTCACTAGTTGTGATTCCCAACAATGCTTAATTTCTATTCTCTATTCTTCTGTTTCTAGAACATGCTAAATTGTTTTATTAATGAGACTTTTTAAAATCATAATCAGAGATGGCCTAGGCTTTATGTAGTAAATAGAGAAATAAAGCTGATTCCTAGTCCCGTTTGTTGAGTTAGCAGAGCCATCTCTGGAAAAATGTGCATGACTTGTTTACATATTCACTTGTGCATTCAACAAACACCGAAGTGAGCACCTCTTAAGAGCCAGGCATTCTGCTTATGCTGTAGTTCAGCCCTGGTTCATTGTCAAGCTGCTTGTCCTAGGTGTGTGTCAAGTGCTCAAAAGTCAGGCTCAAGCCAAATAATTAACCAAAGTAGACCAAATAACCAAATTAGAAACTTCTTATGGGAAATCTTTATAAACTGTACATTTCTAACCACATGGCAGTTGGTCCCAACTTTGGCACAGAGAAAAAGATGAGAGGATTGAAATATTCACCTGAACCCTATTAAAGACTACCAGGACCAAGAAAGTCTGACAAAAATACCACAATTATCTCTACTTTATATTCTTGGCATTTTTTCCAGACAGTTGTTTAGCAACCCATCTTCTTCTGTGAGATCACATATGACCCACTGATCTGACACGGCCAGCTATTGTGGCCATGTTTTGGGAAAGAGCCAGAAGATTAGGCATAGGTGAGGTTGGGATTTTACTGCTTTGTTCTGTGGCAAGCATAGAAGTGAAAAGTCCCAAAGCAGAGATGACAGCTCCAGAGAATGAACTGGGGACCACTCGTGCCATTTTGACTTCACCAATGCTCAGTTTCTGCACCTAACTCTTTATGTATCAAGTTTTAAGGCTTTCTAATAAATTTTCTTGGAATAAAAAAAAACACACACACATATATTAAAGTTCAAGGAAAACCACAAGGAATTATAAACTGGAAACTAAGCCAGTGTGGTAGCTCACACCTGTAATCCCAGCACTTTGGGAGACCAAGGCAGGTGGATTGCTTGAGCTCAGGAGTTTTAAGACCAACCTGGGCAACATGGCGAAACCCCATCTCTACAAAAAAATGTAAAAGTTAGCTGGGCATGATGGCGCCCAACTGTAGTCCCAGCTACTCAGGAGGCTAAGGTGGGTGGTTGGCTTGACCCTTGGAGGCAGAGGTTTCAGTGATCTGAGATCACACCACTGTACTTCAGCCTGGGTGACAGAGCCAGACACTGTCAAAAAAAAAAAAAAAAAAGGAAACTATATAAAGACCCATAAGTGATAAGTGCTATCAAACTTAGAAAGTCCAGGTTTCTGGCCTTGAGTCACTAGCCATTATCGTTGTCCACAAGGGATGGAGTCTCAGGGGTTTAATCAGCATCCCATCTGGCTCCCACCACAGAGCCCAGAGAATGCCCTTGGCTCCAGTCAAATAGTCCACCTTCCGGACTGGGTGCAGTGGCTCAGGTCTCTAATCCTAACACTTGGGGAGTCCACAGTGTGGGGATCACTTGAGCCCAAGTCTACCTTTGGGACACCTCTGAAAGGAGTGGCCCCCTTCCAAGAAAATCCCACGTATACTCAAACCCACAAACCTTAAGATTCTTGGGTCTGCCATTTTAATCTTTTCTAATTCCACATAAAATCTATTTTAAATGGAATGTTTTCCTCAGAAAGATAAATAACTAATTCAAGCTATGATCATGTAATATCTATACAGCATTTGCCATTCTGAAACACTGTATAGATTATCATAAATTCCCTTTAGACTTACTGCTTACTAGCTTAAAAATACTTTTTTTTTTTTTTTTTTTTGAGAAGGAGTCTCGCTCTTGTTGCCTAGGCTGGAATACAGTGGCATGATCTCGGCTCACCGCAACCTCCACCGCCTGGGTTCAAGCGGTTCTCCTGCCTCAGCCTCCTGAGTAACTGGGACTACAGGCATGCGCCACCATGCCCAGCTTTTTTTTTTTTTTTTTTGGTAGAGACGGGGTTTCTCCATGTTGATCAGGCTAGTCTCAAACTCCCAACCTCAGGTGATCCCCCCACCTCGGCCTCCCAAAGTGCTGGGATTACAGGCATGAGCTACCACACCCAGCCACTAGCTTAAAAATTCTGATTGCAATGTGAGGGTCATTATCCTAGAGGCTTTCACTAGGTAAACTTCAGGATTAACTCATTAGTTTTAGCTCCACGAGCAATATGTCCAGGTCCATGCAGTACGTCTCAAATGCTCATCTCCATGCACACGTGACAAGGTTTATTCTTTAAATACCCAAGATGCCAGTGAACTTTGGACTTCTGTAGAACTATTTTCATCTTTTCAACTACTGTTTCTGTCTGCGAGCCTTTCCAAAGAAAAATCTGTTGAACAATATTAACGCATTCCTGCTCTTTTCTCCCTAGTTTTTGATGCACGAGCAGATGGTAAAGGTATTGGCAAGCTCAGGGTAACAGTCGAAGCTCTCCATGCCCTCCGGTCTGTCTACGAGCAATACAGAGATGACTTGGAGGCTTGAAAGCAACTGCTCCAGAAGCATCTCCTACTCCTGAGTAAATGCTCACATGAAAGCTCCTACATGAGATTTTTGTAACTACTCTGGTGTATATAATCTACATAATTCATGGGAAGCTGGGAGTGGGGAGACCTGGGTTTGAAGTGTTGAAGTTTTGTATACTTTTTCGTTTGTTTATTTCTCTACTCCCTCCTTCTCATAACTGCCAACCCTCAGGACTTAAGTTCTCCATAATGGGCAGTACCTTCTCAATAATGTATACCTACATGATAGCATGAGAAAGTCTATTTGCATTTGCAACATTTTCTTAGGAAGAACTGAAATGTAATTCCCATTTTTATTTTTAATAAGCAAAAGCATAAATCTTAGAAAACCTATGAAAAAGAAATACTTTTATGTTATCCCTAATTGTCCCACTAAATGGAATGCCTATGATTAGCCTCATTAAGAGTTTTATACTGTGAAGATTTTATTAGAAGCAATATATGAAAATTACTTGGATTAATGTGTTAATCTTCCTCTTTAAAATGCTAATATCCATTTTATGCACATTAAAGCTCAGTATGCATTTTCTTTGATGCATGCAGTTTCTATCAATTAAATATAAAGAATGAAACTTAGTACCAACTTATTCAATGACTACAAGTTTTTTGTTTTTCTTTCGTAAAAGTTCATTCTATTTGTATTATTTTCATGTATTTGTAATGGTGATATGAGATCCAAGGCTGTATATATAAAAAGGAGATAGGTATATAGATAGATGTGAAATTTACACGTTGAAAACAGCATATAACATAGAAAGAAATTATGAAAAGTATAACTCAAATTCTGATATGCTTAGTTAGACGTGAAAGGAGTATCTTTTTATCATTATTTAAATTTACATCAAGCCAGTACAGTGCCGAGGTGTATCTGGGTAACCAGATCCTCGAAAAGCAGCTCCGAAAGTTAATTTTCTAGCTTTTACCCAATCTCACTGAAGGATTTAATTGATATTTTTAATGGAGCTGTGAATCAATGCTGCAAAGGAATTGTCTCTAGAGGTCTAGGATATAATGCATTTCATTTTTTAATTTACTTTTTTATTTGTCATTTTCTTCAAAGGATTTTTATAGGCTGTGGGTTTTCACTGTTTGCAAACAGGCTATGTTCCTTCTTAAGCATATGTAAAGTATTCAGGGAGATAAGTAATTTATTAAAATCTACCTAATTTGCCGTGATATATTAAATCTCTGCTTCAGTGATCACAGACCATTTCATTTAGAGAATTAGGCATTCCCTCTTTGTGTGATTAAAGCTCTGGAAAATGAGTTCTTTGCTCCTATTTGTGAACATTCAAAGCCTGCTAATGGCAAGAAGATGGAATAGATTATGAGACAATTCATTACAGTTCAATAGAAAAAAAAAGCAGCTATAATGCAAAAATGCAAGTATGAATATCTGCATATAGTTTGAACCATCTGTGCTCTAATGGCTTCAATAATGACTCTCGTCTTTAGGAGGCTTTGAAATGACATCCGTACAATATTAATTTGTTGATGTACATTGTGGGACCAGTAGAGTATGATCTGACCACAGAAATCTATAAATTCTGTCTATACCACTGGGCCTGTCTGTCCTGGGGCCTGCCATCTCCGAGAAGAATCTTGCTCTCATCCAACTCGGCAAATCTTCATAATAACTCATTCCTCTGGAACCTTCTAGAGACCACAAACATCTGCAGACTAAACCTCTCCAATCCTAGTAAACAACCACATGTTTGTTGTCACTTAGGCTGGCTCTGAGCTCATTTTTTTGGCCCCTCTTTCTAGCTTTCTTTGGCTTTATGCAGTTACAGTGTCATTAAGGCCCATAATATTCCCTGCAGTAATTTAAAACAGCCAGATTATACCCTGGGATTAACTGAGTGGTTTTTGAGACATTTATTGTGGTATTCTCCCAGGAGGTTTGTATTATTGTTGTAAAATGTTACATCCCAAACTAAATAACCCTTCTGCAGGGAGAAGAACCAGATTGCACTGACTTCTTAGGATCATTCAGTGGAAAGGAAAAGTGTTTCTTAGAAAACTTCTGGGACCCAGTCACCTGTACGGAATGCATATCTTAGACAAGATTAGAGAAGCAGCCATGTTTCTGTCACATTGTTTACTGTCGTATTAAAGATTTCTAGTTTTAAAATATTCAAACTATTGCGAATTTTCACAACACTCATTTTCATAGCTAATTGCTGCTGACACATTTTGAAGTGGCGAGGTAGTATTAAATGCTGTCGTGTGGATACTTCAGTTGGGTTTCATAATCTGTTTGAGAATTGTGTTTGTTTTATCTTGTGGTAACCTGAGGCCATTGAAAAGCTTACCACCTTTTGGGTTTTCTCTTGGTGAGCCAAACTGGATCCACTGAAGAGGGCTTGGCGTCAGGGGCCACCACAGTGGCCTTACCACACAGATACCAGCTTAAGGTGTTACTGGTGTGAATGTACAGTTCTTGGTGTAACTGGAGCAGTGCACTCAGCACTTTTTTGGGTTGTAATGCTTTTAGTTTGGAAATATAAATAGAGATGTGATGTGGTATGTGGGAGAGTGTATTTTACATGTTTTTTTGCCTACTGTAGTAGAAATGTCAAATTCCCAGCCACTGTCATGAAAAGCAGTTGACAAAAATAAGTTTTATGGTTTACAGTGTGGTTTACGTAAAGAACATTTCTCTTCACTCTCAGTTTCAACATGTTTTCGAAATTATCATGGTTTACTGCCATTTAGCTTAAATTAGTTTTTTTTAAGAATAAATAGAGAATATGTTTAATCAAATAAAGAAAGGCCACATTGAAATTCTGCTGTTCCTGCCATTCATTCGTTACCACAAAACACAAATAATTTATATGTGTTATGAAGACGTGTGGGCAGAGAAGTGGTCATGTGATTGGAGAGATTTTGCGTGCACTCATGTTCCCACAACAAAACATAAATTATTTTAGTAATCTGACATCAAGAGCTGTGAAAATGAAAACCAGTTCTTACACATGTTCTAACAAGAATCTGATTAACATTTTTGTGGATATGGAAAATATTTTTTTTTTTAGTCAAACTGGCACTATTGCTGAATGTAGAATGATTTCCTTATGCACTAGATAGAAAAATGTGAATCATGTCTGTGAACAAATATGAAAATAAAATGTCATCTTTGTGTAGGACAAAACAACCAGGAGAGAGCTTTTGGGATAAAAAATAATCGAGTGATTGACAATATCAGGATGATAATTCATCCCCAACAATCAGTGTACATTTTAATAAGTCACTCATGCCTCTGACTACCTTAACAAAGAAAAACTAAACCCGTGATTTATTAGAGATTGGGCAACATGCCTAATTAAATCCATGAATGGGAGCAAACACAGATTTACATCCCCTTTGTTCAGAACAAAAACAACCTCCAGGTCAACCAGAAATAGAAAATATCAAAGCAAGAGAAACAAGTGTTTTGAAAACTAAAAATATAGAATTAGAAAACATCTCCTCATCCTAATCTCTTTTATCTTACAAGGTAGAATTTTCACTTCCATTTCAAAGTGCCACCAGTGGACTGCACCTTCCAGCCTGACCGCCTGGAAAATTGGGCCCATATTACTGGTATTCTTATACCTCTTGTTCTTGCCCTTTCATTTTCCATATGACATTTGCTAATATATCAAGCTATGTTTTCCCTTCAGGCTTTTGGAAGTGCAATCTGGTACTCTTAGACTTCGATCATGACCTCTTTTCTGAGGTAGATGCTGTTTGACTTTTCTGCTTTTTGTCTCTTCTCACTCTATTGAGATTCACTTTTTTCATCCCTAAAACGGCATTCCCTCTGTCTTCACTGCGCACCATTTTTCTTTTTAAATAAAATTTAACATCTTGATTTTTATATTCCTACTATCTAATTTGTTCACATCTATATTCAGCTGAACATCTCCTCCCATCTGTCTGTTCTCCTACTTATTTTTAGCTAGTCAAATCACATTTTTTTCCTTCCCCTTTGCTGTTTTTTTTCCTTTCTCTTTACTGTTTCTTTTCTTGGTGAGACAGCCACTTCTTGAGATACCAGCATCTGTGACAGCTCCAGTGGCCTTCCCAAAACGTTCCTTTGTGTTAAGATTTGTCTTAATTTAACATGACAGGAGCACTCTTAGCCATTATGAAACTGAGGAAACAGCAAGCTAATTTTTGTATCTTTGCTTCTTGTATCTTTTTATAGTGAAGTAGCAGAGGCTGGAACTCAGAAAGCTCTCAGGAATCACTGGTAAGGAACTGAAGCATAAGGAAGTTTTTTAAAAATTCAAGGATATATGTCATTAAAATGCAGCTTGATTTGGTGCAAATGTTGTTTTGTCATAGGTACACATGTCATCATTAACGACAATGAAAATAAGAGAAATTTTTTACGTGTTTTTTAATTTTGTTCATCAGGTTGGTGGAAAAAAAAGAGAAATTTTAGAAGAAAATGTAAGACACTGTACACACAACCTAAGGTTGGGAAGACTTTACTAACAAAGAGAGGAAAGACAGCTATAAAGCAAAGGCATATTTACTATGTAAAGATTAAGACAGGATAACAATTTTAATATCAGACAAAATAGAGCTCCAGGTCAAAAAAGACAACAAAGAAGGATATTCTATGCTGTTAGAGGGAAGAACAAGTTAAAGATATATGCATGTAAACTTATGTAACACCAAACAGTATAGCCTCAAAATACATGAAGCAACAACTGACAGAACTATGGAAAAATACTATGGCTGCATCCATTTTAGTAATAGCTTTTCACTGTCAGTGGCAGATCAAAAATGTAAGAAAAAGTCTAGATTTGCTTAACATGATTGCTAAAACGAATATGGGATGCACATGGAACATGGAAAGAAAAAAATCAACTATGTATTCAGCCATAGAGGAAGTCTCAATTTCCAAAGAATTGAAGTCTTACAATATATATTTCTCTAAGCAAAATGCAACAAAATTAGAAATCAATAGCAAAAGGATAGCTAAAACAATCCTACCTAAAAGGTAAAAATATTTGTGTTTTATATTTTTAGTTGACAAAAATTATACGTATTTATGGAGGTATTATTACTATTCTGGGTCCTAATAGTACAAGAAATAACCCTTTCCTACAACATAACTAGGAGACAAAATTCTACACGCATTATGTGTAAAAGGGGGAAATACACATCAGCTCAGAAGCCCACACCAGATGGGGAGGCAAGGTAAGGATTGAGCATAAGAGGAGAGTGTGGCAGCATTCCAGTGATGGCAGAACACAAATAATATCAACTAAGGTTCCCACAGAAGGAGAAGGGCCACTCTGAGTGGGGAAATACTGAGAACTGATCTGAGGGCTGGTGGACCAGAGCATTAGCTACAGGGGAAGTAAAAGGAAGGGGATTGAAAGATAGATTAGGACCAGAGGTGGCAGCTTTGGAAAGCACTTCTGGAAGAGAAAGGGGGCATTTTAGAAGGTGAATCTATCTCTGGAGATATGATAGCGAAATGAAAGAAGGAACCACCAGAAACTATGGGCCCCAGTGCGACAAGATAATATCATTAAGTGGTATCAGTATCAATAAAAGGCCATTTATTAAGGAAATGGCCCTAGGCAGAGCAATCAGACAAGAGAAAGAAAGGGCATCCAAATTGGTCAAGAGAAAGTCAAACTTACTGTTTGTTGATGATATGATCATAGGCCTAGAAAACCCTAAAGATTCCTTCAAAAAGTTACTGGAATTGATAAATTAATTCAGCAAGTTTTAGGATACAAAATTAATGTACACAAATCAGTAGCTCTGCTATACACCAACAGCAGCCAAGCTGAGAATCCAATCAAAAACTCAACCCCTTTTGCAATAGCTACAAAAAAATATAAAATACTTAGGAGTACACCTAACCAAGGAAGTGAAAGACCTCTACAAGGAAAACTACAAAACACTGGTGAAAGAAATCATAGACAACACAAAGTAATGGAAACACATCCCATGCTCAAGGATGGGCAGAATCAATATTGTGAAAATGACCATACTGCTAAAAGCAATCTACAAATTCAAAGCAGTTCCCATCAAAACATCACCATCATTCTTCACAGAAGTAGAAAAAACAATCCTAAAATTCATATAAAACCAAAAAAGAACCCACATAGCCAAAGCAAGACTAAGCAAAAAGAACAAATCTGGAAGCATCATATTACCTGACTTCAAACTATAAGGCCATAGTCACCAAAACAGCATGGTACTTGTATAAAAATAGGCACATAGACCAGTGGAACAGAATAGAGAACCCAGAAATGAAGTCAAATACTTACAGCCAACTGATCTTCGACAATGCAAACAAAAACATAGTGAGGAAAGGACACTACTCAACAAATGGTGCTGAGATAATTGGCAAAACACAGAAGAATTAAACTGGATCTTCATCTCTCACCTTATAGAAATATCAACTCAAGATGGATCAAAGACTTTAAGACCTGAAACCATAAAGATTCTAGAAGATAACATTGGGAAAAACCCTTCTAGACATTGGCTTAGGCAAAGACTTCATGACTAAGAACCCAAAAGCAAACGTAACAAAAACAAAGATAAATAGGTGAGACTTAAACTAAAGAGCTTTTGCATGGAAAAAGGAACAGTCAGCATACTAAACAGACAACCTCCAGAGTGGGAGAAAATCTTAGCAATGTATATATCTGACAAAGGATCTATACATCTATCCAGAATCTACAAGGAACTCAAATCAGCAAGAAAAAAACAATCCCATCAAAAAGTGGGCTAATGACATGAATAGACAGTTCTCAAAAGAAGATATACAAATGGCCAAAAAACCTATGAAAAAAATCTCAACATCACTAATAATCAGGGAAATGCAAATCAAAACCACAAGCAATACCACCTTACTCCTACAAGAATGGCCATGATCAAAAAATAATAGCTGTTGCTGTGGATGTGGTGGAAAAAGGAACACTTTTAAACTGCAGGTGGGAATGTAAACTAATACAACCACTATGGAAAACAGTGTGGAGAATCCTTAAAGAACTAAAAATAGAACTACCATTTGATCCAGCAGTTGTGCTACTGGGTATCCACCCAGGGAAAAAGAAGTCATTATAGGAAAAAGATACTTGCACATGCACAATTCACAAGATAGTAGCACAATTCACAATTGTGAAAATATGGAACCAGCCCAAATGCCCATCAATTAATGAGAGGATAAAGAAATTGTGGTGTGTGTGAGTACACACACACACACACACACACACACACACCATGGAATACTATGTAGCCATAAACAGGAATGAAATAATGGCATTCACAGCAACCTGGATGGAATTAGAGACCATTATTTTAACTGAAGTAACTCAGGAATGGAAAACCAAACATTGAATGTTCTCACTCATAAGTGGAAGCTAAGCTATGAGGATGCAAAGGCATAAGAATGATACAGTGGACTTTGGGGACTCAGGAGAAAGGGTGTGTGTTAGTTATCACACTGCTCTGAAGAAATACCTGAGACTGGGTAATTTATAAAGGAAAGAGATTTAATAGAATCACAGTTCCTCATGGCTGGGGAGGCCTCAGGAAACTTACAATCATGGCGGAAGGGAAAGCAAACATGTTCTTCACATGGCAGCAGGAAATGGAAGTATAGAATGAAGAGGGGAAAGCCCCTTATAAAACCATCAGATTCCATGAGACTCACTCATTATCACAAGAACAGCATGGAGGAACAGTCTGCATGGTCTGATCACCTCTTACAAGGTCCCTCCCTCAACACATGGGGATTACAATTCGGATTACAATTAAAGATGAGATTTAGGTGAGGACACAAAGCCAGACCATATCAGGGTGGGAGGTGGATGATGGATAAAAGACTACACATTGGGCACAGTGTAAAATGCTTGGGTGATGGGTGTACCAAAATCTCAGAAATCACCACTAAAGAACTTATTCAAGTAACTGAACACCACTTGTTCCCCATAAACCTATTGGAAAAAAGTAAGTAAATAATAAAATAAATACAATTTTTTATTAAAGGAAGTGGCCCTTCACTAACAACAGCAGAGGACATTGTTGAGCTAAGAAACTTGTAAGCCTCTTGGCCGGGCGTGGTGGCTCACGCCTGTAATACCAGCACTTTGGGAAGCCAAGGCAGGTGGATCACCTGAGGTCAGGAGTTCAAGACCAGCTTGGCCAACATGGCGAAACCCTGTCTCCACTAAAAATACAAAAAATTAGTTGGGTGTGGTGGTAGGCACCTGTAATCCCAGCTACTTGGGACACTGAGGCAGGAGAATTGCTTGAATCCAGGAGGTGGAGGTTGCGGTGAGCCGAGATCATGTCATTGCACTCCAGCCTGGGCAACACAGCAAGACTCTGTCAAAAAAAGAAAGAAAGAAACTTGTAAGCCACCCAAATCCTTCCATCACCCATGTGATATCTTACCTGGTCCAGAAAAATTCCAAATCAAATAAGTTTTAATAAAAAAGAGAATCCTACATCCATATTCTGTAAGAAAACAAAATAAAAGTCAAAACTTTTCAGCAGTTGTCAGTTATACTTCAATAAAGCTGTGTAAGAAAATTGGCTGGGTGCAGCAGCTTATGCCTGTAATCCCAACACTTTTGAAAGCTGAGGCGGGTGGATCACCTGAGGTCAGCAGTTCAAGACCAACCTAGTCAACATGGTAAAACCCCATCTCTACTAAAAATACAAAAATTAGCCTGGCATGGTGGCACATGCCTGTAGTCCTAGCTACTTGGGAGGCTGAGGCAGGAGAATCACTTGAACTTGGGAGGCAGAGGTTGCAGTGAGCTGAGATCACACCACTGCACCCCAGACTGGGAGACAGACTGAGACTCCGTCTTAAACATATATATATAGAAAAATTTATATGTGTATATATAGAAAAATTTTTTAAAGTGACCCCTATAACCCCACCATCCAGAATTAGCCATTAATATCTGGCATGCTTGCTTCCTGTCTTTTCCTTATGTATGAGTAACAATTTTTAAAATAACACAAGTGGCTAGGCACATGCACCTGTATTCCCAGCTACTGGGGGGCTGAGGCAGGAAGATCACTGGAGTCCAGAAGTTCAAGGCTGTAGTGCACTATGATCACACCTGTTACTAGCCATTATATTGCACCCTGGGCAACATAATGAGACTCTGTCTCTAATAATGATGATGTTTTTAATAAAAGAAAATAGCAAATAATACATGACCATATTTTCACTAAAATCAGAATAATACAGATGTAAAATCCCCTTGAATAATACCACCCTTATCCAGATCTGCTGCCCACCAAGAGTTTACCATTCTGTGTATGTACACGTACCCACAGAATAGGCGTAGAATTATTTTTTTATTTATATAAATGTCAGGCTGCAGGCATTATTTATACAACTTGCTTTTTTTCATTCTTGTTTTTGAGACAGATTCTCACTCTGTCGCCCAGGCTGGAGTGCAGTGGCACAATCTCAGCTCACTGCAACCTCCACCACCTGGGTTCAAGCGATTCTCGTGCCTTGGCCTCCCAAGTAACTGGGACTACAAGCATGCACCACCACACCCAGCTAATTATTGTCTTTTTAGCAGAGGCAGGGTTTCACCATCTTGTCCAGGCTGATCTCCAACTTCTGACCTCAGGTGATCCGCCCACCTCGGCCTCCCAAAGTGCTAGGATTACAGGCATGAGCCTGCCTGTAAGACAAATTAGTCCATGTTTTTTTTAAAAAGAAAGAAAAACCTTTTCAGCAGTTTGGAGCTCTCCCTCAGTAATGGTAAATGTGATGGTTTGAACCAGCTTTCCTGTTGAAAACAACTAGAAAAACCAGAATACAACATTATATATAGAAGGGTTTGAATGCCCACAAGCTATTTAAGTCAGTAATAAATTTCAGGAACAAGATCTGGGAACAAAGAAAGCCCAGAGGGTGAGCCAGATACTTAGGCTGATTTTCCCCTTGAGACTCTGCCAATCTGAAAGCAAGGGTGAGAGAAGCTGAATGGAGCTTCCGCAGACTCATGAGACTTTGAGGGACAAGATTGGAATTCAAGGCACACCAAAGATGGAGACCCCAGTAAATCCCCAGGCTTTAAGCTGTGACTTTGAAAGGCTAAACCATGAGAATAACAGTGAATAGGAAATAGACTAGCACTCACTGACACTGAAGCCCTGTTCTGAACCTTCTCAATCTCTGAATGGATTAAGGTGATCTGAGATTGCTGGAACAACTAGCCTAGCCATCTGTCAGAAGCAAAGACAAATCTCTAGAAGAAGATATCCAGGCCTTCAAATTATCACTACACTAATGTATGATGTTTGCTACACATTTTAACTATAACTAGGCACATAAGGAGACAAGATCACATGAATGAAGACTAAGATAACAGACGAGTGAAACATCCGTAAGTAATTCAGATGATAGTCATCGTCTATGAGCTTCAAAATAACAATGTTTGATATGTTTATGGAATTCAAAGACAATCTTGAGAAATTTGACATCAAATTAGACATTATGTTTTTAAAGATCCAGGAGGAAATTTCTGGGTTTTTTTTTTTTTTTTTTTAGATGGACTCTTGTTCTGTCGCCCAGGCCGGAGTGCAGTGGCACAATCTCAGCTCCCTGCAACCTCCACTTCCCAGGTTCAAGCAATTCTCATGCCTCAACTCCTGAGTAACTGAGATTACAGGCACCTGCCACCATGCCCAGCTAATTTTTGTATTTTTTAGTAGAGACAGGATTTTGCCATGTTGGCCAGGCTGGTCTCGAACTCCTGACCTCCGGTGATCCACCCACCTCGGCCTCCCAAAGTGCTGGGACTACAGGCATGAGCCACCATGCCGGGCCCAAGAGCTGATGTCTTAACTGCAACAGTGGAAGCCATTAGAAAATAGTATGAAACACCTCTTGGACCCTACCTCACATCCCCCTTCCCCATCTTTATCCAAACACAATGGAGAAAACATCCCAGGGATCCTCTTCACCCATGAGACCAGGAGCCAGTGGATAAATACTCTTCCTTCCCATCCTTTAATGGACAATTAAGGTGCATTCTATATAGCTATTCAGAGGGTCTAGCAGGATTAAGCCACACTCACAAGATTATCAACTTGGTAATACAAGTTCCTGTTGGCTTTTCCATCTATTATGTTTTCTTCTTCCCACTCACTCTTTCTGGAATCATTTCCCCAATAAGCCATCTGCATGCAAGCCCTTGTTTCAGACTCTGCTTTTAGGAAGCCCAGATTAAGAGAGTAGATAATCAGGAATAGCCCTAGAAAGCAGACATCAAAATGGGACTCGAACCAGGGTCACTCACTAATCAGATGGCAAAAAAAAAATGACATTATTTATGGTAAGTGGTGTTGAGAGTATACCCTGTCATGTGACAGATTCTTAATGGTGGAAGATTAATAAATGGTAAGTATAATAAATGCAGGGGGAAAGTGAAGCTTTGTGTTACCAGCTATTTACTTTTCTGAATTCATTATACTTTAATTTTTTTAAGTTTAAAAAAACTTGGCAAGTTGTGGTGGTCCATACCTATAATCCCAGCACTTTGGGAGACCAAGGCAGGAGGGCTGTTTGAGGCCAGAAGTTCACGACCAGCCTAGGCATCATAATGAGACCCCATTTCTACAAAAATAAACATAAAAAAATTATCCAGGCATGACAGCACATGCCTGTAGTCCAAGCTACTCAGAAGTTTACCATACTCGGGAGGCTGAGGCAGGAGAATCACTTGATCTTGGGAGGCGGAGGTTGCAGTGAGCTGATATGGGTCACTTGAGCCCAGGAGTTCGAGGCTGCAGTGAGCTATGATCATGCCACTGCACTCCATGGAGCCTGGGTGACAGAACAAGACCGTGTCTCTAAAAAATAAAAACAAACTTTTCAGTGGATAAGAAACTCCAGAAGAAATAAAACTAGCCCTTATGGAAAAAAAAAAATGTAACACAGTATTCCCAAATGAACTAAATAAAATTAAGCAGTTGCACACAGGGAAAAACACATCAGGAATTTAAAAACTCAAAATAGAAATGGACAAACTAGAACTTACAAAGTGGGAAACTGATATTAAGAAAGAAGCTGAAGAAAAAGAAATAACCTTGGCCAGGCATGGTGGCTCACGCCTGTAATCCCAGCACTTTGGGAGGCCCATGCAGGTGGATCACCGGAGGTCAGGAGTTCGAGACCAGCCTGACCAACATGGTGAAACTCCGTCTCTACTAAAAATACAAAACTTTAGCCGGATGTGGTGGTGGGTGCCTGTAATCTCAGCTACTCAAGAGGCTGAGGCAGGAGAATCGCTTGAACCCAGGAGGCAGAGCTTGCAGTGAGCCAAGATCACACCACTGCACTCCAGCCTAGGTAACAGAGTGAGACTCTGCCTCAAAAATAAATAAAGCAATAACCTTGAAATTATTGAAGTATGAGGTGCTTAAGAGAAAGTAAGTATGATCAAAAGGAGACTAAGGAAGAAAGAAGATAGATAGTGGATAGAAATGAAAAAAAAAAAAAAAGCCAAGTAAATGAAATTAAAGAAAGAGGTAGAAAGAATCAGTAAGAAAATGATAGATGTAGTAGTTAGACAAAACGTAATATAATTGGAGATGCATAAGAGAAAAAAACACTGAAATAGAACTAATATATAAAACTATAATTCAAGAAAATTTTCCTGAAATAAGAACTGAATCTGTGCATTTAAAAGGCCCACCATGTAGGAAAATTGCTTCAAAGCAATCAACTCTGAAACAACCTATTAAAACTGCTACTAGACATTACAGTTTAAGGAAAAATAATTATCTGCTACTTCAGACAAAAGATCAAGGCATTTGTAAAGAAAATAAAGTCAGGTGAGCATTAGATTCCTCGAGTAACTTACAAAGCAAGACAGTAGTGAAACAATCTTGTCAAAAAATGTGAAGCCAGGATTTTTCATCTAGCTCAACTATCCTTCAAATATCAAGAGTATAGAAAAAAAAATTTGTTATGAAATTCAGGTAACATAAAATTAACTATTTTAAAACAGTTTTTAAAATCAATTTGGTGGTATTGACTTCATTCACAATGTTGTGCAAACTTCACATGTATCTATCTAGTTCCAAAACATTTTCATCACTTCAAAATGAAACCCCATAAACATTAAGCATATACTGCCTATCACCTCTCCCTTCAGCCCTTGGCAATTACCAACCTGTTACCTGTTTTTCTGTATTTATCTATTCTAGATATTTCATACATATGGAATCATACAATATACGACCTCTGGTTTCTTTCACTTAACATAGCGTTTTCAAAGTTCATCCACATTGTAGCATGTAACAGCATTTCATTCCTTTTTATGGCTGAATAATATTCCATTGTATGGATACACCACCATCTGTTGATTCACACACTAATGAACATTTGGGTTATTTCTGCCTTTAGGCTATTATGAATAGTGCTGCTATGAAAATTTGAGTACAATGATTTGGTTAAGTACCTGTTTTCAACTCTGAGGGGTATATATCCAGAAATGGACTTGCTGGGTCATGTGACAATTCTATATTAACCTTTTGAGGAACCACCAAACTGTTTTCCATAGGAATTAAACCATCTTATATTCCCACTAGCAATGTATGAGAGTTCCAATTTCAACACATACTTGCAACACTTATTTTCTGCTTTTTTAAAAATAGTCATTCTTATGAGTGTGAAGTAGTATCTCATGTGATTTTGATTTGTAGTTCTCCCCCATGACTAATGATGTTGAGCATCTTGTCATGTGCTTAGCCATAGAAAAATAATTTTTTAAAAATATGTGAAACATGAAAAAATTCAGTGTATATTGTTCTAATAAGTCCTTCCTGAAAAATTCTCTAGAGGTGGAACTTCATCCAACTAAGAGATGAATGAGGAAACTGTTAAAAGGACTGGTCTGGTAGTGAGCATTGACTATATTTAACTGTAGATCTTAAACAAATCAAAGATGGGGGTAAGGGTGAAAGAAAAGATTGTAATTGTGTACTCTGACAAAGTACAAACAACATAAATTTTTTAAATGAGAGGAAAAGTAAAAAGAAATGGGAAATTGAATATATTCACTGATTTTATATAAACCATAGGTGATAGTCAAATGTCTCATTTCAAGCAGACAAACCATATCATAGGAGCCTAAGTAAAGAAAATGTGAGCATTATATAAATATGTTAGTGGAATGATAATTACTAAGACAAAAACACAAATCATTCTAGTCACCAAAAATTTTTTCAATTAAAAAAAGCAAAGAAAAAAAAAGCCCAGACTACAGAGTGAAAAACGCACAGTAAATTTAACATGCATAGTAAATATAACAGAATAATAGAATATATCTAAGACCAGGCATTTAATGTGTAGCAATAAATGTAAATGGTCTTAACTAACTTATGAGAAGAAAAAAGATTTTCAGATTGGCTTACAAGGCAAAATCCAACTCTGTACTTTAAGAGACATTCCCAAAACAAAGACAAATACAATTAAAAGAAAGTATAAAACTATACCAGGCAAAAACACATAAAGAAAGCAGGTATTGTGAACTTGGTATCTGACAAGTTGAAATATTCATGGGTGGAAAAAGGTCCTTAATGAGACAAAGAAGGATACTTTGTACTACTAAAGTCCATAATTCATAGTGAAAATATAAAAGTTAATAATTATGCATCGAATAACACAGCAGCAACCTTCATAAAGTATAAATACAGGTGATAAGAAGAGAAACACATGGAAGTACATTAATTAGAGAAGACTAAGATCCACCCTCAGTTCAAGATGAGGAAAATGGGGAAATAAAAAAGAATAAAAAATGTAAGCAACATAACCCCAAAGTAGATCTTATGGCTATATATTGAACTCTTCAGCCTTATTAAAGAGAATATATTTGCTTTTCAAATACATGAAAATTAGTCATATATGAAGTAATCAAGAAAACTTTAATAATTTCAATTAAGTAGAACTAAAGCAAACATCATTTTACCACAATGCAGTAAAATTAAATTAAAAGGTGAGAAGTCTTTTCCATCTGGAAATTTTTAAAATTATTAAGCAACTCTTTAGTCAAAGACACGAAACTGTGTAATTTCTTTCAAAGATAATGATTATACATATCAGAATCTTGACATATGGTTAAAGCATAGGTTTAAGCTGAGTGTGGTGGTGTGTGCCTATAATTCCAGCTACTCGGGAGGCTGAGGCAGGAGGATCACTTGAGCCCAGGAGTTTGAGACCAGCCTGGGCAACACAGTGAGACCCCATCTCAAAAAATTAAACATTAAAACTTAAAAAAGCAAAGGTTAAAATACATAGAATATTTATTAAAATGAACATGAAAGTGTGACAATAGATGAATTAAGCATCTATCTCAAAAGTGAGAAAAAGAACAAAAAGTGGCCGGGCGCGGTGGCTCAAGCCTGTAATCCCAGCACTTTGGGAGGCCGAGACGGGCGGATCACGAGGTCAGGAGATCGAGACCATCCTGGCTAACACGGTGAAACCCCATCTCTACTAAAAATTACAAAAAACTAGCCGGGCGAGGTGGCGGGTGCCTGTAGTCCCAGCTACTCGGGAGGCTGAGCCAGGAGAATGGCATGAACCCGGGAGGCGGAGCTTGCAGTGAGCTGAGATCCGGCCACTGCACTCCAGCCTGGGTGACAGAGCAAGACTCCGTCTCAAAAAAAAAAAAAAAAAAAAAGAAAAAGAACAAAAAGTAAATCCAATGAAAGTGGAGAGAAGAAAGTAATAAAGAAAAAAGCAGAAGTTAATTGAGTCTAAAACCACATAATAGAACTTAGAACTAAAAAAAAATAGTTCTTTTAAATAATCAACATAATATATCTAATCATTATAAAAGAGAGGACACACACCAATTCAAACATGATGATGGAGCCGGGCGTGGTGGCTCATGCCTGTAATCCCAGCACTTTGGGAGGCTGAGGCGGGTGGATCACTTGAGGGTAGTAGTTCAAGACCAGCCTGGCCAACACGGTAAAACCCATCTCTACTAAAAAATACAAAAATTAGTTGGGTGTGGTGGCATGTGCCTGTAATCCCAGCTACTTGGGAGGCTGAGGCATGAGAATCACTTGAGCCCAGGAGGTAGAGTTTGCAGTGAGCTGAGATCATACCACTACATTCTAGTCTGGGTGACAGGGTGGGACTCTGTCACAAAAAAAAAAAAAAAAAAAAAAAAAAAAAAAACATGATAATGGGAGAGTAACCATTGAATCAGAGTATATTCTAAAATACCATATGTCTCAGTTATATAGTCCTATACAGCTTACCAAAACTGACCCTAAAAGAGATAGAAAATCTAAAAGATCAATTTCCATGGAAGATAGAAAGATATTAATGAGCTAATCCCAAAAAAGCACCAGGCCCAGATGGATTTTTAGGGGAATTCTAACAGGCTTTTAAACAACAGATAATCTTTTTTAAGAGACAGGTGTCTCGCTATGTTGTCCAGGCTAGATTCTAGAATCTTTTAATAAAATGACTATATCATTGATTTGAAAACCCAATAAACACTACACACACATACACAAAATAGATCTATAGACTAAACTCATTTGTGAATATTGAAGCAGAAATCTTAAGTAAAATATTAACAAATAGAATTGAACACCTCATTAAAAATAGAATACATCATGATTAAGAGGTGTTTATTTTAGGAATGCAAACAGCGTGGCCCAGAAAGTCTAGAAACAGACGCAAATGCATACAGGAAATTGGAAAAGTGGTATATCAAATTAGTGGGGAAAAGTCGACTACTCAATAATGGTGTTGGAACCATTAAAAAGACACTTAGAAAAAAACAAATTGGATCTCTACACCATTACTTAACACAAAATAAATTTTATAAAGATTTGCATGTAAAAATTGAAACCATAAAAGCCCTAGAAATAAACATAATTCTTTACAATCTCAAGTGAGGATGACCTAAGTAGAATACAAAATCCAGAAGCAATAAAGGAAAATAGTATTAAATTTGACTACGCAAAAACAAAATCTTCTTCATGGCCAAAAAAAAAAAAAAAAATTATAAAGTCAAAAAACAAAAAACTTGATAAAATATTTGCTAAAATTGGAACAAAAGCTAATTTTCTTAATACGTAATGAGCTCCTAAAGAAAACAATAAGAAAAAGAGCAACAATCCACAGAAAAATGGGTAAAGGATATGAAAAAAAATTCAGAAAAGAAAATTCAAATGACTTAATGAAGTGAATGTGACATTAATACTATTGAGTATGATGATATTGATTGATGATATGAAATATATAAAAGATGCTTAACATGCTTCTAATGAGAAAAATACAAATTAAATCCACAATGATATAGAATTTTCAACTACCTGATTGACAGGATCAAAAATTATATGACACATAGTATTAGCACAGCTGTGGGCAAACAGGAATACTCATACATTACTGGTGAGAGGGTAATTTCCTACAAACACTATGGAGATCAATTTGACAATTCAAATAATAAATACAATTATCTTTTTTTCTTTCTTTTTTTTTTTTTTTTTTTGAGTCTCACTCTCACCCAGGCTGGAGTGCACTAGCACAGCCTCAGCTCACTGAAACCCCTGCCTCCCAGATTCAAGTGACTCTCCTGCCTCAGCCTCCCAAGTAGGTGGGATAACAGGCATGCACCACCATGCCTGGCTAATTTTTGTATTTTTAGTAGAGAAGGGGTTTCACCATGTTGGCCAGGCTGGTCTCAGACTCCTGACCTCAAGTGATCTGTCCACCTCAGCCTCCCAAAGTGCTGGGATTATAAGCATGAGCCACCACGCCCGGCCTAGAAATATAATTATCTTTTAATCCAACAATTCTACCTTCAAGAGTTTGTCCTGAAAGTATACTTGCCAAGGTAAGAAATTATGCATGGACAAGGTTATTATTTCAGCATTGCTTGAAAAAGCAAACATTGGAAACACCCCAAATATCCAATAAGGAACTCATCAAATAAATTATGTAACAATCATGAAACTACACTGCTATTAAAAGAAGGTATCCACCTTAAATGTGCTGATATGGAATAATATTTAAGATACATTTTTGTCTGCTTGTTTTTTGGCTTTAAACAACAGAAATTTATTCTCTCACAGTTCTGGAGGCTAGAAGTACAACATCAAGGTGTCACGGGTCCGTTCCCTGTGAAGGGCGAGGGGAAGATCTGTTCCAGGCCTCTCTTCCAGTTCTGATGCTTGCTGGTAAGTCCTTTGCACTCCTTGATTTAGAGCCATCACTCCAGTCCACCTCCGTCTTCACAGGGCATTCTTCTCTCTGTCTGTGTGTGTCTCCAAGATATATTTTTAAGGGAAAAAAGTAAGGGAAAAAATAGTGTATGGTACATGTAAGAAAGTATGTAAACCCACCTATGAGCATGTGTGTGAATATAAATAAAATACCTCTGAAAGCATACCAGGAAGTTAGTGAGTGATCACCTCTGGAAAAGGGAACTGGGTAGGTAGGGGAAGAGATAGAAGAGAAACTTGCTTTTTACTGTATTTCCATTTAAACCTTTTTTACAGCTTTATTGAGATATATTTCACATACCATAAAATCCACCCATTTAAAATGTACAGTTCAGTGGTTTTTAATGTATTCCCAGACTTTTGCAACCATCACCAAAATCTAATTTTAGAACATTTTCAACAATCCAAAAAGAAACCACAAACACATTAGCAGTCATTCCCCATTCCCAACTGCCAACCCCCAGCCCCAGGTAGCCACTAATCTTTCTGTATGGATTCACCTATTCTGGACATTTCACATAAATAGAATTATACAGTATGTGGTTTTTGTGACTGAATTGTTGTACTTCATGTATTAGTCAGGGTTCTCCAGAGGGACAGAACTAACAGGATAGATGTATATATGAATGGGAGTTTATTAAGGAGTATTGACTCACACCATCACAAGGTGAAGTCCCACAGTAGGATGTCTGCAAGCTGAGGAGCAAGGAAGCCAGTCCAAGTCCTAAAACCCCAAAAGTAGGGAAGCTGACAGTGCAGCCTTCAGTCTGTGGTGGAAGGCCCGAGAGCCCCCGGAAAACCACCGGTGTAGCTCCAAGAGTCCAAAAGCTTAAGAACTTGGAGCCCAATGTTCCAGGGCAGGAAGCATCCAGCATGGGAGAAAGATGGAGGCCAGAAGACTCAGCCAGTCTAGTCCTTCCACGTTCCTCTGCCTGCCTTATTCCAGCTGTGCGGGCAGCTGATTAGATGGTGCCCACCCAGATTGAGGGTGGTCTCCTTCTCCCAGTCCACCAGCTCAAATGTTAATCTCCTTTGGCAACACCCTCACAGACACACCCGGGAACAATATTTGGCATCCATCGATCCAATCCAGTTGACACTCAATATTAACCATCACACTTACCATAATGTTTTCATTGTTCATTTATACTGTAGCATGCATCAGTATTTCCTTCTTTTTTATTGTTTAATAATATTCCATGGCCGGGCGCGGTGGCTCAAGCCTGTAATCCCAGCACTTTGGGAGGCCGAGACGGGCGGATCACAAGGTCAGGAGATCGAGACCATTCTGGCTAACACCGTGAAACCCCGTCTCTACTAAAAAAAATACAAAAAACTAGCCGGGCGTGGTGGTGGGCGCCTGTAGTCCCAGCTACTTGGGAGGCTGAGGCAGGAGAATGGCGTGAACCCGGGGAGCGGAGCTTGCAGTGAGCCGAGATCGCGCCACTGCACTCCAGCCTGGGGCACAGAGCAAGACTCCGTCTCAAAAAAATAATAATAATAATAATAATAATATTCCATTATGTGAATATACCACAACCTATTTATCCGTTCATCAGTGGATAGACATTTTAAGTTTTTCTACTTTTTGGGCATTATTGATGAAACTGATAAACATTTTCTACAAATGTTTGTGTATAAGTAATGTGTTTTCATTACTCTTGGGTATATACCTACACGTAAAATTTCTGGATTATATGGCAACTGTGTATTTAAGTTTTTAAGGAGCTGTCAAACAGTTTTCCAAAGTGGCTGCATCACTTTCCATTTATACATTTTGAATTTTAAACCAGGTTCTGGTATTACCTATGCAAGATAATCAATAAAACATTGTTTAAATAATAAATTAGAGCTATACTCACTGACTTAGAGAGATTTCCATTACAAATTATAATCTGAAGCAAGTACTATACAGACAAATATATAAAAATATGATGAGTAATATGGCCGTATTTTTGTAAATTGAACACCAGACAACTTGTGTGTGTGCATTCATATGCATTTTGTATGAGTTATAAGTGCTTCTGGATACAAAATAATAGTAAACCACACTAACAGTGGTATGAAAAAATAGGGGTTTTTTCCTATGACTGGTACCCTAAAGATTTCTGTTTCTGCCACTGGTTCAGCAGCTCAGTAGGACCCTGAAAGACTCAGATTCTTTTCATATTTTGACTCCACCATCCTCAATGTATTGGTTTGTCATTTCGCAGTCACACGCTGCCTGCAGCACCAACTAAGCATCATCGATGCATTCTAGGCAGGAAGAAGAGCGAAGGGCAAGAGACTCTGCTAAATGAGTCAGCAAAAATGTCCACTCAGCTAACTTCCACTGATATTTCATTGGTCGAAACTGGGTCACATGACTACCACTAGCTGCAGAATAGGCCAGGATATATGGGGTACAAATTATCATTATTGACTTGAACCAGTCATGACCCATTGCCAGGGCTAAGCACCTTGCATTCCAAATCAGGATTCTACTAGCAAGGAGGAATGGGAAGACTGCCTGACACCATGTACATATAAATGAAAGATGGCTGTATGAGCATGGAGAAATGTATGGACGGATGCATATAAGAGTGCTAACAATGGTTTGGAAGGGTGGAGGGAACACACAAGGACAGGTAAGAGGGAAGAAGTAAAACAGTGATGCATTAATTAAAATATCAACTGAGGACTCAGCAATTAAGCCCTGAAAGCAGGACACATTCTAGCATACATTGAATAGACTGAAGCCAATGTGAGACACACTAAAGGAAGATGCATAACCAATCTCCTGGTAACACAGGTTTAGCATTTTATCAGTCACCCAGGCTGGAGTGCAGTGGCATGATCTCTGCTCACTGCAACCTCCGCCTCCTGGATTCAAGCAATTTCAAGCAATTCTCCAGCCTCAGCCTCCCGAGTAGCTGAGATGACAGGCGCCCACCACCACGCCTGGCTAATTTTTGTATTTTTAGTAGATACAGGGTTTCACCATGTTGGCCACACTGGTCTTGAACTCCTGACCTCAGGTGATCCACCCTCCTTGGCCTCCCAGAGTGCTGGGATTACAGACATGAGCCACCGTGCTCAGCCTGCTTTTTCTTTTTTTAGCCAACCAACCAAACAGCAGTGATATCAGTTTCTTAAGAATGAGGAATCGGAGAGTTGGACATTGATGTCAGGAACCCTCTGAATATTCACTGGCTTATATTGGATAATATATAATAATATGCTGATAAATATAACGATATACAGTAAATGGAACAGATTGCTCAATTTAAAAAAAATTCATAGGAACTTTATTTGAAGCTCTGAAATCATTTTATAGAGATACAGAACTGGACATATGTATAGAAAGAATAGCCTTAAAAGCAGGGAGCCACAAACAGCAAAGTAAAACTTAGTATCAAGTGTTTTAACAGAGGGTGCGGTCTAGATACTGGGTGTCATGTGGTCCTAAAGATCTGCCAAGGTCTCTCGCTCTGCTTCCCACTCTGATCATTGTGTTTCCTCCAAAACTTGGAAGAGAATGAGGGCAGATAATCTAAATCAGTTTTGGATAATAGTGATGGAAGCAGCAACCCATCTAGAGTGGCTGCTGCCAAGATGCCGGCTGCAGCGGGGTGGCACGACCCGGGCCTCCTGCACCACAGGGCAAAGCAGAGCATGCAGGAGCACCCCCGTCCCTGGGTGCTGCTGCAGCTGCCTAAGTCCGGCTGTGGACCAGGGCATGCTGGACCTTCTGGGGTCCCCTACCCCCTATAGGCTCAGAAGTGCCTGCTGCCACTGCCTGGCCTCTCCCTGCTCACAGAGTTCACTCTGGTTGTGGAGCAAGGGTGGGGCTGAGCCCAGGTATTGTCACAGCCTGGCCAGGTGGACGCATGTTCAGGGCAGTGCTGACATGCTAGCCCCCTGCTGCCTCAGCGCCTTCTGGACTTTCAGTACCAACAAGCACAGGAGGGAAGCTGGGGTTTGGGAGCACTGAAGGCAGCTCAGTTGTGGCCTGCAGGTGCCTCTTGGCCCAAGCAGCCTAGGCACCATGGACTGTAGCAGAGGCAGACAGGCTCTCGGGCAGAAGGGGGCAGGTCTCCACTGAAGCCCCACCTTCAGGGGGAAGGCCTGAAGCCTGGGGGCCAGGCTGCCATTCCTGCAGACTGAAGAGGGAATTCTGTTGCTTCTTCTTGGGCCCACCCATGGCAGCACGCACCTCCCTTCTCTGAAGACCATAAAAATTCTGGACTCAGCCGGAGCAGAGCAGACACTGGGATGACCAGCTGTAGAGAGGAGCTACCCTCTCCAGGGCCTCCTCTCTGCTGAGAGCAGCAGACATCAGGATGACCAGCTACAGAGAGGAGCTACTCTTCTCTGCTGAGAACTGAACACTTGTTGGGATGACCTGTCTGCAGAGAGGAGCCACCCACTCCGGACTTCCTCTCTTCTGAGAGCTGAACACTTGACAGGATGACCTGCCTACAGAGAGGAGCTACCCACTACGGGTCTCCTCTGGGCTGTTCTAACCTCAATAAATCTCCTCTTTGTCTTGCTCGCCTTCTACTTGTCTGCATACTTCATTCTTCCTGGACACAAAACAAGAACTTGGGCAAAGGCACCACCAGTCACAGAGGTTTCCAGCCAGAAAAGCAACACCCAAAGATCCTATAACAATAGAACTGAAACAGATGGGGGATATATTAGATACTGCTAGGGGCCTACTTCATCCCCTCTGCCACATCTCAGATTCCTGCTGTGGCTTTGGTAGCCAGTTCTGCAAAAGTATCCATTTACTTCACTCTAACAATATCTTGCCTCAGGTGCATGCTGTGTTCTTTGCTTTCTACACTGGGACTTCTCTGAAACTATGTACAACAGTAGGAGTTTACTCAGCCTGTACACATGCCACAGCCAGCTATTATGGGATGGAAATGGAACATTCTAGGATCAGGTCCAACAGCCCAATCCAGAGAAAAATCCAGAGAGCGCTGGTAAGATCAACAAGCAGATGGCTCACACTGCCATGCCACCTGACTATGTTATACCAATGCCATTTTCTCAGCTCACACCTGTGGTCTCATGGGACAGGAAAGGTATTACCCACAACCAAATATCAGAGGAAGAAAAACTCAGGCTTTGTTTATGGATCCATAGTCTTGATTTGCTGGTGTAAGTTGAAAATGGATTGCACCACACAACAGCCTCACTCAAGGATGGCTCCAAAGGACAGTGATGAGAGGGAGTGGAGAACGGTGGGCAGATCTGTGAGTAACACCCTTGGTCATTCACTCTGATGAAGGAAGAAGTGGCCTGAGGTACACAGACTCCTACAGAGTGACAGATGGCTGGTCGATTGGTCAAGGACCTGGAAGAGGCAGAATGGGAAACAAATAGGCAAACTGGAGAAAAAGAGGTCTGGAGAAGAAGCATGGGAAGGGGCACAAAGAACTTTGTGTCTGGTGTCCATGCCCACCAGAAAGTATCTACCACGAAGTAGGCTCTCAACAACCCAGTAGATGGGATGACTGGTCTAACTTGTCTCTTTCTTTGGCCACTCTAGTGCTAATTCAACACACCCATGAACGGAGTGCCCACAGTAGCACAGCTGGAAGACATGCACGGCCTAGTATGATGGTCTCCCTCTCCCAAGGCTGGTCCCAACTACCGCACTGCTGAATGCCCAGCCTAACTCAACTAACACTGAGTCCTTGCTTGTATGGTACCACTCCTCAGGAAATCAGCCGGCCATCTGATGCCAAGTTAATTACACTGGACTCCTTCTACTCTGTAGAAAGCAGTAATTTGTTCTTACTGGAATTGATACCTCCTCTGGATATATGTTTGTCTTCCAGGTCCACAACGCCTCTACCAATACCACTATTAGAGGGATAACAAAGGCCTGATTTACCCAATGAGATCCCATGTAACATTGCCTCAGACCACTGGCCCCTGTTATGAAAGAGGACATGTGATTGGTTCTACCCTATACTGTCATGCCCAAAGCAGCCACCCTAATAAAATGATGAAATGGTCTTGGGCAGGCGCAGTGGCTCATGGCTGTAATCCCAGCACTTTGAGAGGCTGAGGCAGGCAGATCACTTGAAGTCAGGCATTCGAGGCCAGCCTGGTCAACATGGTGAAAACCTGTCCCTTCTAAAAATACAAAAATTAGCTGGGTGTGGTATTGTGTGCCTGTAGTCTCAGCCACTCAGGAGGCTAAGGCAGGAGAATCACTTGAACCCGGGAGGCGGAGGCTGCAGTGAGCCAAGATCACACCATTGTACTCCAGTCTGGGTGACAGAGCAAGATTCTGTCTCAAAAAAGAAAATAAATGGGCTGGGCATGATGGTTAATGCCTGTAATCCCAAGACTTTGGGAGGCCCAGACAGGAGGATTGCTTGAGACCAGGAGTTCAAGACCACCTGAGCAAAATAGTGAGCTCAAAAAAAAAAAAAAAAAAAAAAAAATTAAAAACCAGCTGGGCATGGTGGCACACGACTGTACTCCCAGCTACTTGGGAGGCTGAGGTGGGAGAATCACTTGAGCCCAGGAGATCAAGACTGCAGTGAACTGTGATAAGCCTACTGCACTCCAGCCTGGGCAACAGAGTGAGACTCTGTCTCAAAAAAAAAAAAAGACAATGGTGGAATGGCCTATTACAGGCTCAGTTGAAATACCTGCTCAGATACAACTGAGCAAGTTGAAGCACTGGTCAGTTGCCAACAGGATGCAAGTTTTGTGCTGAGTCTGTAGCTGGTAAGGTGCTTTGTCTCCAGTAACTAAAATATATGGGTCCAGAAACCAAAAGTTGAAAGGAATGCCCCTTTTACCACCACTCCCAGTTAGTTACTTGCAAAATATGTGCTTCCCATCCCCACAATCATAGGCTCTGTAAAGTCCTGGTCTCTGATAGGAGAGCCATTTCACCTAAGAGCCACCAAACTCTCAATGAGTGCGTGATCATTGGACTCCTCACGCCAATGGAGCAATAGGTTAAAAAAGAAAAGAATAAAAGACTTTCCACAGCCAGTGGGTTACACGTGGCCACAAATTATTTGTCACTGCACCCAACAAGAGGTGGGATCTATGTTCCCTCCACCTTGAATCTGTGCTATGTGGCTGCTCTGACCAAGAGAATACAGTGGAAGTGATGCTATGAGAACTCCTGGTGTAGCCCTCAGGAAGTCCCCCCTTTCCTTTCAGTTCCTTTGTAGTTACCTGCCCATCCGAGCATATTGGCTGACAAACACACAGGCCTCAGATCAACAGAATGAAGTGGTATCTCATTTTGTTGTTGCTGTTTTATTTTTTTGAGACAGAGCTCACTCTGTCACCCAGGCTGGAGTGTAATGGCGTGATCTCGGCTCACTGCAACCTCCACCCCCTGGGTTCAAGCGATTCTCCTGCCTCAGCCTCCTAAGTAGCCAGGATTACAAGTGCCTGCCACCACACCCTGTTGTGGTTTTTTTGTTTTGTGTGTGTGTGTGTGTGTTTTTAGTAGAGGTGGAGTTTTGCCATGTTGGACAGGCTGGTCTTGAACTCCTGACCTCAGGTGATCCATCTGCCTTGGTCTCCCAAAGTGCTGGGATTACAGATGTGAGCCAGTGCGCCCAATCTGAAGTGGTATCTCTTAAACAAGACTGTCAGTCCCCTTTCCCAAAGGTCTCCTGAGACATGTTTCACTGAAGTCCACCTGCCTGGAGCGTGATCGTCTTGCTCCACTCGTTGTCATTACTTGCTATGGCAGGCAACTCTTGCTACAAACCCTAATGTTCAACATGTCTACAGTCATTAGCAGCAGTAGTCTCTGCCTCTTCTATGGAACACCATTACTAGACTCCGACCGGATGGAAAAACACCTTTGTTGATCATTCCTGGCTTTGAGTCAAGCAACACGTCAGGAGCAGCAGCTTGGGGAGTGGTTGCTGCCTGCTAGTCTCCAGTCAGGACTGACATATGCAGTCTGGTCTGTCTGTTGCTACTGTAGACATTTCATTTGAAATAGCTACACTGATATAGTAATTGGAAATACTTATGTTTTTATATTACATGTCCATGGAAATGATTTGCATAAAAGGATCTTTACATGCCAAATAAAACATTATCACAAAACTCAGGTTGATATCAAATGATTGCTTTTGTGGCAATTAACATCCCACTTTGGGTCAGTCTTGTTATTGTCCTTGTTTTTGTTATTAGAACCAACTATCCAACAGCAATGCCAGGATTCATGAAAAAAATAATTGATAAACTGAACTTCATTAAAATTAAAATCTCCTGCTCTGTAAAAGACACTGTCAAGAGAATGAGAAGATGAGCCATAGACAGAGAAAAAGCACTTACAAAAGAGGTATCTGATAAAGGACTATTAAACAAAATAGACAAAACACTCTTAAAACTCAACAATAAGAAAATGAACAACCTGACTGAAAATAGGCAAAAGACTTGAACAGACATCTCGCCAAAGAAGATATAAGACGGTAATTCACATCCAAAAAGATGCTCAACAAACATATGTCATCAGGGAAAGGCAAATTAAAAAAACAACGAGGCCAAACATGGTGGCTGGTGCTTGTAACCCCAGCACTCTGGGAGGCCAAGGCAGGTGGCTCTCTTGAGCCCAGGAGTTCGAGACAAGCCTAGGCAACATGGTGAAACCCTGTCTCTACAAAAAACAAAAATAAGGCCGGGTGTGGTGGCTTATGCCTGTAATCTCAGCACTTTGGGAGGCTGAGGCAGGCAAATCACGAGGTCAGGAGTTTGAGACCAGCCTGACCAACATGGTGAAACCCCGTCTCTACTAAAAATACAAAAATTAACTGAGCATGGTGGTGTGTGCCTGTAATCCCAGCTGCTCAGTAGGCTGAGGCAGGAGAATTGGTTGAACCCAGGAGGTGGAAGTTGCCACAAGCCGAGATCGTGCCACTGCACTCCCACCTGGGCGACAGAGCAAGACTCTGTCTCAAAAAAAAAAAAAAAAAAATTAATTAATAAATAGAATAAAAAAATGAGATACTACTACACTCCTTTTTAAATGGAGAAAATCTAAAACCCCAAATGCTGGTGAGGATGTGGAACAACAGGAACTCTCATTCATTGCTGGCGGGAACACAAAATTGTACAGCCACTATAGAAGGCAGTTTGCAAAATTAATATACTCTTATCATCTGATCTAGCAATCATACTCTTTGGTGTTAAGTATTTACCCAAAGAAGGTGAAAAATTATGTCCACACGAAAACCTGCACATGGATGTTTATAGCAGCTTTATCTATAATTGTCACTATTTAGAAGCAACCATGATGTCCTTCAGTGGGTAAGTGAATAAACTGTGGCATACCCAGACAATGGCATATTATTCAGCACTAAAAAGAGAAGAGCAATTGGGCACGGTGGCTCACGCCTGTAATCCTAGCACTTTAGGAGGCTAACGCGGGCGGATCACTTGAGGCCAGGAGTTCGAGACCAGCCTGGCCAACATGGTGAAACCCTGTCACTACTAAAAATACTAAAAGTAACTGGGCGTGGTGGCACGCACCTGTAATCCCAGCTACTTGGGAGGCTGAGGCATGAGAATCATTTGAACCCGAGAAGCAGAGGTTGCAGGAAGCCGAGATCACCCCACTGCACACCACCCTGGGTGACAGAGTGAGACTGCATCTCAAAATAAATAAATAAAAATAAAAAGAGACGAGCTATCCAGCAATGAAAAGACATGAGAAACCTTAAATGCATATTACCAGGTGAAAGAAGTCAATCTAAAAAGGCTACATATTGTGTGATTCCAACTACTTGACATTCTGGAAAAGGCAAAACTATGGAGACAGTTAAAAGATCAGGGGTTGCCAGGAGTTGGGGGAAAAGAGGCATTTTAGGGCAGTGAAACTCTTTCATATGATACTATCATAGTGGGTACACATACACCAAGAGTGAACCCTAATGTAAATTGTGGACTTTGAATGATAATGATGTGTCAATGTCGATTCACCAATTGTAACAAATGTACCACTCTGGGGTTGCGTGTTGACAGTGGGGGAGGTTGTGCATGGGTAGGGGTAGGAAGTTTATGGAAATTCTACGTACTTTTGTACTTCCTTTTTTTATGAAGCAAAGTCTTGCTCTGTCACCTAGTCTGGAGTGCAGTGATGCAATCATGGTTCACCACAGCCGCGACCTCCCAGGCTCAAGCCATCCTCCCAAGTCAGCCTCCTGAATAGCTGGGACTACAGGCACATGCCACCACACCTGGCCAATTTTTGTATTTTTTGTGAAGACAGGGTTTCACCATGTTGCCCAGACTGGTCTTGAACTCCAGACCTCAGGTGATCCACCTGCCTTGGCCTCCCAATGTGCTGGGATTACAGGTGTGAGCTACCGCTCCTGGCTACAAACTTAAAACTGCTGTAAAAAACAAAGTCTACTTTAAAAAAAAAAAAAGAAACTGCAGAAGAGCTTTACATATGTCCTCACATGCCTCCTCTTTGAAGCACTGAAGCTGTTTGGATGTTAAAAAGCTCTTTCATATAAGATTCTTGGGTGACAGTAGAAACATGTGAATTCAAACCATATAAAAAGAGTTTGAAACAGCTGAGTCCACTGACTGAGGTTCACTGATAACTAAGTGCATGTCCATAATTAGGCCAGCTTTCTTGGATCTTGCACCTCAATGTGAATATGAGAATATTGCGCCACCTGCACCTTGAAAATATGATTTATTTATTCTCATTTTCCATTTTTTATTTCCATAGTGATAAAGTGGTAAGTTTTCAAGACTGTTGTCACAGTGGATCCAGTGATGCTAAAGGGAGCATAACTTTGGAAGTCAGGTACTGACTTGTACTGAATAAACAGGAGGAAAGAGATTGCAGGCCCAGAGACTTGTGCAAAAAAAGTGTATTCAGAATCAGGAGACTTCAGGCAGCAAACTTGGTGGTATTCTGTCCTTCACAAAAGACGGGTCCAGAGCTGATGGAAGGTCCATGTGATTCACACAGAGAGGTTCTCAAGGCCAGATTTCTCCCCAATATGGAAGATTCAAACGAATGATTCAGTGTGGATATTCTGAAGGGACACAGCTAGAACCAAAGGTAAGTGAAGAAGATTTTTATAAAATAGAAGAAAACTTCACCTTTGCCCCCTGAAGGTTCACTGAAAATCAACTGACAAAAGGCAGGTTGATAGGAAAAAAGGCATACAAATGTGTTACCATGCACAGGGGAGAATCACAGAGTCATTGCCCCACCACACAACGGGGTACAGATGGTTATATATCCTTCTTCTTAGGGGAGAGGAAGATAGGGAAGTGTGGATGATTTTAGAGGGATAGTAAATGATTTTTAGGTGAATTCAATGGGCTTGACGAACATACAGTGGCCTGAAACAAAGTCTGCTGGGCCAAAAGAACAGACAATAATTTGCGACAAGTCTGTCCAGATGTGTTGACAGACTTCAGTCTTTCTTCCTGAGATATGACTTTAGTGAATGATCAGGAAAGTGACCAGAGGTGACTGTTTTCTTCTTTGGCAGGTCCAGACATTAGGCAGATAAGAGAACTTCAGAGAACCATTTCATCCTGTGCTTTGGGAGAGACAGAGAATTGAGACAGGAGTAGGCAGAGGTCAGAGACCTGGGGAATTCTTCTTCAAGTCAGCAGGTCAAAATGCCATGCTTTAGGGGTATTGGTTTCTAAGCCCCAACTCTCTTATTGGTTCTGTTTCTCTGGAGAACCCTAATACGATGATTTTTAAAGCCAGAAAAAAAAAAGGCAGTGAGGCAAATTGCATCCTCTGACAGTTTCTGCCACATCTCATTTACTAAAGCAATCGTATGGCCATGCCCCACCCCAGTAAGTGGAGTGGCAATTCTACCATATGCCTGAAAGAAGGAAAACCAGACATATTTGGTGAACAGCACTAGTGATGACCTCACACTTTACTACCTGCATAGGGGAAGAAATGGGCCCATGATAATGTTCATTTGTAACTCTTTTACCTTATTAGTGGCAGGTTTAATGGAGTTTCTCTCCAGTGTTGTTTCCCTTCAGCCTGAAGAACTTTCTTTAGCACTTTTTGTAATGCAGGTTTGCAGCAACAAATTCTCTTACCTTTTATTCATAGAAAGTGTTTTCATTTTGTTTCACTCTTGAAGGGTATTTTTGCTGGGTATAGAATTATGCACTGACAGGTTTTTTTTTTTCTTTTCAGAATTTAAAATATATGTTTCCAGTGTCTCCCTGCCTCTATGGTTTCTAATGATGAAGTTATTTGTGGCAGTGCTCTGTATATGTGATATGTCATTTCCCTTCGGCTGCTCTTTGTCTTTGGTTTTCCGCAGGTTGACTGGGACGTGGCTAACTATGGTTTACTTTGTTCTTATCCTTTTTTGCTTTCTTGAAATATTTTTTTCCCAGCTCCATTGTATCTCTCCTCTTTTTAGAATTCCAATTGCATGTATATCAGATCTTGTTGTATTTTCCGCCAGATCACTCAGGATCTGTTCATTTTTAAAATCTTTTTTTCTCTGTACTCTTTGGGTTAGATAGTTCCTCTCAAGGCATCTTCCAGACATGCCATTTTTTGGTTCTAAAATTTTCACTTGGTTCTTTTTAATTGTTTCTGTTTCTCTGCTGAGATTTCCTTTTTGGTCATTCACTGCAAGCATATTTTCTTTACATCATTGAGCATAGTTATAGTAGCTGTATTAAAAATCCTGTCTACCAGTTCCAACATCCAGGTCATCCTGTGGTTAGTCTCCATTGGTGACCTTCTCTCTTATGTATGGATATTGTTTTCCTGTGTGTTTCTATGTCTAGTAATTTTGGATAATATCCTAGATACTAGAAATGATACGTTGTAAGACTCTGGATTCATTATATTTTTTTAAGATTATTGACTTTTTTTGTTTGTTTAATGAGCAGTTAACTTGGGTGTAGTCAAACTCCAAACTCTATCTCCTCTGTGTGGGCAGCAACTGAAATCTAAGTTCAGTTCTTTTCTCCTTATGTTGGACTTCTTGAAATCTGCCCTATGAATGTGTAGATCAGGGGACAGCCAGTATATACACCGAATTTAGGGCTCCCCATTTATGCATCTCTTTTGTCATATTTTAACCCCTTCCTTTGTTTTCCAGCTGCTGTGGTCACCCTAAACTCCTCTGCATATTCGTGCCTCTTAGGCTAAGGGTTTCTCTGCTTTAGTCACCTGGGTGGTGGCTGATTGAAGCCTGACTTCAGGCAAAAAGCTGAAAGAGAGAGAGGAGAGAGAGAGAGAGAGAGAGAGAGAGAGAGAGAGAGAGATTATAAGAAAGTGGCTAATGCAATGATGAAGGCTGAGAAGGCCCATGATCTGTCATCAGCAAGCTGGAGACATAGAAATCCAGTGATGTAATTCACTCTGAATCTAAAGGCCTAGAGGAAATGGTGTAAATTTGTATCCAAGGTCAGGAGGGGATGAGATGAGATATCCCAGCTCAAGCAGTGAAGCAGGGAAAAGTGGAGGAAATTTCTTCTTCTTCCACCTTTTGTTCTATTCAGGTCCTCAAAAGATTGGATGATACCCACCCACCTTGTGTAGGGCCATCTACTTCACTGAGCCCACTGATTCAAACGCTAATCTCATCCAGAATGACCCTCACAGGCACATTCAGAAATAACATTTAACCTGGGCACCCTAGGCCTAGTGAAATTGACACATACAACCAACCATCACAAT
Organism: Theropithecus gelada; assembly: GCF_003255815.1. NCBI lineage: Eukaryota > Metazoa > Chordata > Mammalia > Primates > Cercopithecidae > Theropithecus > Theropithecus gelada. Next base: position 11,292,630 of record NC_037688.1, on the reverse strand, counting down.
TATGAAAGCACAGAGACAGCACAGACCCAGCCAACCTTCAATGAACATTTAGTCTGAGTGAGTTTGGGTGCTTGTTTTTTCCCACAGCGTAACTTAGGCTATCCTGACTGATACCAAGATGAGTACCTAGAAAATGGTGACAACAAGAAAAGAAAATAGATAGCACAGGCTTAAATGCAGGCATCCAACTTTATGGAGACTTCTATTGGTGCCTGGAAGGTCGCTGATCCAGGTTTGCAATGGCAAAACTTGGTAAAACTTGGAAGGTGATAACTCCGAGATAACTTGGAAGACAGAAAATTCACCCAATGAAAACTCTTTTTCCTCCCGACATGGAATCCAGCAGGCAATGTTCAAGATAGTGAATGTGCTATCAACATGTGTTCCAAAGTCAGAGCATGTACAGCATGATGGACATGAGGGATAAACCTTTCTCAAGACACTGAGATTTGGAGGTTTGTTACTTCAGCAGAAGCCAAACCATTCTGGCCACAAAAAGAGGCATTACATACTCCCTCCTTGGGACATTTTGTTACCAGAAAGGGGTCCCGATTCAGACCCCAAGAGAGGGTTCTTGGATCTCGGCACAAGAAAGAATTCAGGATGAGTCTACAGAGTAAAGTGAAAGCAAGTTTATTAAGAAAGTAAAGGAGCCGGGCACGGTGGCTCATGCCTGTAATCCCAGCACTTGGGGAGGCTGAGGTGGGCAGATCACCTGAGGTCAGGAGTTCAAGACCAGTCTGGCCAACATGGTGGAACCCCATCTCTACTAAAAATACAAAAATTAGCTGGGTGTGGTGGCAGGCTTCTATAACCAGCTACTCAGGAGGTTGATGCAAAAGAATCGCTGGAACCCAGGAGGCAGAGATTGCAGTGAGCCGAGATCGCCCCGTTGCACTTCAGCCTGGGTGACAAGAGTGAAACTCCGTCTCTCAAAAATAAACAAAGTAAAGGAATAAAGAATGGCTACTCCACAGACAAAGCAGCCCTGTGAGCTGCTGGTTGCCCATTTTTATGGTTATTTATTGATTGTATGCTAAACAAGGGCTGGATTATTCATGCCTCCCCCTTTTAGATCATATAGGGGAACTTCCTGATGTTGCCATGACGTTTGTAAACTGTCATTGTGCTGGTAGGAGTGTAGTAGTGAGGATGACCAGAGGTCACTCTCGTTGCCATCTTGGTTTTGGTGGGTTTTGGCCAGCTTTTTTACTGCTAACTGTTTTATCAGCAAGGTCTTTATGACCTGTATCTTGTGCGGACTTGCTATCTTGTGCTGTGATCAAGAATGCTTTAACCTCCTGGGAATGCAGCCCCTCAGATCTTAGCCTTATTTTACCCAGTCCCTTCTCAAGATGAAGCTGTTCTGGTTCAAATGCCTCTGACAGTTTATCCAGTCACATTCATGGAGTGTGGCTGTGAGTGGTGGACAAACTATACTGTGTTTTCCCTTAGTACTGAGAGAGTGGAGGCAGTGGGAGATCCAGGACTGTGTGGACATCTATGGCTGCTCAAGGTTGGATATAATCCCACTTCCAGCACAAGGCCGAAAGCAATGCTTTGCATTGTCATAAATAGGGCATTAAGGACTCAGAAAACAATACCCCAAATGAAGTCCTCCGAAGCTGAAGTTTTTCTCTGATCATCTTCTGCCCTGCTCTCTCCCAGTCTCATTCTCCCCTGAGCCTCGCCATAGAAACTGGAATTCCTCTTCACCGAGGCGGGTCATCGAAACCAGAATCGCTTTACCCCAAAGCCAGCCATAAAACCTAAAATTACTACTTTAACTTTCCTTCTGCCTCTCTGTGCAAAAACTGGCCATAAAGATGTTATCTGACATTCCTTACTTGACTGTAGGTCATAAGACCCCATTCCAGAGAAGGTCCTCCCCTAGACCCAGAAGGAAGAAATGCTTGCTCAGAGAGGCCAAGAAGAATCTAGACAGGCCTTGCTGGGCTTCCGCATGTGGTCTGTTAGCACTAGATCAGACTCTTTGGTCCAAGTATATTTCTGTGTGGCTGTCCAGACTTCGTTGAACCTACGCAAAAAAAAAAAAAAAAAAAAAAAAAGGACACTGTATCTTTGGGTCTTAATTCTGAAGGCTCCCGTGTGTACACATTAAATAGTTTACATGCCTTTTCTCCAATGAGTATGCTTTTTGTGAGTTGATTTTTTCAGTGAAACTTTGGAGGGCAAAGGGAAAATTTTTTTCTGGCCCCTACCAAAGGCAAAGGGTAGAAGAAAATCTACCTGATTAGTCCCTCATTCTTATACGTGGAAACTTCACTCTCTTTGTATTGAAACAAATTAAAAGCCTAGCCCAGAGAGAAGTGCCATTGCCAATACTGGCAGATTCTAAAACAAGGGTACAGTCTGTGAAAAGAACAGCGGTGCAACAGTGGGCACTGGATAATCCCGTCTTTGTTGTTGAAAAGATACACCCCTGCATTAGGACAAGGGCTATTAAAGAAAGAAAAGAAGAAAAAAGGAAAAGAAAAAAAGAAGAAAAGAGAAGAGAGGAGATCACTTGAGGTCAGGAGTTCCAGACCAGCCTGGCCAACATGGCAAAATCCCATCTCTACTAAAAGTACAAAAAAATTAGCTGGACATGGTGATGTGCACCTGTAGTCCCAGCTACTCGGGCGGCTGAGGCAGGAGGATCGCTTGAACCCAGGAGGCGCAGGTTACAGTGAGCCGAGATCGTGCCGTTGCACTCCAGCCTGGGTGACAAGAGCAAAACTTCATTTCAAAAAAAAAAAAAAAAAAAGGAAGGAAAGAAAGAAAGAGAGAAGGCGACCGGGCACAGTGGCTCATGCCTGTCATCCCAGGAGGCCAAGGTGGGCAGATCACCTGAGGTCAGGAGTTCAAGACCTGCCTGGCCAACATGGTGAAACCCTGTCTCTACTAAAAATACAAAAATTAGTTGAGCATGGTGGCAGGCACCTGTAATCTCAGCTACACAGGAGGCTGAGGCAGGAGAATCACTTGAACCCAGGAGGCAGAGGTTGCAGTGAGCCAAGATTGTACCATCGCACTCCAGACTGGGGGACAAGAGTGTGACTCTGTCAACAAAAGAAAGAAAAAGAAAGAAAGAAAGAAAGAAAGGGAAAGGAAGGGAAGGGAAGGGAAGGAAGGGAAGGAAGGAAAAAAGAAAGAAAGAAAGAGAGAAGGGAAGAAAGAGAATATAGACCTTGAGTGTGTACAGATTAATACCAAAAGGCTAGAAATAATATTCCAAAATGTCAAAGTTGACTGACTACTCTAGGATTATGGCTGATTTCTATTTCTTTTCTTCCTTTTTCTGTATTTTCTGGTTCTAAAATGAATACATCTTATTTGTGAAATAAAAGTTATTAAAACAAAACAAATAAGCCCAGCAACAAAAGATAGGAAGGGGAAGAAGTCTGGAAATGCAGGAATCAAATGAACACTATCAAGGAAAAAGGCAGAAAACCATGATATGTCGAATCACCTGGTGGGCACTGAAGGCCACGCCTCAGAGCATGGGAGAATTCTAAGAATACAAGTAGGAACTTTTCTTTCTCTGGTCCTGTGTATTTACTCAGAGAAGAATATGTGTTATTGCAACAGGAAGCAGTTGATTAGCATGACATTTTCAAGACTCAACAATATTCAAGACAAACATTTTTGGAGCTCTGTCAGGCCCAGGACTGCAGAGAGAAAGATAGTCTTCCTACTTCATCTTGCCTTTTAGCAGTATGCAGCATTTTTTAAAAATTGAGACAGGGTCTTGCTCTGTTGCCTGGGCTGGAGTGTAGTGGAGTAATTATGGCTCACTGCAGCCTCCATCTCCTGGGCACTAGTCATCCTCCCACCTCAGCCTCCTGAGTAGCTGGGACAGGCACGTGCTTAGGCTGGTCTATAACTCATGAGCACATGACCCTCCCACCTCTACCTCCTAAAGTGCTGGGAGCCACTGCACCCAGCCAGTATGCAGCATTTTATCATCCATTTGGATCACCATTACCAACAATTACAGTTCTTCCTAAGGCTCCTTGCAGCCCTCTGTGTGCACTTTAAGTGTTTGAAAATGAAAGATCACCCCACTGCACTCCAGCCTGGGTAACAGAGAAGAGACCTTCTCTCAACAAAAAGAGAAGAAAAGACAAATATAATAGAACACTAACTTGAATAAGGTAATCCTTGGAGGGAGACAAAGATTTGATTGCTTCTGGGTAAGCCACATTTACTATAATCAATAACAATGAATGAAATTGATCTTTTACGCAGTACTTGAGGAAAAAAATTAAAGGAAAGAACAAAGACCAGAACTCTAGGTTTTGAGTCTCCCCCTACAAAGCATCTCTTTGAAAAATGATCCATTTTCACCACCAGCCAACTGTGTGATTCTGGCTTTAATCCTTTTCCCTCGAGTCTCATTTTCCTCACAACAAAATGGGGACGGATATAGATGTGGTCAAGGAGGGAATTGTAACGTTGGACCAGTCGACTTCCAAGACACCATATGCAGCCCCAGCGTTCTATAATTTTGGAATTCCGGGAGTCCATGCACATCATTCAAGTCCCGCATGCTGGTTCTTTTGTCTGTTTTGTGGTTTGCTGACTGTAATACATGATGGACCCAACATAAGCTTTAATAAATAAAAAGAGAGGGGATGCTGACGTTGACCATGGTGCAAAACAAAACTCACTTATAAAAGAAATAGGCCTCGTTCAAAGAAATAAATCATTCTCCCTGCTAATATATTTCCTGCTAGTTTCCCTTGAAGCTTTGTTATTCATTTTTCTCACCATCAATAAATAAGAACTGTTTCTTACACATGTAACTACGTAGTGTTTTCCTTCTAAACTATTGTACATTGTTTGGTAGGAGGCACATATTTTTCCCACCTGTTCGGATTGTCATTGGTGTTAATAAAGAAAAAAAAAAAAGGCTTTCCACTCGGGTTTATTCAGAGAGAGTTAACGTCTGATTTTACATGGAAGCCTTTAAAAGAAAAAGAACAACATGGCCTGAAGCGCTTCTAGCACGGGGTGTGGAAGTATTTGATGTCCTGGTGCTTGTTCATAAAAGAATGTTGTTTTGAAATGTACAGTGAAGTCAGGGAAAGAGATCCAAAGAAAGTTCCCATTGAGACAAAATCAAATCAACCCACCATCCCCCAAACATTTCCCTCCTGGACCAGTGGGTACCTTGGCGCTGTGCCCACCATCTGGGTCCAGAATCCCAATGAGGCCCCAGCATTGCTGCCTGCAGTGATGTGTGAACACAGGGCTTGTCCCCAGCCAGGGGCACTCACCGGCAGGAAGAGAGACATATTTTGTCAAAGGTGATATAGGGTCTCTGAAGGTATTCTGTGAAAGTGTCTTCACTCAGGTATCTGTATCTGCCCCTCCCCACAAACCTACCGGCTTAATCTTTTTCTTTTTCTTTTTGAGACAGAGTCTCTCTCTGTCTGTTGCCCAGGCTGGAGTGCAGCGGCGTGACCTCGGCTCACTGCAGCGGCACGATCTTGGCTCACTGCAACCTCTGCCTCCCGGGTTCCAGTGATTCTCCTGCCTCAGCCTCCTGAGTAGCCGGGATTACAGGCACGTGCCACCATGCCCAACTGATTTTTGTATTTTTAGTAGAGACGGGGTTTCACCATGTTGGTCAGGCTGATCTCGAACTCCTGACCTCAGGTGATCTGCCCACCTTGGCCTCCCAAAGTGCTAGGATTACAGGTGTGAGCCACTGCTCCCGGCCTAGATTACTCTTTTCTTTATAGTCAGATAAAATGTGTTGAGTCCCAGTGCAGGGCCAGAACTAGGGTGAGACAAGTGAGATGCGATATTTAGGGGTGTGGCCGAAAACTTGGCAACCAAACTAAATAATGTTGTACTGCAATATTTTAAAGACCGAAATTAACACAAAACACCATAATGCATAAACTATTAGAATATTAAATAAAGACAGGATTTAGAGCATGGCTCAGCCATGTTGGAACCTGAGGTAAAAGGAAAAATCATTAATGCCAGTCCTCTCTTTATTTAACATTTTGATAGTTTATCACAGATTATTTTTGCGTTTTTTTTAAAAATATTGCGTTAAAATAGGATCATCTGGCTGCATGAGTTTTTTGGCACACCCCAAAACGTTGTGCCTGAGGCAAGTGCCTCATTTCCTCACCCTAGTTCCAGCACTGCAACACACACTAGGCACTAACAGGATCTAGCCTCCCCTCCTCCATCCCACACTTTCTTTCTTCTGGTTTTTTTTCCCCCCCAAGACAGAGTCTCACTCTGTTGCCCAGGTTGGAGCACAGTGGATCTGGGCTCACTGCAACCGCCGCCTCCTGGGTTCAAGTGATTCTCCCACCTCAGCCTCCCAAGTAGCTGGGTCTACAGGCACCCACCATCATGCCTGGCTAATTTTTGTATTTTTCATAGAGACAGGGTTTCACCACGTTGGCCAGGCTGGTCTCAAACTCCTGACCTCAGGTGATCTGCCTGCCTTGGCCTCCCAAAGTGCTGGGATTACAGGCATGAGCCACTATACCCTGCTCCATCCTACATTTTCAAGATTCACCTTTCCAGGGCAGTGGAGGAAGACAGGGTTTGTTACAGATCTGTTCCTCACTCTGTGGGCACTGTTCCTTTTCCTCTACTGTTATTTATCTTCTAACCATCTTGCCTGGCCCTGCCTCAGGCCTCCTATGCCTATCACTGCCTGGACTTCACCATCAACTCCAGTGCACGTGACTGCATATGACTGACTTGTACTTCAGATCCTTGGGGTGGGGATCAGAAGGCAGTGGGTGACTATAGTAAATAATTGCTGTGCTAGCAGGGAACAGCTTTAGTTGCAAGCTTCTAGTACTCTCCTAGGTCTTATTAGCCAACGGCTCCCTCCTTGTAAACCAAAAATAAAACTCCAAGCCCTTCAACTGACAGATGGACTCCCCTCAGCCAAGGCCATTCTAAAGTCAACCTGAAACACGAGTTCAGGCCATGATGGGAAGCGGGGACATGCCTCATGATACCCTCCTCCCTTTGGAATTCAGGCACAGTTGACCAGCACTGACATTAAAACAGAGACATTATGGCTGATAGACTCTTTCAGTCTGATAAGAAACATTTGCAGTCTGTTCTTTCTGAAGCTTGCTGCCTGGAGGCTTCATCTGCATAATAAGAACCTTGGTCTCCACAATCCCTTGTCTTAACCCAGACATCACTCCTTTCTATTGATGCCAGGTCTTCCAATAAACTTTCAACCAATTGCCAAACAGAAAATATTTCAATGGGCCAGACATGGTGGCTCATACCTGTAATCCCAGCACTTTGGGAGGCCAAGACTGGTGGATCACTTGAGGTCAGTTCGAGACCAGCCTGGCCAACATGGTAAAACCCCATCTCTACTAAAAATACAAAAATTAGCCAGGTGTGGTGGTGGGTGTCTGTAATCCCACTTACTCGGGAGGCTGAGGCAGGAGAATTGCTTGAGCCCAGGAGGCAGAGTTTGCAGGGAGCCAAGATTGCACCACTGCACTCCAGCCTGGGTGGACAGAGCAAGACTCCCTCTCAAAAATAAATAAATAAGTAGAAAACCTTTTAATGCACCTATGACCTGGAAGCAACCCCCACTTATGTCTCCCTAAAATAGATAAAACCAAGTTGTAGCCTGACCACCCTAGGCTATGTTCTCAGGACCTCCTGGGGCCGTGTTACAGGCCATTGGTCACTCATACTTGACTCAGGATAAATTCCTTTAAATGTTTTACAGAGTTTGGCTCTTTTCATTGACATTCTAATAATATAAGTCAATATTGGGGAACCCTTCACTCCTATCTTTTTTTTTTCCAGAACCTCAAACCCCATCTCAAGGTCTATGCAGATAATTCCAAAGCTTCTTTCTCTTTTCCATAATGTATAATTGAACACCTCTTTATCTAGATTCCTTCCTCTGGGTCATGCCCATGGGCCATATGCTTCTCTTAGTCAAGCAGGCCCATTAAAAAGGTCTCTCCAGGCTGTGTGTAGTGGCTTACATCTATAATCCCAGCACTCTGGGAGACCAAGGTAGACAGATCACTTGAGCCCAGGTGTTCAAGACCAGTTTGGGCATCATGGCCAACCTGGTCTCTACAAAAAAAAATTATAAAAATTACCCAGGCATGGTGGCACGTACCTGTAGTCCCAACTACTTGGTAGGCTGAGGTGGGAGGATCACCTAAGCCCAGGAGGTCAAGGCTACAGTGAGCCATGATTCCACCACTATACCCCAGCCTGGGTGGTAGATGAGATCCTGTTTCAAAAAAAAAAAAAAAAAAGGTCTCTCTCCAAATATAGGAGACCCTCTCTCTGTGGAATTTTGCCACAAAGCCAACTGTCAGCAACTGCTGCACTTTAACGCAAACCCTCTTCTCCCTCGCTATCACGTACAGGATTTAGTCACCCGTGCACAGGTCCTGAGGTCACCAGTTGTAAGAGCTGTGTCTTTTTCATCTTCCTCCTCAGCCCTGAGAGCTGGCCTGGCACAGAGCAATTGCTGGGTGAAGATGCTCAAAGCCACCACATCCATCATTGCTGGGGGGGCGGTGTCAGTGGGGTGGCCCAGGGGACAGTAATAGAGTGGGGGATTGTGGACAGGCACACAGCTATGATGTAGCTCATTCTGAGTTGTTTGGTTCCAGAGTCCCAAAGGCCTTCCAGGAAGAATCTAGTTCTACTCCCTCCTGCCTGGGTATGCTGCTGCCCCAGACCCCCCATTAGCCACCACACTGAGACTTCTCCCCAGAAGATGCTCCCAATTCCACAGCACAAAACCAAAGCCCCTGAGTTTGCTGAGGTAGGGAGAGAAGCGAGAAGAGCCTGGGCTGGAATCTATAAACCAAAAATAAAATCCTAAGCACCACAACCAACTAAACAGACCCCCTGTGGGCCAAGAGGACCCCTGAGAAACCCGAAAAACTGAATTCCTGGCTGTGATGGGACACACCTTGTTATATATTCCCTCCCTTTTGAGGTTAGGCACAGCTAACCAGCATTAACATTCACACAGAGCTCCATCCTAAGACTGGCAAAAACAGACTCTTTGTGGCAATAAGATACCAAATTCCAACCTGACTCTGGTATAGCATCATATGACAGATAGCAGATCCTGAAGGAAATCAACATAGTTTGCTGCTTGGACATCTTTTGAAATGGAATTTCAAAATCTTTTGTATAGGGTCATTATTTATGACCCTATTCCATAAAAGATTTTTATTCCATAAAAGATTTTTATGACAAAATCTTTTGTCCAAGGAATTTGTTCCTTGGACATCTTTTGAAATGTCCCTCAAAGCCATCTTCTGTTGAGGAAACTTGTGTCTGTAGAAAATCTCCATTAATGTAGCCAGGGCTTTCCTTTCTAGGTCTTTCCCGGATCACAGAGTGATGACCTAAGAGTCTGACACTTTTTAAGGTCTGAAAAGAGACATTTACCATCTAGTCTCTCTGAAGGCTGCTACCTGGAAGCTTCATCTACATCACAAGAACCTCGCCTCCACATCTCCCCTAACTTAACTCAAGCATTTTTTTCCCATTGATTTCAAGTCTTTAGACAAAACTTAACTCTTTCAACCAACTGCCAATCAGAAAATCTTTAAATCATGGGCGTGGTGGCACACGCCTGTAATCCCAGCTACTCGGGAGGCTGAGAATGACTTGAACCCAGGAGGCAGAGATTGCAGTGAGCCAAGATTGTGCCACTGCACTCCAGCCTGAGCAACAGAGCGAGACTCTGTCTCAAAAAAAAAGAAAAGAAAAAGAAAAAAGAAAAGAAAATCTTTGAATCCACCTATGACCTGTAAACACCACCCCCTTACCCTCTACCCCACTAACTCCCCCGTACTTTCAAGATGTCCCACCTTTCCAGCTGAACCAACATATACCTTATGTGTACTGATTTATTCTGTCTCCCTAAAATTTATAAAACCAAACTAATCCAGCTGCCTGGGGCACACTTTCTCAGGGCCTCTTGAGACTGTTCTCCAGGCCATGGTCACTCATGCTGGCTCAGAATAAACCTCTTTAACTATTTTACAGAATTTGATTTTTCTATTGACAAATCCTTGCTCCCTGGCCAGGCTTGGTGACTTAAGCTTATAATCCCAGCACTCTAGGAGACGGAGGTGGGAGGATCACTTGAGGTCAGGATTTTCCAGCCTGGGCAACATAGTAAGACCCTTGTCTCTACAAAAAAAAAAAAAAGTAAAAATCAGCCGGGCATGGTGGTGTGCACCTGTAATCCCAGCTTCTCAGGAGGCCGAGGAAGGAAGATTGCTTGAGCCTGTAAGGTTCTTGTATCCGTTTGAACCCTGAGAGCGTGCCAACAGACAACATGAGGCAGTGTGGAGCAACATGCTGTTTTAATGAGCAGACACACTGGGTGCTGGCGGGCTGAGGCCTAAAATGGCGTCAGCCCCAAGTGAGGACGGGGCAAAGGTTTTATAGTCTCCTATAAACAGGAAGTGTCCTAGTCGGATGTAACTGCTACATTGTACCCGGATGACCTCTTTCTCGATCTTCAGGAGTACGCGTCTTCCAGCCGGGGTAGGTGTCTTCTGCTCTCTTCCTGCTTAGATCACACGCCGCTGATGCAAGTGGCCTTGAGCCTTGGGACTGGGCCTGAGAAGGGAGGAGTTACTCATCCCCTTAAGCTTTCAGGCCCCGGGGAGAATCTTACAGAGCCCAGGAACTCGAGGCTGCAGAGAGTTATAATTGTGCCACCGCACTCCAGGCTGGGCAACAGACTGAGGCCCTGTTTTTTGTTTTGTTTTGTTTAAAAAAAAAAGAAAAAAAAAATCCCTGTTCCCTTGCAGCACAACCCTGTGTGTCCGACAGTCTCTCCAGGCTCAGTTCCTTCCTCCCTGGAATAGGGTCATAAATAATATTATCTCCAGTGGTTACTGTTATGAGGGTTAAATGAGATATGACATGCAAGGCACTTAGAAGAGTGCCTGGCACGTGATAAGCACTCAGTGGACATCAGCCACTCTCCTTTCCTCGTGGCCTGTGGGGCGTTTATCTTTCAGGGTAGAGAAGGCAGACAGAGCGGCGGATTGGCTTAGTGTGGCTGAGACTCTGGGCTGAGGATGCTCTGTGAGTCACTCTTGGTTGCCTTGGGTGTTGTCATTCCTGGTAGCATTAGAGGAATTGGAGGGTCCTGGAAAAAGATCTCTTTGCTCCAAAGAAGGAGAAACTTTACATGCAAATGACCTTTAAGACCTGAGCAGTGGGAGTCAAGTGTACACAAACATCGCTGGAAACAGATTTATAGCTTCAGAGGCAAACCCCAAGCTCCCTCCACCGAGGCCGGGCCTGGGGTGGAGGTGTGTTGAAGTGATAGTAATATAAAGAGGCAGAAAGACTGCCTGCCTCAGGGTTTGCATTAAACTTGGGCTTCAGTGCATTTTTTTTTCCAGGAAGCAGGCTTTGTGCGGGTACTGGGGTTATGAAGGCCTTTTCAAAGCATGCATCACACCCATGGGGAAGATCCCGTCCCCGCAAGGAAGGGCCTAAGATGCATGCAGAATCCTTCACAGTAGGAGGGGAAGAAGCAACGTTCCCTGTCTAGCCTCCAGGTCAGTAAGAATTCCTTCTTGCCACAGTCAATGTCTCGCTTAAGCCCTGAAGCCCAGCTCTGGCTGTTAGATCCTCTCTACTTTCCATCCCCAGCCCTACCTTCCTGTACCCCTTCCTCTACTGGCTTGAAAGAACCTATCAGAGTCCTGAGCCTCCACATGGGCCCCCCAGGGAACTGCTGGGACTCAGCCAGCCAGCATCGTCACCTCCCAGGCAGCAAACAAGACCCCAAGACGCAGTCTGACATAAGCTCTACAAAACTCCAGAGCCAGCTGGCCTTACCTACTTCAGAACCAAATGCCAGGAAACTCTGGCTGGCCCGCCAAGTCCCCAGGACCGAAGGGATGGAGGACTTGCTGACATGTGCCTTTGTCTTTCATTGCTCTGCTCTCCGCCTCCCCTTCCCTGCCTGCATGCTACACTATGTCTCAGCATAGCGGGCTGGATCCATGCGATGCTCAGCACTACACTGGGAAAACCAGCTCCAAAGGACCAGTGCTTTCTTACAGGGCCAGGTCTCCAAAGGCACTTGGAATGTGCTGTGTGGTCCTGAATCCAAGTGCCAGGAGCTAGATGAGAGGGTCCGTGATCCACTCCTCATCAGAAAGGAAAGAGGGCTCTACTCTTCCAACCAAAGACCACAGATCATTTCTCTCTTCTTTTCTCTTTTGGAGACAGTATCTGGGTCTGTCGCCTAGGCTGGAGTACAGTGGCACAATCTCGGTTCACTGCAGCCTCCACCTCCCAGGTTCAAGTGATCTTCCCATCTCAGCCTCCTGAGTAGCTGGGACCACAGGCGTGCACCACTATGCCCAGTTAATTTTTGCTTTTTTTTTTTTTTTTGTAGAGCTAGGGTTTCGCCATGTTGCCTAGGCTGGTCTCGAACTCCTGTTCTCAAGTGATCTGCCCGCCTTGGTCTCCCAAAGTGCTGGGATTACAGGCATGAGCCACCATACCTGGTCCCACAGTTCATCTCTTAGTGACAACCAGTCTCCCAAGGCTACATTTTGCTTTTCTCCTCCCTTCAAGAAGGGTGTGCCAGCACATCTTCTGTAACCCAAATATATCTGGACCACCTCAGGCTTCCATCAGCATCACAGTCAGTCAGTGTCACTATGGCAACTGAGAGTCATGGAGAAGATGCCTCTCAACAGGAGTCCCTGAGGAGACACCCAAAGATTCCAGGCTTTTCTACAGCAGAATGTGTTAACAGTCATTCCTCTGCCTCTCCAATCCTGTCACCATCTTCCCCTGAGTCCCCACACTCCAAGACAGACAGCCTTAGGTCTCTTTTTCTCTCTACACAAAGTTTGTCCAACCCGTGGCCCATGGACCACATGTAGCCCAGGATGGCTTTGAATGCAGCCCAACACAAATTCGTAAACTTTCTTAAAACATTATGAGATTTGGCCAGGTGCGGTGACTCACCCCTGTAATCTCAGCAATTTGGGAGGCCAAGATGGGCGGATAACTTCAGGTCAGAAATTCGAGATCAGCCTGGCCAACATGGCAAAACCCCATCTCTACTAAAAATACAAAAATTAGCTGGGTGTGGTGGCATGCACCTGTAATCCCAGCTACTGGGGAGGCTGAGGCAGGAGAATTGCTTGAACCCAGGAGGAGGAGGTTGCAGTGAGCTGAGACCACGCCTCTGCACTCCAGTCTAGGAAACAGATTGAGACTCCATCTCAAAAAAAAAAAAGAGATTTGTTTGTGATTATTTTTAAGCTCAACAGTTAGTGTTAGTGTATTTTATGTGTGGCCCAGGACAATTCTTCTTCTTCCAGTGTGGTCCAGGGAAGCCCAAAAATTGGACATCCCCGCTGTATGCACACTCTCAAACCACCACCACCCCCGGTCAGAGAGCAGGGTCTGCTTCCATTCTTTCCTCCACCTGAAAAATTCCTTTAAAATCTCTCTACTGCAGGCCCTTCTGCAGTTAATCCTAATCCCCACACAAAAGGCTCATGAACCCCTCAAAAGCAGACACCCAATTTTCCAGCTCCCCACCCTGTGACTCCGCGCCTGTGCGAACGATCTCGTCTGTCTTTCCCTCTGTCACTTGTCAATGTGCAAGCACATGTTTTCTAATGATGCAGACACCTCAATTCTGGAATCTTACTGAAGGTCAAACATTTACTCAGCCATTAAAACTCTCTGTGCTAGAGTAATTTACATTTGTATTTGCAAAGAAAATATAGTGTGCCTGGTAGACAGCATTTAATGGCTTTTTTCCATTAACTCAAGTGGGCAAAAAGGAAGTACTACAGCCAAATCCAACAAATCCTGGTGGTCTTTCTCTGTCCACCAAAAGAAACACCTGCACCATCACCATGCCCTCCCCCATTCCCCAAATTCAGGCCCCGTCTCATTTTGTAGAGTTTTTGTGAGCACCAGCCTCAGTGAGGAGGGGGCACCCCGGGCCTGAAAGGTTCCATGGCCTGGATCCTCAGCTAAAGTCCCGCATTCCTATGAATCCCAGTTGTGCTGAGGTCAATGCAGGATGAAGGCGGGAGATGTACTTACACGCCGACTGCCAGCAAAGGTCTTCTCCATTTGGTAGTGATCAGACGTCAGCCAGACCATCTCCGGGGATGAGCTGTAAGCGAAGGTGAGTCTTTCCACATGTCTCCCATGAAAATTGAAAATGATTCTCTAATGCACTCCAGAATCTCTCCAAAACATTTTTATTGTTTCAAAAAGGGAAAGGAAAATGTAAGCCCAGTTGAACACCATGGGGTTTCTAATCCAAATGGACAAGGCAGGAGGACAATTCAGGCCTGATATTAAGTCGAAGAGAGAGCCCAGTGGGCAACAGGTAGGGCTGTGAGTCCGATGGACATTGAGCACAATTTGATGAAGGGGATGGCATGCTATACCCACGGGAATGCCAAACCTTCCCACTGTTTGATGAGGGGAGAGAGGCTGGTGAACTCCTGAGAGATCATTCAAAATAATTTTCCCAGTACTTACTAAGGGATTTTGCATTTGAGGTGCAAAAAGGTTTGGGGGAAGAAAATGAACTGCAATTTTCCTACCAGGACTGGAACTACCCAGACGAGTAGCTGATGATATTCCCCTATTCACTGCTTCAAAATACAGCCCATCCCATATAGATTGGCAATTCCACTGTCAGGGATTCTTTCCTTTGGATTAAACTTTTTTTTAAAATTTTTTTATTTTTTTATTTTTTTTTAGATGGAGTCTCACTCTGTTACCCAGGCTGGAGTGCAGCAGCACAATCTTGGCTCACTGCAGCCTCTGCCTCCCGGGTTCGGGCGATTCTCGTGCCTCAGCCTCCCCAGTAGCTGGGACTACAGATGTGTGCCACCACACCCCGCTGATTTGTTGTTGTTGTTTGAGATGGAGTCTTGCTCTGTCACGCAGGCTGGAGTGCAGTGGTGCGATCTCTGCTCACTGCTATCTCCGCCCCCCTGTTCAAGCGATTCTCCTGCCTCAGCCTCCCACGTAACTGGGACTACAGGCGTATGCCACCACACTCAGCTATTTTTTTCTATTTTTAGTAGAGACAGGGTTTCACCATGTTAGCCAGGCTGGTGTTGAACTCCTGGCCTCAAGTGATCTGCCCACCTAGGCCTCCCAAAGTGCTGGGATTACAGGCATGAGTCACTGCACCTGGCCTAAACATTGTTAACAGACATGGGCAGAGAACACATTTCTTCCAAATCCCCCAAAGATGAAGAGCTACATTTTATTTCCAGGCTGTTCTGGAGCTTCTACAGGAGAGTGTGGGGTACGGAGTTTCAGGATGAGTCAGGTAATCTTTTTTATTTCTAACTATAAAACTGATATATGCTTTACTGAATATTTGTGGATGAAATAATGTGATGTCTTGGATTCACTTTAAAAGAACGTAGAAGATAGGCGAGTAGGTCGCGGTACAGACGAATGAGACTGGCTATGAGCTGACCATCGCTGGGGCTGAGTAACCACTGCATGGCAGTTATTATTTCCATGCTGTGTCTTCGTATAGGGTTGACATTTTCCACAACAGAAAGGAGAATATTTGGTTACTTTCCCAGTTCACCATCTTTCTGTATTAACCAGTGAGAGACATGAAAGTCAAGCCTCAGTACAAGGGTTTTCCATCCCAGACAAGTAGATTCCACAGAGCTCTGTGATTAGGGCAGGAAACCAGCTCCCACTTCCTCCATTTTGGGGACTGGAAAATGCTATTTACCCTCATTGCAAAGATCAAAGTGTGAACTCCTGTCCCTACCACAACCCCCAGGACGCATATGAACAGCTCCAGTTGGCAGCTGTAGCTACCATTAGCTTGAAATCTGTTGAAACAGAAAAGTTTTATTAAGGAGGAAAATCAGATTCCAACCCTGAGCTCCAAGTACCCTTTGCTTGGATGAAGAGGAGCAAAAGAGCATTAGTGAGCCCGAAGCTGCACCTTGGCCCCATCACACCACCCAGACCGAGAAACAAACGGGACAGGGCACTGTCAAACATGCTCATGGGAGTCTGCTTATGTGCACACAACCAGACTTCCTGGCAAATCCCAGGACCCGCATCTGCCAAAAGCCACTGGGTAGTCAGTCATGGTAGCATTCATCAAACTCTGCGATGCAAAAGTCATCCCAGTGATCACCTCATCCCCACCTCACCTCCAGATCACACCAAACCTACCTAAAGCCATCTTAGATATGCAGCCATTTCTCTCCCCTTAAGATACAAAAGGAGTCTGGCTCAAGCCTGTAATCCCAGCACTTTGGGAGGCTGAGGTGGGCGGATCACGAGGTCAGGAGATCGAGACCATCCTGGCTAACACGGTGAAACCCTATCTCTACTAAAAATACAAAACAATTAGCCGGGCGTGGTGGCGGGCGCCTGTAGTCCCAGCTACTCGGGAGGCTGAGGCAGGAGAATGGCGTGAACCCCGGAGGCGGAGCTTGCAGTGAGCCGAGATCGCGCCACTGCACTCCCGCCTGAGGGACAGAGCAAGACTCTGTCTCAAAGAAAAAAGAAAAATCCAAAAGGAGTCAATTTTCTTCATTCTTCTTTATGTTTGGTTGTTTAGAGACAGAGTCTCGCTCTATTGCCCAGGCTAGAGTGCAGTGGCACCATCATAGCTCACTGCAGCCTCAAACTCTAACCCTTGAGCCCTGCAATCTTGGAGCACTCAAGTGATCCTGTTGCCTCAGCCTCCTGAATAGCTAAGACCACAGGCAGGCACCACCATGCCCTGCTAAATTTTTTAATTATTACTTTTTTTAAAGATGGTCTTACCATGTTGCCCCAGCTGGTCTCAAACTCCTGGCCTCAAGGGATGCTCCTGCCTCAGTCTCCCAAAGCTCTGGGATTACATGCTCAAGCCACTGTGCCCAGCCTCATTAATTACTCTTAGTAAGCTGTCCTGATAGGAAGTTCTCCATAACTGACCTACGTGCTTCTTAAGATGGAGAGAAAAAAAAGGGCATTTCTAGAGCTTGCATTTCAATGTTTTAATCAAAGTTGCCACAAATTGTGGCCCTCACTGGCCCTAGCCACCTGTTTATTAGTTTCTTATTGCTGCCGTAACAAGTTACTCTAAAGTTGGTGGCTTAAAGGAGCCCAAATTTGTGACCTCGCAGTACTGTAGGTCGGAATGCTATTTGGGCTTGCCTGGCCTCTCTCCTTAGGGTCCCCCAATGCCAAAAGCGAGGTGTTGGCCAGCCTGGGTTCCTAACTGGAGACTCTGGGAAGAAGCTGCCTCCGTGCTCACTCAGGTTGCTGACAGATTTCAGCTCCTTGCCAGTCTAGGGCTGGGGTCCCATCTCCTTGCTAGTGGTCAGCTGGCGGCGGGGAGGGGGGACTCTCAGCTCCCTAAGGGCCATCTGCCTGCTTTGTCACATTGCCAGGTGAGCTGAATTTGGCTCAACTCCCGTGGAAGACACTAGTGTATGGGAGGCCACAGACTGAGCCAGGCCCATTCCCTGCCCTCGAGCAGCTAAAAGAGAGGGCAAGATGAAGAGAGACATGGATGGAGGAGGCGCCCACAAACTCCGATTTTTTAAAGTGCAAGTTTCCTCTTTCCACAAATCAACTTAATTTAAAGCACATGCCCTCATTCCCTTTCTCTCTAGTTGTTCTGAAGATTCTTTGAGGGCTTACCAGATGCGAGCTCTGGGAACTGGGGCATAGCTGGTCTCAGTCATTATCTATCTGTGACGAAATCAACTGAGAGAGTTCTCCTCCCACCCTGTCATCAGTCCCCATGAGTTCCGACAATGGCAGCACCCTTGGTTCCTCTCCCGGAGCCTCTTTTGAGTTATATCAGTTTGAACCAGAGCATGAGATAGTTTACATGGAAGTGATCCCCCAAATGAGCAGGGGTGTGAGACAGAGAAGGGAAGGAAGAGCCAGCAGAGGGAGTGTTATTCAGCAAGTTACCTGTGGCCAGCTGAGCATAATCTCTTGGGGAAGCTCTGGAAAACAGTGCAGAGCATGCGTGCATCTCAGTTATCCCACACGAGGAGTGAGGGAGCTGGGGTATTTATACACCAACTCCCACTGGTCATTGGATTAGGACTGCTGTTCCATCAATTTCCCAACACTTTGGCCTGCCACATGCTTGGGCAGGGCCGGTCCTGGCAACTAGAGAAACCTCTCTGGCAGACAGACCTGGGTGCTGGCAGCTGATGTCAGGCCAGCCAGCAAGGAGAAATCACAGCCCCAGGGCCATGGGGACTGGTGGGACCTCCTGCCTCCGCTATAAGGCCTGACTCTGTGTCCCTGAGTCCCTCTGTGCCACCATGGGAGATGGAAACTCTGTGAGGCTAAGGCCTTTTCTACCCAGACCCATCCAGTAGCTGGGTTGCCTTGAGACTGTTTACCTCTCCAAGGCCTACCCAGAAAGCAAGACTCCAGAGCTCTCTACTCAGACCCAACAAAGTTGTCTGGGAATCAGTGGTTTCCCAACCCACTGCCCCCAGGTTTAGGTCTATGGGGCATGTACAGGGCACCTTCTCAAGGACCCAGCAGCATCTGCACTATCCTCTTCAACTCACCCTCTGCCCTCCTCCTAGCCAGCCCAAGGATATGAAGACATCCTCTTTCTTTTCTTTTTTCTTTTTTTTTTTTTGAGATAGGGTCTCACTCTGTTGCCCCGGCTGGAGTGCAGTGGCACGATCTCAGCTCACTACAACCTCTGCCTCCTGGGTTCAAGCAATTCTCCAGCCTCAGCCTCCCCAGTAACTGGGATTACAGGCCTGTGCCACTATACCCGGCTAATTTTTGTATTTTTAGTAGAGACAGGGTTTCACCACGCTGGCCAGGCTGGTCTTGAATTCCTGACTTCAACTGATCTGCGTGCCTCAGACTCCCAAAGTGCTGGGATTACAGGCGTGAGCCACCGCACCAGGCCTGACATCCTCTTTCAAGGCTCACAGTCACCTAAAGCTATATGGAGTCACTTTGGCAGCTCCAATGCCTTTGTCTCTGGTATAAATTCCTTGCTCACTTCTCTTGCAACAATGAGCCTCGCAAGAATGCACCAAGTTAACAGAAAAGACTGCAGTGCAGATGAGATGACCTTCAAATGGTCATCTCGTCACCCAGATGCGCACCCAAGTAATCAGAATCCAAGGCGAATCTAGAATACCATCAAGTGCCGTCACAAAGTCCTTCCACAGAAGAGAGAAAGAAATTCCCACCTGAGGCAAGCTAAGAGGGCTGCTTGAAGGAGGCAGGGGCATGTGACCTGGTCTCAGGGGATGAGTAAAATCTCAGCTGGTGGAGGAGGAATGGGACCCAAGGCACGAAGCATCCAGGTAGCCTGGGTCGGCCTCATCTCCCCAGTCTGGGATTGGGGAAGGGAGAAGGGAGATCTATACCCTAGAACCTCAACCAAGGAGGTTGGACTTCCCCAGAATGAGGGCAGGGAGGAAGCCATGGAATACTTTGGAGGAAGGAGTGACATGATGAGACACCGCAGGCCAGTGGGGAGTCATGCAGAGTCACATGTGGAAATGTCCTTTGTCTCAAGACTGGCTGCAGGGCTGTGTGTGTGGAGAGAGTGGGGAAGAGAAGAGGGAGGAGATGGGGAAGAAAGAAGTAAGGGGAGGTGGGGGTGGTGCAGAAAGAGGGGAGATGGAGCAGGAAGGGGGAGAAAGAACAGATGTGGGGAGACAGTGGAGTTTGCGCCCGCCCAGCTCGCAGAGGCCCCCATTTGCGGGTGTGAAAACCCACCCTGAACTTCTCTGGCCCAGGAAGTCCGGGGAGCCCCAGGCGCCTCGCTTGTGAGTGGCTCTTGTGAAAAGAAGGCAAGAGAATGTGAGGAAAAGTTGGATTCAGGTCTGATTTTTCTAAACACATTCACCAGCTGAGGCACGACTGACAGCCCCGGGATGCCCTCAAGCAGAGAAATTGTCAGAGAAGAAGGTGAGAGGAGGTGATAATTGCTGGGAGAATGAAAGCCGAAGCCACCCCAGCGAGTCTCTTAGCTTCTCCAAGCCCAGTCAGCGTCAGAGAAAATAGACGTCTGAGTTTTCTGGTTGTTCACACTCAGAAACTAAAGCCAGAAAAGTTCCAAACATCTGGCTTTTACAGCACAAAACCCCCAACGCACGTGGTAGGATCGTATTTAGTAATGTAATGGCTCCATCTACAGCCGGAGCAAGGATCGTCACTGCTAGATTTCGCCATGAGCAAGAATCCCGCCTTTGAGCTGCACAAGCTCATTGCAATTAACGCTAATAAAGCTCATTCCTGTATCTGTGCTGTTTATTCAACGCAGACTTGGACCCACACTGGAAGTTATTTATTTCAGACTGTGTCTACAACAGCAGCTGTTCAGAATATACTAGCATCTTTTTAGCCAAAATTGGTTTGGAATTTCTATTTTAAACCACTGTTTGTTATGAATTGAGCTAAATGGTTTTTTTAAAAAACACATTTTCCCTATTTTAACAATGGAAAAAATAAAAGCCCTTAAAATACTAACATTGCATTTTCTTTCATTCATTCAACAGCTAATTAGCACCTACTATGTGTCTGGTTCTGTGTTAAGTGCAATAATTAAGTCAGATCTGAATGCATCCTATTATTTACTCATCAGAGGGTATTTTTGCTACTTGTCCTTTATGTCTGGAACATTTCCACAGGAATAGTGGGAGAGGAAGAACCGAGACAACTGTGAATATAGTGTTTGGGACAAGTTAGAAACACAAGGAACATAGAATCTTTTCATGACAAAGTGGAAGCTGGAAGTCAGTCCCATAAAGGCCAGTAAGATCTTGTTCTATTATTTTTTTCCTCCTCAGAAGTGGAATTAGCTTTTTCCTACTTAAAAAGTTACCAGCTGGGGTCAGGTACAGTGGCTCACTCCAGTAATCCCAGCACTTTGGGAGATCGAGGCGGGCAGATTGCTTGCACCCAGTAGTTCAAGACCAGCCTGGGCAACATCGGGAGAGCCCCATCTCTACAAAAATACAAAAAGTAGCCATGTGTCGTGGTGCACACCTGTAGTCCCAACTACTTGGGAGGCTGGGGTTGACAGATCGCTTGAGCCTGGGAGGTTGAGGCTGCAGTGAGCCAAGATCACACCACTGTGCAACAGCCTGGGTGCAGTGGCTCATGTCTGTAATCCCAGCACTTTGGGAGGTTTGGGTGGGAGGATCCCTTGAGCCCAGGAGTTTGAGACCAGCCCAGGCAACATAGTGAGACTCTGTCTCTACCCAAAAAAAAAAAAAAAAAAAAAAAAAAATTTAAATAGCTGGATGCAGTGGCACACGCCTGTAGTCCCAGCTATTTGGGAGGCTGAGGCGGAAGGATTGCTTGAGCCCAGGAGTTCAAGGTTGTAGTGAGCTACGATTGCACCACTGCACTCCAGCCTGGGCAACAGAGCAAGACCCTGTCACTCAAAATAAATAAATAAATGAATAATATTTGCTTTGTGTAGAAAACTTGGAAAACAAGACAAAAAGGAATTCTAAAGATCTCAGTTATAATCCTATCAACCAAAGATGACCGCTGTCAATTTTACATGGTACTATAATTTTCATTAAGCCATAGGAGAGGAACTTTCTTTCATGTCACTGCATATTCCTCTATATGATTTTGAATGGCTACAGAGTGTTCTTTCATATGCGCATACCATAATTTATTTATGCCACACAAGATTACTGACTTTTAACAATGATAAGGTTTGTACTGATGACATTTCTTAAGATATGCTCTTAGCTCTGGAACTTCTGGATCAAAGAGGGCGTGTAGCTTCAAGGCCTCTGAGACATATATCAAGTTGCCATCCAGGGTCAGCCTCCTAGAATTTAACATCACATCTGAAACCAAAATCTAACTTCAGGAGCCCAGAGCGTTCACTGTTCCAGAAAGAGTGTGATGGTAAGTGGTGATCCTTGGTGTTCGGGGAGCTTTACGGGGTATCCCAGCTGGAGGTAGTCAAAGCTATCAGAATGGTTTTTGACAAATTCTTTACCTTGTAGATGATTTAGACTGGAATGCCTCCAGGAAAGCAGGAAGCAAGACATGTTTTTAACCTGGTAAGTATTTAGTCAATAGAGCATTACCAAGGGCTCAGGAGATTAAGAAAGATAGGATTATTTTAATGTATCTTCATCACCCAAATCACACCACTTGTCATGATTAATATCACCCCTGGCTTATTTTTCCTGTTCCCACATTCTGTCCACAGTTTGTGCCCACCGATACTTTGCCCTGTCCTCTCCTGCATGTCTTATAAGGTGAAGCTGGGTCCTCTGAGGTCACAGAGCAGTGGTAACTACATCCAGTGGGTGTTAGAAAAAACCCTGGCCCCTAGATGTGAGATATGGTTTAAGGACTCAATACACTGACTTTGGGAAGACTTGAGCTTTTTTCTTTGGAATTGAAACATTTTCCGTATTATCCCTTCAGTCATTGGGTTCATACAGAGTTGTGGCAACAACTCAAGGGATATGAAAAGCAGATTTTACAAGAGTATGATTGCACAGCAAAAGTCAGTTTTGGCTTAATTTTGGGAAGAGAAGCTTTGATCTTACTGTGTGCCTGGTAGACAGTGTCCCGTCAGTCACACGCAAAGGAAGAACGTCAGCAGAGAATCCCATAAAGTTAGCACCTAATGTAACTAGCGTGACTGGAAGTTGAGGCAGAGACAAGGGCTGCCCAAGGTCATGGTCATGGTAAGAGACGGGTGTAAGCTGTCTTTCTAACTACTGGCTCAGTGATCATTTTAAAAGAGGGTGACTTCACTACAGAAGTAAAATGTGACTGCCTTCGTTGTTACAGAGCAAGAAGACACTCAACTGCATAAGGGGAACCAGCAGCAGGGCTCCTTCTAGAGGCTGGAGTCTCTTGGGAAGAAACAATTTCCTGCTATGTGTTCCCTTGTGTGCTTGGCCAGGGTGACACAGACCATGGAGGGTGAAATCAGACCTCATTCTTTTCTCTGATTCATCCTTCTGCAGGCAAACACCTCTCAGGAGAAGGAGACAAATTGTTGGCTTGAAACCCAGTTTTCCTGCCCTGGCAGTAAACTGCGCAGAGCAGGGTAGGGTGGACGTAACCTGGGGGCCTCTCTGTTTGTATTGAATGTTCTCATCACCCTGACATGCTTGCAGTTTCCCTTTAGTGCACATGTGTCATGCTGCGAGTGCAAATGACTATCTTGAGAGTTCTGTTTTTCCTACTTGTCCCCACCTTCCATGTGTGTCTGGGGCCCGTGGATGTTCAATGGGACAGGGGCTAAAAGTGGCCGCCAGGGGACAGAATTGCTCACCTGCGTAGCACCTTCCCTCCACCCTCCATGCTCTGATGGATGGAACTTCTCATGGGTTTTTGGTCCATCACACTCTATTTTTTTCTTCCAGGGTTAAAAACATGGAGAAAGCTTGAGGTCGGGAGGATCTCCTTACTGCAGATAAAACACCCAAGGCAGAGGTAATCAATACCTCATTCTTTAATAGCTCCCAGTGGGACCCCTGGGCACGCCAGACAAAACAGCAAAGATCATAATTATGCTGATAGAAGTAACCTGCAGGGTCAGATGCCTCCTGCCTGTCCATCTCTTAACCGTATGATCTTTTACTTCACGTGGCAATGAAATAAAATATTTTGAGGCTGGCATTTCAATCGGTCCAAGTTACAAATACAGCTGAAAACTTTTCTCAGCCATGATTTCCCCAGCTGAAAGTGACGGTTAATAATTTTGCCTCACCACTGCACTCCAGCCTGGGCGACAGAGCGAGACTCCATCTCAAAAAAAAAAAAAATAATAATAATAATAATAATTTTGCCTCAC
This sequence comes from Theropithecus gelada, assembly GCF_003255815.1. Taxonomy (NCBI): domain Eukaryota; kingdom Metazoa; phylum Chordata; class Mammalia; order Primates; family Cercopithecidae; genus Theropithecus; species Theropithecus gelada. The sequence goes on along the minus strand of NC_037688.1, from coordinate 11,268,776 downwards.
CTCTCAAACCCCATCACCACTTGCTTCTCAGGGACGTAGTGACAAGAGATATTTGCGATATTTGCAGTGTTTTCCAAACTTTTCTTGGAAACTTGTCCAAATACAGACTTCCAGCCTAAACCCTGGGCTTACTGAATAAGTAATTGTAGGATGGGCCTGGGCATCTGCAGTTTTATTTATTTATTTTGAGATGGAGTTTCGCTCTTGTTGCCCAGGCTGGAGTGCAGTGACGCAATCTCAGCTCGCTGCAACCTCCGCCTCCCAGGTTCTTGCCATTCTCCTGCCTCAGCCTCCCGAGTAGCTGGGATTACAGGCACCCGCCACCACATACCCAGCTAATTTCTTGTATTTTTAGTAGAGATGGGGTTTCATCATGTTGGCCAGGCTAGTCTCAAACTCCAGACCTCAGGTGATTCACCTGCCTTGGCCTCCCAAAGTACTGGGATTACAGGTGTAAGCCAGCGTGCCAGCTGGGCTTTTGTAGTTTTATAAGGCTCCCAGCTGATTCTTATGATTGGGTGATCATTGGCAAGTTTGGGAAACGTTAAGTTAATCACCGTGAAATCCTTTAATGTTTCAGAAGATGTCAAGCTCTGAACACTTAAAGGAGCATTTATTGCCATTCTTATTGCAGGCCAGGGTTTCCAGTTTAGCTAATAAAAATATAGGATGCCCACTTAAATTTGTATTTCAGATAAACAAGGAATTTTTTTTAGTATATCCCATGCAATATTTGGGATATACAAAAAATTTATTTTTATCTGGTGATGCTGTCGGATGCTTTGCACCCCATTTATTTTATTCTATGGGAGAGCTGTGAGAAAAGTCTAATCCCTAGAGGAAGAAAGTGTGCCAATGGTAGAAGCGTACGCATCTTGGATTCCCCTCCGCGGGCTGCTGGGCTCCTCATTCTTTTCCCATGGCCACCACTCGCCTGCTTGCCAGGAAAAGGAAGCAGCTGGCTCTTTATCATGCTGAAAAAAACGCTGCTGTTACTGAAAAAGACAAAGAAACCACTTTTAAAGATAAAAAAGAGATTTTGAAGCATTAGTTCGCATTCTGCTTGTTCAGATCTCATGAGACAGTGAAGCAGGTATGCCATTCATTTGCCAATGTATTTGCTGATTTCAAAATAACTTAAGTATTTCTAAGCTATACACCAGGGATGTCCAATCTTTGGGCTTCCCTGGGCCACGTTGGAAGAAGAATTGTCTTGGGCCACACATAAAATACACTAACACTAACAATAGCTGATAAGCAAAAAAAAAAAAAAGAAAGAAAGAAAAAAAATCACACAAAAAAAGTCTCATAATGTTTTAAGAAAGTTCACAAATTTCTTTTGGGCTGGATTCAAAGCCATCCTGGGCCACAGTTTGGACAAGCTTGCTATACACATTTTTTTCCTCTGGCAAAACTTTCCAGGCCACTCAGTCCCATGGTGTAGATGCTGCCTCTGTCCGATGATGCCTGACACCAGATCAAGGGTTCTTCCCAGTATAGACACCTCTCAGTTGGAAAGGGTTACCATCGTCCCAATTTGGAAATCCTATCATCAATTGTAAACCAGACCTCCCCAAGATGAGAGGAGGCGGGGGAACGTAGAGCTGAATATGAAAATCCGAAGGACTGCATGGTCTAAGAATGAAATGTTTTCTAAATCAAATTAAGCTACACGGTGGAAATTGAGGAGGAAGTCCTTAAGGTGACTTTTAAATGAAAATGAAATGTCTGTTAGTAAGTTACAGAGGTGCAGTGATACCAAGTGGCAGGCTTGTGTCTCATTAATTTCAAACATAGATTTTTATGTGAGGCTATTTGATTATAATTTGATTATCTGACCCTGTAATTAAAGTTTATTGCCAATTTGGAAGCTTACATGTAAAATGAACTGGTTTTCTTCAAAGCAATATACAATCTTTTGGACTCATTGACTTCTGGTTTTGCATTTAAATGGAAAAGTCAGTTATAACGTGACAAACAGGTTGGGGTTTTGATCATTAATCCTGCTAAAGCAATATTCATAAATTCAATTCTGAATCAGTTGGAATACTTTTCTTTTATTAGTTTCTGTGTTATTAAATGAGATTGTTTCTGACTAATATATTTCTGGACTCAAACTGTAGCTCCGAGCTGTTATTCAAATCAAATAACATGCCCCTTACTTGTGCCTCGCACTAATAAATGCCAACTTGTGATACATTTGCAAGAGACTGTCAGCAATATTAAAGGAGGCAATAATGGCATGGAGGTCTCAAAGTGAGCTGATTTTTCTAACAGCTGATATGCGTCGTTTTTCTTAAACACACACAGACACAAACCAGATATTCGAACCTTTTAGTCTTAAATCCAAAAGTATGCTTTGATTCACATACACATAATTTGCTGGCACTTTAATGACTAAGACATTGGAATTAGATAACTCATAACTTTAGGATCCTGAGTGAGAGATCCTAAAGTTTGATTCTGCTCTGCCGATTTCAGAGAAGAATCAAAGTTGTAATTAGAAAGAAAAGTGCCGCTTAATTTGGGGAAGGAGATGGGTCCTTCTTTTCGATATTTGGGTGGGATGGAGAGGTTACTTTTTTTTTTTTTTTTTGAGGCAGAGTCTTGCTCTGTTGCCCAGGCTGGAATGCATTGGTGCGATCTCAGCCCACTGCAACCTCCACCTCCCAGGTTCAAGCAATTATCCTGCCTCAGCCTCCCCAGTAGCTGGGATTACAGGCATCTGCCACCATGCCTGGCTAATTTTTCTATATTTTTCATAGAGACAGGGTTTCACCCTGTTGACAGGCTAGTCTCGAACTCCTGACCTCAAGTGATCTGCCCACCTTGGCCTCCCAAAGCGCTGGGATTACAGGCATGAACCACTGCACCTGGCACGTTGCTTTTAAGTTAGAAAAACTATTCACAGATCACCTTTGGCTTCCCATAGCAAAAAAGGGGTCTCAGAGACCCCTTTCTTGGCCCTTTTACAGATGAAGAAACGGAGGTCCAGAAAGACGTCAGCTGCTCAGTTACACCGCAAGTCGGGGGCAACTCCCGAAGAGGAACCCTCTCTTAACACTCGCTGTAATATTTCCCTGATACCTTTCCCACCAACCAGCCCACAGCAAGCTCATAAATGTCCGTGGAAACTTCGCAGAGGCCCAGCTCCACCACTCTGCCTGTTCAACCTCCAACAAATCACCTGAACACCAGGAGTCTCCGCCCTGCGGTGTGGGTCACACCTGCCCTTCCTCCCTCTTCAAGAAGTCAATGAAACGTGAACCTGATACCTAAACTTCAAGGGGCAGGTCGCTAATAATCTTTTTTTTTTTTTTTTTTTTGAGACAGAGTCTCACTCTGTCGCCCAGGCTGGAGTTCAGTGGTACAGTCTCGGCTCGCTGCAACCTCCACCTCCTGGGTTCAAGCGATTCTCCTGCCTCAGCCTCCCGAGTAGCTGGGATTACAGGCACCTGCCACCACACCCAGCTAATTTTTTGTATTTTTAGTAGAGATGGGGTTTCACCATGTTGGCCAGGCTGGTCTCAAACTCCTGATCTCGTGGTCCACCCGCCTCGGCCTCCCAAAGTGCTGGGATTACAGGTGTGAGCCAGCACGCCTAGCTAATATCTTTTAAAATTTCAAGTGCTTTATTGAGGTATGATTGGCAGACAATACACTGTGAATATTAATATTTTCCTAAATAATCATAGTAGCATTGAAGTTTTTGTGTGGGGGGCAATGTCTCCCTGAATACCTAGATTTGAGCCTTGGAGATCATCCTCCAGACTGAAAGACTGGTTATCCTCTCTTCCTCTGTCCTGAGAGCCGACACATTTTCCAACTCTTCTCTTGATGGATTTGGGTTGGGTATTGCTAGATTTCCGCCTTATCACACAAACAGTATGAGCAGGAATTGTCTCTCCTGCCCCAGAAGGAGATAGTTCCAACACATTCACGAAATTCCAGTCTCCGGGTTACAAGAAAATTTCGAATCCATCCCCTGCTCACACCTCCCACCTTCCCACAACACCTGCCAAATACTCCCCGCACCCAGCCCTCCCGCTTGGATCCCAGGCCGGAAATGCGTCCCGGTGCTGTGTCAGCAGCTGCCAGGTGCGGGTCGTGGCCCACGCAGATGCTGACCTCGTGGCGCTGCCGAAGCAGGTGCTGCCCATTCTTGTTAACACCGTGAAGCAGGTGTCCCTTGTGAGCATTTCCTTCAAGATGGCCGAGCCCACGAAGGTGATCGGCACGGTCCCACCTTCTGCTCGAGCTGTCTTTCAAGGTCGGTGTTACCCCTGCTTAGAAGTGAGACTGGGATTGCTGGTTCGTGGCTGATCTTCCTCCATCCCTCTTGCCCTGCAGGTTTATCCTATGAACCAAGGTAAGAAGGGATTCCAGGGACAAGGCAGGGCAAAAGCTGGAGGCAGTGTGTGTGAAGGTGGAAGGGGCAGGGAGACGATGGATTTCGGATGTTGGTGAGCCTGATTCTCTTTCAGCAGGATCCCCCGCACCCCAGAGGTTTTTGTTGGATTTTGCCAGTGGAAGGTCCGACTCCACTCCTCCCTTTCAGTAGGTAACTAGAGAGTCAGGTATGGCTGGCCCCGAGGCTGTGGTGGAAACAGGCAAGGGCAGGAGGGGACTGGTCCCCCGTCTTCAGAGTTTGTCGGTGAAAACAAGCCACCTATCATGCATGGTACCTGCTGGCAGGCAGGTGTTGACACCGGTGTGGCTGCTAATGTTGCTGCCTGGTCAGAGGCGACCTCAGACTCAGGCTGGCCACCTTTCCAGCCAACTGAATGTGTGGCAGGTATCGACCCCCACAGGTGGCTAAACAGGCGTGACATCCTTCATGCCGGGCCTGGAGGTTCAGAGGAGGCTATCACACGTGTTGCAAGATGATGGGTCCATGCTGTGGCGGCTTGTTTTGCTGAGAGAACAGAGATGACTGGGCCTCCCAGGGTCTGAGGCAGGCTGCTCTCCGACACCCCCAGGGGAGCTCTTACAAACCAGCAGCACGCAAGCCTTTCTCTGCTATGCTGGCAAATCGCCCTTGAGTGTGGTGTCCGTGACTTTGAGGCTTAGCAAATATGTACCCGCTCCCTACACACAATTCTGTCTATATCGCAGAAAACTTTACATGACTGTATAATCTTCCTTGGAAAAAAAGATACAACTTATGTACTATAAAATCCACTATTTTAAAGCATACTACAATTCAGGGTTTTAATATATTCAGAGGGTCATGCCACCGTCACCACTAATTCCAGAATATTTTCATCACCCTCAAAATGCATCCTGCCTTTGGAATGGAGATCAGGGTCAAGGTAGACACTTCACTGTAGGCATGGGTGATGATAGTGGTACCAGTAGCTATTAATATCATTGAGCGCTTACTGTATACCAGCCGCTGTGCTAAATGCTTTACATATTTATGTATGCCTGTTCATGCAATATGAATACATATTTCACTCAGTTTTGTTACATACCAAATAGGTGAACAATGTTGGTATCCTCACTTTATTAAGAAAACTGAGGCACAGAGATCGAGAGAGCAGCCTGCATCCATGGGATTTGATCCCAGGAGGTGCATACTGACTCTATGGGTCTCTCCGCTGACTTTGTGGGTCTGTTCCCTGTGGAGTTTGGAAAGATCTCCCTATACCTAGAGAGGCCCATTGTAACTGGCTTTTCTTTTTCCAGTTCATTTTTTTAAAAAAGATTGTGATTAAAATGTATATAAGACTTATTTCAATCTTTTTAAGTGTACAGTTGTGTGGCATTAAGCGGTGATATGGTTTGATCTGTGTTCCTGCCCAAATCTCACGTCAAATTGTAATCCCCAATGTTGGAGGAGAGGCCTGGTGGGAAGTTATCGGATCTTGGGGGCTGATTTCCCCCTTGCTGTTCTTGTGATAGTGAGTGAGTTGTTACACAATCTGGTTGTTTAAAACTGTGTAGCACCTCCACCTCCATTCTCTTCCTCCTTCCCTGGCCGTGGAGGACGTGCCTGTTTCCCCTTCGCCTTCTGCCGTGATTGTAAGTTTCCTGAGGCCTCCCCAGTCATGCTTCCTGTACAGCCTGTGGAACTGTGAGTCAATTAAACCTCTTTTCTTTATAAATTACCCAGTCTCGGGTAGTTCTTTATAGCAATGTGAGAATGGACCCATACAAGCACATTTACAATTTCATGTAACTATCACCACTACCCATTTCCGGAGCTTTTTCTTTATAGCAATGTAGAATGGACTCCTACAAGCACATTTACAATTTCCTGTGAACTATCACTACTACCTATTTCCAGAACTTTTTCATCATTCCAAACGGAAACTCCAAACCCGTTAGACACCAACCTCTCCCAGTCCCTGCTAACCTATTCTACTTCCTCTATGAATCTGCTTATTCTACATATCTTGCGTAAGTGGTATTGTACAATATTTTTCCTTTTGGGTCTGGCTTATTTCACTTAGCATAATGCTTTCAAAGTTTGCTTATTTGTAGGATTCTCAGAATTGCATTTATTTTTATGGCTGAATAATGTTCAATTTTTGTGGCTGAATAATTGTATATGTGTATGCCACTTTGTTTATCCATTTATTTGTTGATAAGCACTTGAATTGTTCCTACCGCTTGGCTACTGTGTGTGTACAGGTACTTGCCTGGGTCCCTGTTTTCAGTTCTTCTGCATATACATAGGTGTGAAATTGCAGGGTCATAGGCTAATTCTACATTTAGCTTTTTGAGGAACCACCACATTTTCCATCACAGCTACACCATTTACGTTCCCACCAGCAATGCACCAAGAGTTCCAATTTCTTCACATCTTTGCCAACACTTGCTATTTTTCAATTGATAATAGTCATTCTACTGGGTGTGAAGTGGCACCTCATTGTGGCTTTAATTAGCATTTCCCTAATGGCGAATGATGTTGAGAGTATAGCTGACTTATTTTCAGAGGTCACAAAATGCAGATGAGGTGTGTGTTTTGGGGCACAAGGAGTTATCTGGTACGGAGGGGGCCCATGTGGTAACGAGCAAACACATTCATCTGGGCCAAGTTTTTCTCTTTATTTGTGAATTTTCTGATCCAGTGTTCTCAGCCTTGGCTGCCTGTCAGAATCACCTGGGAAGGTTTTAAAACTCTGGAGGCCAGCTGCACCCCCACAGCGCCTGCTATGAGCTGTCCAGGTAGGGTCTCCCTTTGTCCCATTGCAGGGGAGGCTCGGCTCTAATTTTTCACGAAAAAGCTATGAGAGACCCTAAACCTCGTGTTTTTTCATTTAAAAAATTATCTAAAACATTTACTTATTTTAAGCATTCATTCTGTAATTATTGTTTGGTAGACTCATACCCACTAAGAGACTCGAGTATCTCTGAACATCATCTCAAAACAGCTCTTGAACTCAGGCCTGACTCCTTTGCTGTACCCCTTTCCCCCTTCGTTAGAACTTCAGACAAAACTCATTAATTTAGTGCAACAGCAACCAGGACTGAGATCCCCCCTTGCTGGTGACAGTGGCTGCCCCTGCTTCATTCCCTGGCTCACTCTTGTCACAACTCCGTAAGGCTCGACCTCTCTAGATGCCGCCAAGCCCTCTGGCAGGAGGTCAGAAGGGGCGTCTGGTAGGGCTGCAGAGATGGAGGAACCAGAGCCCACCTGGCCTCCGGGAGCTCAGTCAGAAGAAGCTAGGGAACCAGCTCCTGTATAAATTATTATAATGCACGCCAAACTCAACGTTTCTCAAAGTGTGGGAGGCGGACCTGTATGTAATGGGAAATTGTATTAGGTAGCAGGTAGACAGTATTAACACTGAGTCACCAAAGGACAAAGTTATTCCCGTTTCAATTATCTTTTAAGCCTTCAGAGAAAGCAAGGAGAAAGTCTCAGTTTGGAGCTAATAGGTCTTTAACACCTCTCTTCAATCACACCTCCTTTAAAAAAAAAAAAAAAAAACAAGCAGACAGACCCAAGTCTCCAGCTGTAATAGTATCACACCAGAAATCAGCAACATTGCTTTGCTTTCATGGTATTTATTTTTTTTAGTTGGCTTCTAATCGGCTAGTCTCACTGATACTTTTTCCCCCATTTATCATTGTGATATAAAGTTTACTTCTAGGCCAAGTGTGGTGGTTCATGCCTGTAATCCCAACACTTTGGGAGGCTGAGGCAGGTGGATCACTTGAGGCCAGGACTTCAAGACCAGCCTGAGCAATATAGTGAAACCCCTTCTCTATTAAAAATACAAAAAATTAGCCAGGCATGGTGGCACATGCCTGTAATCCCAGCTACTCGGAAGGCTGGGGTAGGATAATCCTTTGAACTCAGGAGGCCAAGGTTTCAGTGAGCTGAGATCACATCATTGAACTCCAGCCTGGGTGACAGAGTGAGACTCTGTCTCAAAAAAAAAAAAAAAGCTTACTATTATTTATTTTTTGAGACACAGTACTTCTCTGCCACCCAGGCTGGAGCACAGTGGTGCAATCACAGCTCACTGCAGCCTCAACCTTCCAGGCTCAAGCAATCCTCTCATCTCCACCCCCTCAAGTAGCTGGGACTACAGGCATGCGCCACCATCCCTGGCGTGTGTTTGTGTATTTTTTGTAGAGACATGGTCTCACTATGTTGCCAAGCTGATCTCAAACTCCTGGGCTCAAGTGATCCGCCCACCTTGGCCTCCGAAAGTGCTGGGATTATAGGCGTGAGCCACTGTGCCCTGTCAAAAGTTTACTTTTAAAATAAACCCATTTAAATTTGTTTTAAAAAGTGAGTTCATTTGAAGGAACAGGATAAGGGACCAGTAGAGCAGGTGGCCAGCAGATGTGGCATAAAGCACACAGGTGGTATCCAAATGACCCTGGAAGAGGCATGGGCATGTGCTTCAGGGATTGAGGGAGCTCCCAGCTTGTCGCACAAGAAGCAGTGTGTCATTAAATCACAGAATGATGACAGTTTATAGATGGAAGGGACCTTAGAGATCCTAGGCACAACTTTCGCAGGTGAGGGAAACTGAGGCTCTGAAGTGTTGAGGGTCTGGGGCCAGGCTCAGTGGCTCACGCCTGTAATCCCAGCACTTTGGGAGGCCAAGGCAGGCAGATCATCTGAGGTCAGGAGTTCAAGGCCAGCCTGGTCAACATGGTAAAATCCAGTCTCCACTTAAAAAAAAAAAAAAAAAAAAATTAGCCAGGTGTGATGTGGTGGTGTGCACCTGTAATCTCAGCTACTCAGGAGGCTGAGGCACAAGAATCACTTGAACCTGGGAGGCAGAGGTTGCAGTGAGCTGAGATGGTGCCACTGCACTCCAGCCTGTGCAATAGAGCGAGATTCTGTCTCCAAAAAAAATAAAAATAAGTGAAGTGTTGAGAGTCTGGGGAAACACAGGTGTCAGTGGGAGAACCAGCACGAGACTCTGTGGCTGTGCAACCCTGCATTGGTCACCCCAGTCCCTGCCATCTCACTGCCTGTCACAGCTTGTGCTATGTCACGGGACACTTCTCTTTCGCCAGCTGACTCAATACAATAGTACATTTTGCTTCCAGTAATGTGAATAATGAGTAATGTGAATAACAAGTACTGTGAATGGCGCGCTTCTGTCTCTTCCACCTCACAAAGCGCCAAGGAGGAGGTGCATTTGTGAAGAATCACAGGACTCTCCCTAGAAGTAAGACAGAGACACGGTTGTAACGAGACGGAGTCTCACTCTTGCCCAGGCTGGAGTGCAGTGGCGTGATCTCGGCTCACTGCAACCTCCACCTCCCGGGTTCAAGCGATTCTCCCGCCTCAGCCTCCCAAGTAGGCAGTTACAACTTCTACAACAGGCTGTTGTGCTGTCCTTCAAGTTTTCCTTCCAAATACACAGTAGGATTGTACTTCCCTGCTCCTGCCAAGTTCAGGAATCGTTTTGTTGGCAGCAATGGATGACTCCCACAAAGTCTGGCTTTTGTTCCTTGGCATAACGCATCTGAAATTCACCCATGTTTTTGCGTGTACCCATCGTTCCTTTTCATTACTGAGTAGTATGCCTTTAAAAGGATGTACAGAGTTTGCCTACCCATCCACCAGGCAAGGAACATTTGAGTTTTTCCCTGTCTTTTGGCAATGAAGAATAAAGCCACTATGCAATATTTAACTTCAAATTTCTCTAACATAAAACTGACATTTCTCACTGTGATTCTGGAGGCCTTGTGTGATCTGACCACACGCACCTGTTCTCAGGTCACCCCTCCCCCTCCACTCACTCTGAATAGGCCAGGTACTCCCCTTCCTAAGGCCTTGGGACTACCTGGTCCTTCCCACAGCTGGCCCTCAGATCCCATAGCGCCTCCCCAGTGCCTCCCTGACATCTCTACCCAAAGTCACCCTCTCCCATCCAAAGTGCTGTCTGTCCGTTTTTAGCCTGTGTATTTCCTTCACAGCACCTACCATTATCTGGAATTTTGTTTCCCTCTTGTACAGGTCTTATCTGTCTTGCCAAAACCTCACATGTATTCTGGAACTTAATACAAATGAGTCAATAAGATTGGGGAAGTAACAAAGGTTCAGCTTATATGTGTCTTCAGCACCAGGTTACAAAGTCTGCACTGTGCGTAGGAAATAGGAAAATAGTATTGAAAATGGTACTTTGGGAAAATCGTTCATTTACAATAAGGTTTTGGTTATTGTAGGCCATAAAGCAAGGATTAGAATACATATATCTTATAGACACTGAATATTCTACCATTGTGGTTTTCAATCCTGTTAAGAGCACAGGGAAACGGCAGTTAGCATTTAAGATATATCTGACTGATTTTATCCCTTGAAATTTTGTACAGTTGAGAGACCTATTACTCCAAAAAATATATAGCCTTGTTTACTTTCCCCTCAGACTAGTATTCAAAATTAAATAGGGAATGATGTTATCATTGTATGTATTCCTGAACAGAAGGGCATAAAACATATTGATGGGTGTGTATCTCACTTTTACTAGCAGTAATGGTAGTATTTAAAGACACAAAGGATACACAATGCTCTGCTGTGGTGCACAGTGAGCTATACATTTACTTTAAATGATGGGCTGTTAAAATACTCTTCTGAAACAATAAACAAAAGTGATAACATTTTATAAAAAGATTGGCACACCAGAAATCACCTAATTTGTCTCTCAGGTTTCTGCCTGTTTGCAGATTTGTAAAAGAACACACAAGAAGTGTTTTGGCCTTATTGTTGTGGCATGGTTGAGACACCAAATTTAATAATAATCCCTGGAACCCGTTAGAGCAAGCTCGTCCAACCTTTGGCCCACGGGCTGCCTGTGGCCTAGGACGGCTTTGAATGAGGCCTAACTTTCTTAAAACATGAGATTTCTGGGGCATCTTTTTAAAGCTCATCAGCTATCTGTAGTGTTAGTGTATTTTTTATGTGTGAGCCAAGACAATTCTTCTTCCAATGTGGTCCAGGGAAGCCAAAAAATTAGACACCCCAGCATTAGAGAAATACTTTAAAGGAATATAGGAGATTTGCCACTTCTCCCACATAAGTTCACATTCATTTATTCTTTTTTTGTTGTTGTTGAGATGGAGTCTCACTCTTGTCATCCAGGCTGGAGTGCAATGGCCACGATCTCTGCTCATTGCAACCTATGCCTCCTGCGTTCAAGTGATTCTCCTGCGTCAGCCCCCTGAGTAGCTAGGATTACAGGCACCCACCACCCACACCTAGCTGATTTTTGTATATTTAGTAGAGATGGGTTTGGCCATGTTGGCCAGCCTGGTCTTGAACTCCTGACCTCAGGTGATCCGCCTGCCTCAGCCTCCCAAAGTGCTGGGATTACAGGCATGAGCGACTACACCCATCCCACATTCATTTATTCTATACAACTTCAATACCAAATGCCTCAGATGCTCTGTCAGGACTGAGGGTGAGGATGAGTTAAGCAGACACATTCTCTACCCTCCTAAAACTGACCCTCTAGAGGGGAGGGGAGGTGGCAAAAAGTGATGACAAGAACAACCTGGCTTAGTCCTGGTAGAAGGAACCTCTGAGCCACTTAACTCGGCTTTTGCACAATCGCACATAGATTTGCTGGTTAAAGCCAAGTGTGGCTCATGGCACTGGCAACAGGATGGACAGCGGAGGCTTCTCAGATGCAGATCAGTTTAGCTCTGAGCACCTCTTGAGAAAGTGCAGCTCAGTGTCCATCGCTACCCATGCGCCGCTGGCGAAGCGAGGAGCGCCCTGTAGATGGGGGATCAGCCCGACAGCCTCTTACATCATTAGCATAGAACAAGAGATGTTGTTTGAAAAAATATATTAATTCCTTTTTTCTTTGGCCTTTCTGAAAACGAGCCTCTGCCCAGTTGGCCAGAGGCATTGGTCATCTTCAAGGAGTGGGAGAGGTCACGCTTGTTTACAGTGGAAATGCAAGAGAAAGAATTATGCTCAGGTTTTGACATTCATAAGTGGACTTTGCATGGCAAACCAGACCTGAAGATTTCCTTTTTTTTTTTAAGACAAATATCCTCAGCAAGTCAAGAGCTAGGCTAGGAAGCCTCAGTGCTTGGAGATCTCCCATGTGGAGAAGACAACCGTGTGTGCCTTGGGATAAGCAGCCTGTTGCTCTGTGATAGAATATCATGCAGAAGAGTGGCTGCCACATATTTTTTCCATGACCCACAGCAGGACATTCGTGTGTGCACACAGACATGTACACAAAACAAATTTTAGAAAACAATTCTTAGCCTTATTTGTGACAATTTATCATTTTAAAAATTCTTTTTAAATGTGTATTGATGCTGGTCGTAACCCCTTGACTTCAGTCACTCTCCCAGGAATGGGTCATGACTGGTAGCATGAAAACACTGAAAAACATTGACCTTGGCAGATGCAGGAGGAGGAAGGTGGGAGAGACAGAGATGGACGAGAGGTGAAGCTGGACGTGTGTCCTGACCTCTCTCCTTCACATCTTGGCCGGGAAAGGGAAAGGTGTAAGATAAAGGACTAAGAGAAGGCTAAAGGAAGAAGTTATCTCTGCCCCAACTCCCCTTGAGAACCTGGAAATAGATCCCCTGCTCGCTCTCCATCCACCTGGATAAGCAAAGTAGGGTGGGTGGTTGTGGTCCGGCAGAGGAGCTGCATGGGATTTCTGAGTGGCCTTCTGCTCCCTGGAGGTGTGGACACAACCCAGGCACTTCCCCCTCAGGATGGGCCAGGTGACTCCACAGCAGATGAGGGAGGCCTAACAAGGCCAGAAGGCTGGGGGAGGGTGAGGCTGAGCCAGGCCCAGAGAGTGACCAGAGCCTGAGTTCACCCGTTTAGGATGCCAGCAAGGTCAGCAGTAATCAGCAGACAAGGACACCTTCCACAAGACCCAGGCATTTTCAGCAACACCCCCATGTCCCACCCCATTTACTCCGGCACTGCCTTAGAGAGGACCTTGGAAGCCAGAGTACCTGGATTCTTTCCCCAAAAGAGGTAGAAAATCACCTAGAGAAGTTGTTAGCATTATTGTATAGGCTGAAGTGAGTTCAGCCTTTTTCTTCCTTCTTGTTTTGCACCAAATTGGCTTTCATAAAGACTCAGTCAGTTCTAGATAAAATAGCCAGGTGTCTGTGCCCTGAGTCAGCCAGTGGGGTGCTGTTAAAATGTTTTAAAATGAGCTGTTGGGGAGGAGTCCTGATTTATAGTGCTTGCCAATTTCCATGGTGTAACTACACCCACAATGGCCAATTGCCATGGTGTAACTACTCCCACCAATTTCAAGCTACTGTAGAGGTCACTGGATGCAGAGTTATCTTAAATGAAGCACAGTGGGCTCTGAGCCTGGACAAGCTGACTCTAGCCACCAGGCTCCCTGGCCACCCAGTCTCAGTAGGCAAGACCTGTGAATCTGCCCGTGAGTCTGAGGGCCAGATCAACTTTCCAGCATAAATATTTCTTTCTCTCACACTGGTTTCACTTACTCTATGGAAATGGTTGTCTGCTTTGCGTGGACAGCACCTCAATGTGGACGAGCAGACTACCCTTGTCTCCATTTTCTTCTTTAAGCCCCTCTTCCAGGAAAATTCTCAGGGTCTGTCCACCCACCCAGGACAATCTTTTGTGTGAGCCGGTCCGACTGACAGAATGGGAGCAAACCACCCCCTGAGGGGAGCTCCAGAGGTCATCGTGGCCAGCCCCCTGCCTCCAGGCAGGTCTCCCCCTAAATCGTCCTAGACAGAGCCTTCCTCACGCTGGGCCATTTGCTCGGAGCGCCCTGAGCAGCTGAGTAAAGTTTTGTGCTGACTCCGTGGAGCTCTGACGATGGCAGGCGCTCCTCCAGCTCATAAGGGAATCATTAGTGAGACGTAGCCCTGTACGAGGGCCCGAAGGCCTGTGGCAATTAATCACCTTTCCTCGCTCAGCAGCACCAGCTGTCTCAAATGCAGCCATCCTTGAGGTAGCCCTTTAATTGTCCCCGGAGAAGGCAGGTGGGTGAGGGGCCACCTGTGCTAGCGTTAGCCAGCAATCCTTCCAAATTAAAAAAAAAAAATTTTTTTTAGAGTATTCAAATATTTCTTCCTTACTTTCTAGAGTCTGTTATTGGTATAAAGGTTGAAGCTCAGGCAGCTTAACTGTTATGTGGAATGACCTTTAGTTTTAATATTAATATATTATCGTAAAGTCTATGTGAATCATGAATGCAATTTTGGTATTCATATAAAATGCCACGCGCTGAACCCATTGCAACTTTTTTTTCCCCTCTTGTCTTCCAGTAGGCTGCAAACTGGGTGAATTAATATGCGTCATATTCCTCTCCCCTTTATTTACTTAGAGAGGGTGGCCAGGCAACTTTATCAAGAGTAACATTATCAAGAGCTTTGCTGCAAGCTTCTTTATCATATTCACATCCGCGTCTGCTCGACACTTGTCAGTGTCAATCAAATCGCAATAATACGCAGATGATTTGCTCATTTGGTTTAATAAAATCTTTCTGCTTATTTGCGCTGCCTCCATTACACCACATAATTGCTGTGCCGCGGAGGTGAAAGGCAGCCAGTTGCCTGGGGGATAAGAGGAGCCGATTGCTATATGAAGGATTTGTTTCTTTGCCTCTGTCTCTCCCCAGTCACTCATATTCCTAAAATTAATATTGTATTTGAATCCAGCCCTGCTATTCTTATGCAGGCTAACATTGTTATTACTTATTATTTGGATGTGAAGTCATTTATTTTTAGTTTTATGTCCAAGCTGTCAAGCTAAATTTCATTGTGAACTGCCACATACAATTTTTAACTGCCATTTAAAACGAGATTCAAACTCGAAATTATGGAGTGAGCTTGTTCAAAGGGCCCGCCTGACAGGAAGTGTAGCAAGAAGCCCCAATTTCCCTGGAAATCAAAGGGGCTCCCAGTGATGATTTTTGTGGAATGGAAAGCGCACGGCCTGAAGTACTTCACAGTCACCTTGATGGTGGCCGGACGCCCGGGTTGGCGTTCAGAGAGAGGGGCGTGCAGGTGGCTGCGGAGCCCAGGGCTGTGCTCAGAGCCCACTCGGCAGCTGCACTCGAGCGTAGCCTGCTTCTTGGGAACAGTCAATTGCCAGTCAGGAGGGTGGAGACCCATGTGGCCCACCCCAATGGTGTGCTAAGGCAAGCTTGCAGACAGGATGCCAGCCTGCAAGGACAGGAGGGGCCAGCCAGCTGGAAGCTGTAGGGTGACTTCATCTGGGGCCCTGGGGCCGCTGTGTAACCCTTCAGGAGGAAGGGCAATGCTAGGGCGTGGCTGGGGAGAAGCCACAGTCTACCTTAAAGTGGCTAAGGGTTATGCTTTGGTATTCATAGACAGAGGGCTCTTCCTGGAGCACAGTCAGACATTCAGAAGGAGGGAGCGGCACCCAAGACCTTGTCTCGCCAGCTCAGCTAGAGCCTGGTCATATTGGGGTACCATACTCCTGTCCAGTGTAACATTCAGGTGGGAACAAACTTTCTACCTATTGCAGCCTCTCACTAAGCCCCTGTGGTTGGTGCTTCCCGTGAATCTGCTCATTAAACATCCATAAAGACAACTGTCTCAGGTAAGTGTCATTCTTGTCCTGCTGATGAAAAGTGAAGATGCTGAGATTTAAGGAGACTGAGGTGATGAAGGCTCTGGAAGCGGCTGGTCAAGGCTATAAGGGGACACAGGGAAGGGGTGTGGCCAGGAGCAGGCCCCGAGAGTACAGCAATGCAGAGAAAGGCAGCAGCCACAGCAGCTCGGGCTGCTGCTTGTCACCAGCAGTCTTGTCACCAGGTTGTCACTGAGGATCTAGGCTTGCTTTGCCTTCCAAGAAGGTCCAGTATTCAAGGAAGCCAGTGACAGACCATCCTCAAGAGAATGCGTGTCATCACCCCCGTCAGTAGCACTTTAACATTTGCAGCCAAGCCCCGGGACTCCAAAATGCTTCCTATGCACTTTGTTCAAAGGCATCAGTGCTCAAAAATCGACACAGAGGATCCCTGAGTCCTGTGTCCTGACCCTCATCAGTCTCTACCAAGCTGGGCTGTTTCTGATCAAACCCATGGCTGCACTGGTTATGCTGCCACAGGTCCTCAGGTTTGTTTGGTGGTGGTGGCGGTGGTTTTTGAGACAGAGTCTTACTCTGTCGTGAGGCTGGAGTTGCAGTGGTGTGATCTCAGCTCACGGCAGCCTCCACTTCCTGGGTTCAAGTGATTCTCCTGCCTCAGCCTCCTGAGTAGCTGGGATTAAAGGTTCACACCACCACGCCTGGCTAATTTTTGTGTTTTTAGTAGAGACAAGGTTTCGCCATGTTGGCCAGGCTGGTCTCAAGTTCCTGACCTTGGATGATACGCCCATCTTGGCCTCCCAAAGTGCTGGGATTACAGACGTGAGCCACCACGCCCGGCCAGGCCCTCAGGTTTTAAGGCACATGCAAGGCAAGACAGGGAACACTCAAGTCCCTCCTCTTCCTCCTCTTGACTGATTTCTGTTCCCCCCATCTCTAGTATTAAAAAGGACTTAATTCTAAGCACGCACATGTTATCTGAGCTGCTGACATGAGTTTATAAAATACAGCATGCACGCAGGGGCTATGGAAGGTTGAGATGAGGCCTTGGCTGTTTGGCTGGGAGAGGGTGTTGGGGATTCTTTGTTCTTCCATCCCTTCCTTGCTTCGGTACAGCTGAAGAGGCTGTTGTTCCATCCAAGGGTTGTGGAATCCCAGAGCTGGAGCTGAATCCTGGTCAGGGAGAGAGTTCTTTCTGAAAGCTTCTAGTCCAGGCCCTCCCTGCACCTGAGCATGCCTCAGGCTGTGGTTTCCAGTGGGCGCACCACGCCACGTGGTGTTTTGTGAATCATCCACGGGCGTGCCATCAACTTTGACATTTTTAAACAGCTTTATTGATATATAATTCACACACTACACAATTTTTTTTTTTTTTTTTTGAGATGGGATCTCATTCTGTCACCCAGGCTGGAGTGCAGTGGTGCGATCTCAGCTCATTGCAACCTCCACCTCCTTGATTCAAGCAATTCTCCTGCCTCAGCCTCCCCAGTTGCTGGGATTACAGGCATATGCCACCACCCCTAGCTAATTTTTGTATTTTTGGTAGAGACGGGGTTTTGCCATGTTGCCCAGGCTTGTCTCAAACTCCTGGCTTCAAGTGACCCGCCCTCCTCAGCCTCCCAAAGTCCTGGGATGACAAGCATGAGCCACCATGCCTGGCCAATTCTCCTATTTACAGTGTACAATGCCTGAATTTTTGTATATTCACAGAGTAGTGTAACCATCAGTACAGTCAATTTTAGAACATTTTCATGACCTCAAAGAAATCGCTTACCTGTAGCTGACTACTACCCCCACAGGCCCCCACCCAGCCATAAACAACCACTGATTGACCTTCTGTTTCTATAGACTTGCCCACTCTGGACATTTCAGAGAAATAGAATCATGACAGGTGGTCTTATCACTTAGCATGACATTTTCAGGGTTCATCCACGTGTAGCCTGTATCAGAATCTCATTCCTTTCTATGGCCACATAATATTCCATTGTAGAAATACTGTTGGTCCTTGAACAACGTGGGTTTGAACTGTGAGGGTCCACTTATACACGGATATTTTTCAACCAAATCAAAAATACAGTATTTGTGGGATGTGAAAGTTGTATATATGAACGGCTAACTTTTCTTATGGGTTCCTCAGGGCCAACTGTAGGACTTGAATATGCACGGATTTTGGTAAACTTGGGGTTCCTGGACCCTAAGCCCTCGCTTATAACAAGGCATGACTGTCTATCACGCTTTGTTTAGCTGCTCATCTGTTCATGGGCATTTAGGTGCTTCCCAACTTTGGCCCTTGTGAATAGGGCTGCTGTGAACACTCGGTACACGTTTTTGTTTGAACACCTGTCGTCAATTCTGGATATAAGCCCAGGAGTGGAATTGCTGGGTCAGTGCCGCTAACTTCTGATCAGTATTTAAAACTAATTTTTGCCACAATGGCTTATGTCAGTGGTTGCCTTCTCTCCCCATTCAAGTTCCCCCCAAGGTGAATTCCACTGGGACAG
This sequence comes from Theropithecus gelada, assembly GCF_003255815.1. Taxonomy (NCBI): domain Eukaryota; kingdom Metazoa; phylum Chordata; class Mammalia; order Primates; family Cercopithecidae; genus Theropithecus; species Theropithecus gelada. The sequence goes on along the minus strand of NC_037688.1, from coordinate 11,250,275 downwards.
ACATTGAGTAAACTGCGTACATTTTACTGAAGATTTTGTATGAAGAGCAAGGGGGGAGGGGTCGATACTGAACACCCTGCAGTTCTCAGTGAATAAAAATCTCCATTTCACCTGCCTCATTCTCGGTCTCTCTTCCCTCCTGCATCCCCAACCCATCATCCACCTGCCTCCCAATCTTCTCCCCAAGTTTTGCTCCTTTCCACAAAAGCAGTAGAACTCAGTCTGGGTCTTCCAAGCCTGCCTCCCTACATGGACTCATTCACATTTCCTTCAAGCAGAGAAAAGGCCATTGAAGGCCATGCAACAAAGACGGTGGTCCTGAGCTCCATGAACAAGATTCTCCCGGGATCTACCCTCCTTAGAAAAGTATGGGAGAGGCCTGGCGCAGTGGCTCACACTTGCAATCCCAGCACTTTGGGAGGCCGAGGCAGGTGGATCACCTAAAGTCAGAAGTTCGAGACCAACCTGGCCAACATGGTGAAACCCCGTTCCTACTAAAAATACAAAAATTAGCTGGGCGTGGTGATGGGTGCCTGTAGTCCCAGCTACTCAGGAGGCTGAGGCAGGAGAATGGCTAGAACCCAGGAATTGAAGGTTGCAGTGAACCGAGACCATGCCACTGCACTCCAGCCTCAGCGACAGAGCGAGACTACATCTCAAAGAAAAAAAAAACTATGGAATATGATAAAATAGAATTTTTCCTACCAAGTTACACTGCAGATAAACTCTATCACAGGACATCTCCTCTTTACCCAGTCAGAAGGTCTCAGCTTTCTGGTCAAGGTCTATAAAGATGCCACAGACTAAAGACCTTGAAGATGTACATCATTGATTAAACTCTCAGTGTTGAAAGTTTTTCTAACTTCATTTAACAAAATTTTGTGGATACGTAGTAGGTATATACATGTTGAGAATGTTTAAGTCTTCTGCTTTGAAAAGTTAGGAGCCATTTAATTGTCTATTTATTGAGATACCATATCACTGTGTCTGCCAGGCTGAAATGCAGTGGCGTGATCTCAGTTCACTGCAACCTCTGCCTCCTGGGTTCAAGTGACTCTCGTGCCTCAGTCTCTTGAGTAGCTGGGATTACAGGCATGTACCACCACACCCAGCTAATTTTTGTATTTTTTGTAGAGATGGGGTTTTGCCGTGTTGGCTAGGTTGGTCTCAACATCCTGACCTCAAGTGATCTGCCTGCCTCAGCCTCCCAAAGTGCTGGGATCACAGGTGTGAGCCACCATGCCTGGCCTCTTTATTATTTATGAAATGGAGTCTAGCTCTGTCACCCAGGCTAGAGTGCGGTGGCACAATCACAGCTCACTGCAGTCTCGGCTGCCTGGGCTCAAATGTTCCTCCCACCTCAGCCTCCTGAGGAGCTGGTACCACTGGCATGCGCTGCCACATGCAGCTAACTTTTAAAAAATGATTTATAGAGACAGAGCCTCGGTATGCTGCCCAGGCTAGCCTCAGACTCCTGGCTCAAGCAGTTCTCTCGTCTTAGCCTCCTGAAGCTTTGGGATTACAGGCATGAGCCATGGTGCCCAGCCATCCCATTTTTTAAAAAAAATCCAGAAATCCAGAATGTCTTTGGTTTGGAAAAACCAAAGACTTTTAATGACTGTAAAACACATCCATGCCTGGTACCCACTGGCCAGAGCTGAGCAGTGGCCGTCCCTCGGGCTGGGCCTGTACCTTCCCTCGCCAGGCCCGAGTCCTTCATTTCTATGCCCTGTCTAGCCTCCGTGGGCATCCAGACATCTGGTCCATGCTCCAGGGTAACTTCAGAGCAGCTCCAAAGGCAGAGCAGACATTAGGACTCTGCCTGGGAAGTGCAGTCAGGGTGGTAGCCCATGCATGGGTGTGATGCCCAGGCCTGCAGTGTGCACCTGTCAGAGAAGCCCCTGAGGGCTGTCCACGGTGCAGCACAGACACAGGCAGGCTGGCGGCCACCGACCAGGAGCCCAGCAGAGGACTCACTCATTCCACAGATAGTCATTCAGCACCCACTAGGTGCCTTGTTCCAGATGCTAGGACAGCTGTGAGCATTCCTGTTCTCATGGAGTGCCCTTTCCAGGTAATATACACAATAAGTAAAGCACATGGTTTGCTGCATGGCGAGAAGGGCTAGGGAACAGCGGGAGAGGGAGTGTTGGCGTGAGGTAGGCAGAGAGAAGGAGGCCGAGGGCGGGAGGCTCACAGCTGTAGATACGGGGGATAAGGAAGACCTCTCGAAGAGGTGCCGTTTGAGTAAAGGCCTGAAGGAAGTGGGGAGGCAAGCGATGTAGTTGTCTGGAAGAATTTCAGGCAGAGGGAATGGCAAGTACAAATGCCCTGTGCTTGGTGCACCGGAGGCAGAGCCAGAGGGGACTGGGACTGTGGCCGCCACTGCAGGAGCCCGGGAGGAGAGTGGCAGGAGACGAGGGCGAAGGAGGAGGAAACTTGGACAGGGCCTGATGGCATGGCACAAGCACTCTGGACTTTGAGATAGGAAAGCTCTGGGAGCCTAACAGAAGAGTGGCCTGAGTTAGGCTTTAACCGGATTGGATCACGGTGGCTGGGTTTGGGGGAGGAAGGTGGAGAAGTCAATCCACAGGCTCTAACAGTCATCTAGGTGAGCGGAGGGAGTGGGGAGGAGGGATGGCTGCAGGCAAGGCAGCGGGAAGTGACTGGATTCTGGATACAGACGAAAATGGGGCTCCTGCATCTGCTGACAAGTGACGTGTGGGACACGAGATGAGAGGATTACCGTAGGGTTATGAACCCGAACAGAGCTGGAAGCGTAGCATTGCCATTTACAAAACAGGAGGCCCGTAGGGGTGAGGTACACTGCGGCAGGGGGCCGTGTTGGCTTTGAGATGACCAAATTCGAGTGAAGATGAGGAGGCGGCAACTGGTTACAGGAGCCTGGAGTTCAGGAGTCAGAAGATCAGGAGAGGGGTCCTGGCTGGAGCCCGGGGTGTGTCACCAAGCAGGTGACCGTAGGTGAGGTCTCAGGCTGATCCCTAAGCTCGCCAACATTCAGAAGCCAAGGACAGTTGGAGACACCAGCAGGTCAGTGAAGAGAGCAGCGGGTCAGTTAGGAGTTGTTCCTCTCGAGTTTATCTTCCATAGGGAAGAAAGTAGGTTAAAAAGTTTCGCTAGGGGCTGGGCGTGATGGCTGATGCCTGTAATCCCAACACTTTGGGAGGCCGAGGCGGGAGAATTGCTTGAGCCTAGAAGTTCAAGACCAGCCTTGGCAACATGGCAAAACCCTATCTCTACAATAAATAGAAAAATTAGCCAGGCATGGTGGCGGGCACCTGTAATTCCAGCTACTCGGGAGGCTGAGGTGGAAGAATCACTTGAACCCGGGAGGCAGAGGTTGCAGTGAGCTGAGATCACGCCACTGCACTCCAGCCTGGGTGACAGAGCGAGACCCTGTCTTCTTTATATAACTAAACTAAAATAATTTTCTGTCTCCCAAGGGATTTTGGCACCGTAGATTGGGGCCAAGTCTATAGCTTTAAAATATTTTTTTGTGTTTTTTGTTTTGTTTTGTTTTTGTTGCTTTTTTTGAGATAGTCTTTCTCTGTCACCCAGGCTGGAGTGCAGTGGCACAATCTTGGCTCACTGCAACCTCTGCCTCCTGGGTTCAAGTGATTCTCCTGCCTCAGCTTCCTGACTAGCTGGGATTACAGGTGCCCACCATCATACCCAGCTAATTTTTGTATTTTTAGTAGAGACGGGGTTTCACCATGTTGGCCAGAATGGTCTTGAATGGCTGGCCTCAAGTGATTAACCCGTCTCAGCCTCCCAAAGTGCTGGGATTACAGGCGTAAGCCACCATGCCTGGCCTAGCTTAAAATGTTTTAATATAATTTTTGGATAGGAGATATACTCACCATAGGGTTCACGTTCAAAAAGCACAGCAAACAGTCTTCCCCTCACCCTTGCTCCTCAGTCCCCTGGCCTCTTGCCCAGAGTCAGCCAGGTCCCCAATTTCTTATAGTTTTCCAAAAGTGTTCTTGGCATATGCTGTGTATGTTTTGTTAAAGACAGTGCTATTCCACTTAAAAGATTACAGTATATAAGGCTGGACACAGTGGCTCATGCCTGTAACCCTAGTACTTTGGGAGGCCAAGGCGAGAGGATTGCTTGAGTCCAGGAGTTCAAGACCAGCCCCGTTTCTACAAAAAATACAGAAAGTAGCTGGGTGTGGTGGTGTGTGCCTGTAGTCCCAGCTACTAGGGAGGCTGAAGTAGGAGGATCACTTGAGTCTGGGAGGTGGAGGTTGCAGTGAGCTGATGGTGCCACTGCACTCTAGCCTGGGAGACAGAGAGAGACCCTGTCTTAAGAAAAAAAATATATATATATATATAAATTAGTTGTACAGTGTAAATGCAACTTTTTTTTTTTTTTTGGGATGGAGTCTCCCTCTGTCACCCAGGCTGGAGTGCAGTAGTGCGATCTTGGCGCACTGCAACCTCCGCCTCCCAGGTTCAAGCGATTCTTTTGCCTCAGCCTCCCAAGTAGCTGGGACTACAGGCGCGTGCCATCAAGCCCAGCTAATTTTTGTATTTTTAGTAGAGACGGGGTTTCACCATATTGGCCAGGCTGGTCTTGAACTCCTGACCTTGTGATCCACCTGCCTCGGCCTCCCAAAGTGCTGGGATTACAGGCGTGTGCCACCGCGCCCGGCCTGTAAATGTAACTTTTATATGCACTGGGAAGCCAAAAAAATGTATGTGAGTTGCTTTATCTCAGTGGTCTGGATCTAAATCCCTCAATATCTCTGAGGCATGCCTGTACAAGCCTGGTGGTGTGGGGGGTGGGGGTGCGAGCACACACTCCTCCCTTTGCCCTTCATTTCACAAATGATAGCATATACCCGCTGTTCATTTAACACATCTTGAAGACCATTCCTTGAAGATCGTGTACTAATATACAAATAAAGAACTTCCTCGTTCTCTTTTTTCTCTTTTGTGCATGTGCCGTAATTTGCTTAACTAACCCCTTACCCAGGGACCTTTACATTGCTTCCCATCTTTTGTTGCAATTAATAACCTTGCTCTTAATTTTGCACCTGTGTGAATATAAATCAGTTGGATAAATTCCTAGAAGCAGAATTGTTAGGTCAAGGGGGATGTGTATTTGCATTTTTAATAGAGATCCCCAAAGGTGGTACAGTTTAAGCTCCTACAAGCCACATATAAGAGTTCATGTTTTGATACATTTTCCAGCATAGTCTGTTACCAAATTCTTTCTCTTTCATCTGAGAGTTTTAAAGAATGGAATTTCACACCAGGCGCGGTGGCTCACGCCTGTAATCCCAGCACTTTGGGAGGCCACAGTGGGCGGATCAGGAGGTCAGGAGATCGAGACCATCCTGGCTAACATGGTGAAACCCCGTCTCTATTAAAAATACAAAAAATTAGCTGGGCATGGTGGCGGCTGCCTGTAGTCCCAGCTACTCGGGAGGCTAAAGCAGGAGAATGGCATGAACCCAGGAGGCAGAGCTTGCAGCGAGCCGAGATTGCACCACTGCACTCCAGTCTGGGCGACAGAGCGAGACTCCATCTCAAAAAAAAAAAAAGAATTTCAGTCTGCACTTCTCTTGCCATTGGTGGGGCTGCCTGTAGTTTTTGTTTTGTTTTGTTTTGTTTCTTTTTTGAGACAGAGTCTCTGTCACCCAGGCTGGAGTGCAGTGGCGTAATCTCGGCTCACTGCAACCTTTGCCTCTTGTAACCTCTGCCTCCTGGGTTCAAGTGATTCTCCTGCCCCAACCTCCTGAGTAGCTGAGATTACAGGCATGCACCACCATGCCTGGCTAATTTTTGTATTTTTAGTAGAGACAGGACTTTGTCATGTTGGCCAGGCTGGTCTCGAACTCCTGACCTCAGGTGACTCACCTGTCTCGGCCTTCTAAAGTGTTGGGATTACAGGCGTGAGCCACTGCGCCCGGCCTGCCTGTAGTTTTTGACAGGGCACCGGGAAGTGTCACTCGACAGAGGAGTTACTGGGCTGGGTTTGCATGCAACGCCCCTTTTCATTGCTCAGCCTCTTCCAGGGCTGTTCTGGCCCCTTTCACCCAGGAGGAGCTAAGTAGAGAAACGTATTCCCTTGAGGGGTTTAGTCACTAAAAGTGAGATATTCTCTGAAATTACTGACTTAGAGGACAGAAATGGAGGCACACTGCTTACCTCAGAAGGCTGACTTGCCCATGGTCGTGTTTGAGGATCTGCACCATTTATTCATTCAGTTCAGTAACTATTGATGGAGAGTTTAGTGTGTAGCAGGGACGGAGCTGGGCTTGGAGGAAAAGAGAAACTGAAGGCCCCACGCTCAAGGAAGTTTTGTGTTCTAGCATGACATACAACAATCAAGCAAGCAAATGAGGATTTTAAGGAGGGATAAAGGCCAGGCACAGTGACTCATGCCTGGAATTCCAGTGCTCTGGGAGGCTGAGGTGGAGGATGGTTTGAGGCTAGGAGTTCCAGACCAGCCTGGGCAACGTAGCAAGACCCTGTCTCTAAAAAAAAAAAAAAAAAATGAAATAGTAGCCAGGTGTGGTGGTGCATGCCTGTAGTCCCAGCTACTCAGGCAACTGAAGTGGGAGTATCCTTTGAGCCCAGGAGTTCAAGTCTGCAGTGAGCCATGATTGCACCACTACACTCCAGCCTGGTCAACAGAGCAAGACCCCATATATATTATACATAAATATATAATCATATATATATAAAAGGAGAGAGAAGTGCTGTGAAGAAAATAAAAAGATGATGTAACAGTGACAAAAAAAAAAAAAAGACGGAGTCAGAGAAGACCTCTTGGGGAGGTGACACTTTAGCTGAGGCACGAAAGAGAAGAAGACAGGCAAAGACCTGGGGAAGGAACCCAGGCAGAGCAGACAGGCTAAGAGGGCATCCAAGAAGCAGAAGTAAGGCTTGTGAGTTAGTTGACGGTAGGTGAAAGGGGGAGACGTAACAACTGAGCATGGAGAAGTGACCCCAAAGGCCACCGTGAAGAATCAGATGGTCTTTTGTTGCAGTTTGAAGCTCGGAGAAGGGTTTAAGCAATGGAGTGCTGGTAAGTGCTCAACTGGCTGTGGAGTGGGGACGTGGAGTCTGACTGAGAGTGTTTGCCGACTTCTATGGTGTAGCTGTTCCCATGATGACCAATTTCAAATTCCCAAAGTGTTCACTAAACTCAGAGTTAAAAAGAGATGTGTACAGACAGACATCCGTGGGTGAAAATGATGGCTCCTTTCTTCTCTGGATTGGTTTTATTGAAAGTATGTGGCTTTATACACTTAAAGGGCATTTTATAAAACAAAACATTACAAGCGATGAGTGGCTCCTCATACCCCTGGGTTAAGCCAGAGAGTGGTGTGCTCTGATTGCTGTTAAGACCATCTGGCTGCTCTGTAGACTTTCTTGAGCCTTTCAAATCAAAGGTGCCTACCCCACCGTCACCACAGGGCCAACCGCATCACTTCCTTCCGTTCCCTTCCCACATCCTGCCTGCCTTTCCTGCTAGGGTGCAAACCACAGTCTTAGGTCTTAATCTGATCTCAACAATGGACTTGATCTTTTCTTGAGGCTGATGGATTCCAGTGCCAAAAGTGACTTCTCTCTAACTTCTCCTGCTATTGTGTGGAGAAAGTCCAGAGCAGGGAAGAAAACCCCTCCTGACTGTCCACGTTGTTTTGATTTCCCTCCTGCCATACATGGAGACATTGGTTCTTGTAGCGCGACCTGGGATCCTGCCGTACCTCTCTTCACGTTTGCTCCTGAAATTGTCAGACGCTCGGGAAACTACTCTTATGAGTCAGTTGCCTCTGTACTTGGCATAGCACGCGTGGGCACAGAGAGAGGTCTGTCTGTTTTTCATTTCCACGTCTAATTTAAAGAGGGGGTAAAAAGTGTAAACACTTTTATGATGTCTCGCCATCCTTAAAATTCTGAAATTACTTTGGTCTTTGTTGGTCAGCAAATAAATTAATTTTCACTTGAAGAAACATCATTTTTAATGGCTTTCATTCTGGCCTGGCCTCATCCCACGGTCCAATTACTGAGGTAACTATCGCCAGCGAGGAGACGGTGGGAGCCGTAGATCAGAAATTCTTTACCAGGCTAGCAGGCATCGATTTATTCAAGTTATCCGACACAGCTGATCATATTTTATTTTCCCAAATCTTCCCTCTCAAATTGATTTTTCAGAAAGTTTTTAATACAGGCTTATTCACCTAGCTAATCCATTTATCTTCAGTTCCACCTGTAAAGTCAAGAAAATCTCTACAGGGATCTGTAAAAAGAAAGGCATTCTCTCTGCACCCCTCTCTCCCCTCCCCCCTATACACAAAAGTGCACACGCTGCACGCTCAGGTCCCGCACTCTCCCAAGTGCAGCTAATTATCCGTGAGACTCTCAAAACTTCTCATCTTCCTGGGCCTCCATTTCTTCTGCAAAATTGGAGATTTGTACCATTTTCTCTTTAAAGTCCTTTCTAACTTGAGATCTTGTAGAATCAGAGTTTAGAGTTGGAGAGGGATGAGGGAGCTCAGTCTCCGCAATTCAGTTTTAGAAGAGAAGGCTCTTCCACCAGCAATTGGACAGGTCCCAGCTAATAGCAATGATGGGGGGACAAGGACTGAGACTGCATTCTTGACTACACGTCCCTTCCCTGCAGCCCGGGGTTAGTTTTCTCTGTCCCAAGAGCAGAAAGATTTTAAGGCATCAAAGGCCTTTCTCTGGGGTACCCCAGCAAGTGGCCATGCTGGAAGGTGTCTTCCTATTGTTGCTGGAGCAATGGGTTGGGTAGACAGACCCTGAAAGAGTCTTCAAATGTCTTGAAAAATAATATAAATCGGCCAGGCAGGGCAGCGGCTCATGCCTGTAATCTCAGCACTTTGGAGAGGCTAAGGCAGGAGGATCACTTGAGGCCAGGAGTTCAAGACCAGCCTGGGCAACATAGACCCTATCTCTATAAAGACATTTATAAAAATTAGCCAGGCACAGTGGTGTACACCTACTATAGTAGGTTCTAGCTACTCAGGAGGCTGAGATGGGAGGATTGCTTAGCCCAGGAGGCCAAGGCTGCAGTGAGCCATGATCATGCCACTGCACTCTAACCTAGATGACAGAGCGAGATCCTGTCTCAAAAAAAAAAAAAAAAAAAAGAGAAAAGAAAACGATAATCCACGAATGATGCAGACGGCTGCATGTGCTCTCATGAAGGGTGTGGAGCGTGAGTCCAGCTCTTCTGGGCTCCTAGAGGTGTCGGTGTGCTGGGAACCGTATCAGGCACTGACAAAACGCGTATGGTGCAGCAGCAGTGCGAGGTTAACTTAGGTCTGCATCTCAGAGGGAGGCACCTGTTCCTAGAGTCCTCACCCCTCTAAGTCCCAGTTGCAAAGTTAAATGACTTGTTGGCCCAGCTGAATTATGCAGAAATGGTTCATGATCCTTCAGCTCATGGTCCTCTGGAGCCAAAATGTGTGTCTTGTTTCATGATCGTATTTCATTTTTATTTAATTTTTTAGAGACAGGTTTTCTCTCTTTTACCCAGGCTGGAGTGTGGTGGCATGATCATGTCTCACTGAAGCCTTGACCTCCTGGGCTCAAGCGATTCCTCCCACCTCAGCCTGCCGAGTGACTGGGGCTGCAGAAACACTCAGCTAATTTTTAGAGTTTTGTTTTGTTTTGTTGTTTTGTTTTTTTTTTAAGAGACAGGGTCTCACTATGTTGCCCACGCTGGTCTCAAACTCCTGGGCTCAAGCAGTCCTCCCACCTCAACCTACCAAAGTGCTAGGATTACAGGCGTGAGCCACCGTGCCTGTCCTCATGATCTTATTTCAGATGAGGCTGCTCTTTTGGCATGTCTCCGCCTTTTCCTCCACTATTGGATGTGCTTCCTGGGTGGATAGTTTGCAGAAGAGAAGAGACAAGCAGAGGTATTTGCTGTAATCAAAGACTCTTCACATTGTCCCCAGGGCTGTCAAACTAAACCCAGTGTCACCAGGGGCTTATTGTTCTGCAGACTGTTTTTGTGCTGAAACCCATCTTTCTCCAATTCCTTTTTCACAGTGTGCAGTCAGATGCCCCGTGTGTGAGGGCATGCATAGCAGTTGGAGGCCTCCCCAGGTCCCACAAAGGCTTTGCCAATGCGCCACAAGATTCCCATGAACTCCCTGCAATATGGGCTCTGAGATGCCCCGCTCCTGTCAGGTACAGGTGGCAGAACTGCACAGAAACGGCCATCAATGCACAGAAGGCCACAGCTGGTGGACAGACCGTCTTATTCCTGAGTGGGCTGTTTTCTCATTGGTATAAGCTGTGTTTTAAATACTTACCCTGGCACTTTGCCCATAGGTTTGCAAAGTGCTAAATAATAATAAAATGTGGTCCTTCTCCTGAATCAATGAGACAGGTCCTGGGTGCCTGTGGGCCATGCCAAGAGGATCATGGGGGAGAGTATTTTTCATAATCAAAGAGACACCTCTTGCTGGGTATGGTGGTTCACGCCTGTAATCCCAACACTTTGGGAGGCTGAGGCAGGTGGATCATTTGAGGTCAGGGGTTTGAGACCAGCCTGGCCAACATGGCGAAACCCCATCTCCACTAAAAATACAAAAATTAGCCGGGCGTCGTGGCGCACACCTGTAATCCCAGCTACTTGGGAGGCTGAGGCAGGAGAATCACTTGAACCCAGGAGGCGGAGGTTGCAGTAAGCCAAGATTGCGCCATTGCACTCCAGCCTGGGTGACAGAGCCAGATTCTGTCTCAAAAAAAATCCTTGGGCTGGGCGCGGTGGCTCAAGCCTGTAATCCCAGCACTTTGGGAGGCCGAGACGGGTGGATCACGAGGTCAGGAGATCGAGACCATCCTGGCTAACACGGTGAAACCCCGTCTCTACTAAGAAATACAAAAAACTAGCCGGGTGAGGTGGCGGGCGCCTGTAGTCCCAGCTACTCGGGAGGCTGAGGCCGGAGAATGGCGTGAACCCGGGAGGCGGAGCTTGCAGTGAGCTGAGATCCGGCCACTGCACTCCAGCCTGGGCGACAGAGCGAGACTCCGTCTCAAAAAAAAAAAAAAAAAAAAAAATCCTTGGTACAATCATGCCCTGACAGCCTCTGATGTGGCCCGTCTATACTTTGATACAGACTGGGGAAACCTCCTAATCACAGTGTGGCTCTTCCTGGGGTCAGCAGATTCCTCAGGAGTGAGGACTGCACAGTGGATGCTCATCTTCATACAGGAAGAAGAAGAACAATGAGGCTTATCCGCAGCTGCAGAGGAGGCAGTCATTTCCAGCTTTCCAGTCAACAAATACTTACAGGGCCCTACTGGTCTGTTAGGGCCACGGTAACAAAGTACCACCCACTGGGTGGCTCACGCAACAGAAACTTATTTTCTCACAGTTCCGGAGGCTGAAAGTCCAAGATCAAGGTACTGGCAGGGTTGGTTTCCTCCCCTAAGACCTCTGTCCCTGGCTTGCAGATAGCCACTCTCTCGCTGTCTCTTCCTGTGGTCATCGTTCTTTGAGTGCAGGTCCCTTGTGCCTCTTTGTGTGTCTAAATTTCCTCTTGGGTTTTGATATGGCTTGGCTGTGTCCCCACCCAAATCTCAACTTGAATTGTATCTCCCAGAATTCCCACAGGTTGTGGGAGGGACCCAGGGGAGGTAATTGAATCATGGAGATGTTTTGTTTGTTTGTTTGAGACGGAGTCTCACTCTGTCACCCAGACTGGAGTGCGGTGGCATGATCTCGGCTCACTGCAAGCTCTGCCTCCTGGGTTCACGCCATTCTCCTGCCTCAGCCTCCAGAATAGCTGGGACTACAGGCACCCGTCACCACGCCCGACTAATTTTTTTTTTGTATTTTTAGTAGAGATGGGGTTTCACCGTGTTAGCCAGGATGGTCTTGATTTCCTGACCTCGTGATCCACCTACCTCGGCCTCCCAAAGTGCTGGGATTACAGGCGTGAACCTCGCCCGGCCATGGAGATGGTTTTTACTGTGCTATTCTCGTGATAGTGAATAAGTTTCATGAGTTATGATGGGTTTATCAGGGGTTTCTGCTTTTGCTTCCTCCTCATTTTTCTCTTGCCGCTGCCATGTAAGAAGTGCCTTTCACTTCCCACTATGATTCTGAGGCCTTCCCAGCCATATGGAACTGTAAGTCCAATTAAACCTCTTTTTGTTCCCAGTTTCAGATATCTTTATCAGCAGTGTGAAAATGGACTAATATAGGTTTTTTTTTATTTTGTTTTGGGAGGTTTTTTTGTTTTTGTTTTTGTTTTTGTTTTTTAGACAGAGTCTTGCTCTGTCACCCAGGCTGGAGGGCAAGTGGCACAACAGAGCTCACTGCAGCCTCAACCTCTGTGGGCTCAGGTGATCCTCCCACCTCAACTGGGACTACAAGCATGAAGGCATGAGCCACCAGTCCTGGCTACATTTTTATTATTTTGTAGAGTCTCACTATGTTGCCCAGGCTGGTCTCGAACTCCTGGCCTCAAGTGATCCTCCCATCTCGGCCTCCCAAAGTGCTGAGATTATAGGAGTGAGCCACCATGCCTGGCCCCCTCATAGGCTTTTAGTCCGTGTGAGATGGGGAACCTCCAGAGGGGTCTGAGCAGAAAGTGACCTGTCCTGACCCGGGTCCAGCATGGTCACTCTGCTGGCCAAGCTGAGGGCAGATGAGAAAGATGGAGGGGAGGCAGAGCCCAGCAAGGAGTCTGGCACCCTCACCCAGGCCAAGGGGCATAGGGCACGGTGTTCAAACCAGGGTGGTAGCAGTGGAGGTGTAGGAACGATTTAGGGGTTGCCTGTTTTGTGGGGTAAACTTTGCTCCCCCCACTGCCCTCCCTCCGTGCGTGACCTTGCCCTTTGCTGGAGAGCAATATTTCTGGTCAGGAAGCAAGAGCAGCACACCCTCTAATCAGCTCACGTTTCTAGAAGGGCTGCCTCCGACACAGGTGGCTGTGGCTGTTCCAGAAGGGAAGATAAGCAGAGGCTTAACAGGGTCAGCTACCATGCCCCATTCCATGTGACTTAAGGTAGAGGCACCCCAGGAAGCACTGGGGCCCATTATGAGGAAGTGGACAGGTGGTGGTTGGGGACTGAGGGAGCTCTCCCACACTCTCTTTGGCCCCCGAGGGCTCACCACCTGGCTTCATCTGTTTTCCTGCCTAAATCCACTAATACCGACAGCCCAGTGCAACCCATGAGGCTCTATTTGGCCAGTGACTACATAAATATTTGTCCTGAGAAGCTGGGTCGTATGATCCTTGGGTGATAGCCTGGCTCCTCAGTGACTTGTATCACTAGAAATGTTGCACCTCCCCAGTGGCACCTCCACCCCTGATTTCCGCCTAAACACACCTTGCTCAGAGATGCTGTGTCCTCATTTACACACCTCATCCTTAATCGCATAGGCGAATTTGGGGCTGGCCTTCAACCTAGGCCATGTCACCACGCTCCTGCATGGTGTAAGTGTGGAGCCTCGGGGAGGGGTGTAGTGATCCCCGCTTCTCACTCACAGCCCCCAGCCTCTCCCCAGTCCCTTCACCATCCCCTCATTTCCTCGGACCATCTGTGATGGAGGAGAGAATTCGTCATTATGCTCTGGGCCAGTACTGGAAACTCCACCATTATTGATTGATCTCTTCAATGTAGGGCTTGAAGCCCTAATGTATGTGGAAGGGTTAAACTTATTAGTCATTTATATTTAGGGAATGGTTTGCTTTTGATGTGGAGGGAGAGACGTAGTTGTAGATGGGGAGATTCTGGGGGCTAAAGGCATGCATTTCCTCAGGTGGGGCAGCCCTGCGGAATGACTTCTTACAGGAGCTTTAGGGCGTCTTATGTGGAAGGCTCAGTAAAAATGTTTTCCTTGAATTCACCCCTCATGTCCATGTACTCAGACCTTTGGTGGAGATGCTACCCTGCCCTGAGACTATTCAACCCTTGGGTTAAGGAAAATATAAAACTTTTAGGAATGATTTTTAGGAAGGCCAATGTAGACTCAAGATTTTTTTCTTTTAAGGGAATGAGTTTGTTTAAAATCTCTATGAGCAACTTGAGAAGATAATTTCGGCTTTGCTACTTGCATTCTTCCTACTGCCCACCAGAGGGCACTCAAGCACCCGCCAGCCGGAGTTCCCTAAACCGTGAGTTCCTCAACCGCACCCAGCAGGTTGAGTTACAACAGGGGAAGGTTGACCGGCTAAGTGTTTCCTGAAAGGGACATGTAGAAGCTGCTGCCTGTGACTGAGAAAAATACAAATTTTCTCAGTCATGCGAGCCCAGTAGAGTGTACAGCCACCGTTTCTCTGCGGTCACGTTTGCTATGTTATTCACATTCCCAGAGAAAAAAGCTGTGTGCCTGGCTTTAATATTCTTTCCAGTAGTCTTTATTTCCTCTTCTTGGGCACATTAAGGAATATTTCGTACCCTGTCACATCAGAGGGGGAAAAAAAAAGGATGTTCTGCAGAGCGAGTTTAGGGCATACCAGTTATCAGGGACCCCAGGCCTGACTTGGCCTGAGGTCGGATGCGGCAATACCCGAGTGCAGTGTGTGTAATCACCCAAGCCGGGGCTTCCCTCACTGAAGTTCAGCAGCAGGGCAACCGCAGTTCGCCACCTGGTGTCTCCTGCACCGCATCCGGCATATTTTAAAACTGGATTCCACTTGGCTAGCATGAAGTAGGCAGCAAGGGCCATGAGCATAAAAGTCTTGGTTATGGACTTCGACATTCATAATAACAAAGTTATTGCCAGGAATTCCGTCTTAAAATTAAGTGGGAAGTAGGAAGGACCCTAATGCCCTCCCGGAAGCCTCATTATTTACTGACTATTGTACAGTTCCAGATGTTCAGGTAACTTTTCTTAGCAGAGTACATTTCTGTTTTTAATCGTTGGTTCATGCAGAACCATTAGGATGCAATTCTTACTAAATCAGTGGCTTCAGGAAGGCACGATGACTCACACCTGTAATCCCAGCACTTTGGGAGGCCAGTATGGGAAGATGGCTTGAGGCCTGGAGTTTGAAACCAACCTGGGCAACATGGCAAGACCCCCATCTCTACAAAAAAAAAAAAAAAAAAAAGAAAAAAAAATTAGCTGGGTGAGGTGGTGGTACACACCGGCGGTCCCAGCTACTCAGAAGGCTGAGGCAAGAGGATCGCTTGAACCCAGGAGTTTGACATTGCAGTGAGCTCTGACCGCAACACTGCACTCTATCGTGGGGGACAAAGGGAAACCCTGTAGACAGCTCCAGGAGCCACAGTAAGCTTCTCACACATGAAGCACTCCTACCAAAAACGATGAATCCAATCAAGCCTTCACACCTGACAGTTAATGAGAAATACAAGGATAGAGGATCAAGTTAAATATCACAAGAAAACAGCCAGCCAAATCCAAAATGCAGAATACTTTGATCTGTTGATCTGTTCAAATTGTCAATATTATTGGGGGAGAAAACGTGGGAGGGCTGTTCTAGAATAGAGATTAAAGAGATATAACCAAATGCAATGACTGAATCTTGATTGAATCCTGGTTTAGAGGAAAAAACTCTTATTCTGTTTGGACTGCTAGAACAAAATACCATAAACTGGGCAGCTTATAAACAGCAGAAATCTATTTCTCATAGTCCTGGAGGCTGGGAAGTCTGAGAGCAAAGTGCTGGCAGGTTAGGAGTCTGGTGAGTTCTTGCTTCTTCAGAGATAGCATCCCTCTCACTGTGTCCTCATGTAGTGGAAGAAGGAAGGTCGCTCTCTGGGGTCCCTTTTATAAGGGCACAAATCCCATGTATGAGGGCTCCACCCTCATGACCCAGTCATCTCCAAAAGGCTTCACCTCCAAATACTATTACATTAGTTATTAGGTTTTCAACATATAAATTTTGAAGAGACAAACATTCAGTCCTTAACTATAGAAGTATTTTTCTTGGTGTGTGACAATTAGGGCAATTTTAATAGGTCTGAAGGCCAGGTGCAGTGGTTCATGCCTGTAATCCCAGCACTTTGGGAGGCAAAAGTCGGCAGATTTTGAGACCAGCCTGGCCAACATGGTGCATCTCCATCTCTACAAAAAAAAAAAAAAAAAATTAGCGCGGTGTGGTGGTATGCACCTGTAGTCCCTGTTACTCAGGAGGCTAAGGTGGGAGGATTGCTTGAGCCCAGTATGCTGAGGTTGCAGTGAGCCATGATTGTGCCACTGCACTCCAGCAAGGGCAACAGAACACAATTTTGTCTCAAAAAAAAAAAAAAAAACCAAAAAAAAAAAAGCATACAAAAGTCTAGGAATGTGAATTTTCTTAGGGGTGACTGGCACTGTAGTTCCGTAAGGGAGTGTCCTTGCTCTGAAGAGAAGCACCCTGGGAAGCACTAAGGAGTGAAGGGCATGATGACGGCAACTTATTTTTAAATGACTCAGGAGGAAAAATAGGAAGATGGAATACGGCAAAACATTAACATTGCCGAATGTAGATGGTGAGCGTAAGGGAGTTTGTTGTCCTCTACTTTTCGGTATGACTGAGCATTTTGATAGTAAAATATCGGAATAAATGATGGTCACAGTGTCATTTGCTTTGGGTGGGTGACTCAAGATCACTGAGCTTCCCTATCTTTCACGGAATCACCATTTACCTACTGCAAGAAAGAAGAGGTGTCTGTGCCTGGAATAGTCCCCTTCCCTGAATTGCTTTCTCTCTCTTTGGTTTTCTGAGTGTGCCACTCTAGATAAAACTAACTCAAGCCTTTATCATCATTCCAAATGCTTTGAAACCACAGAGTGAGGTGGTTTCCCAATCAAAGAGAACATTGCTTTTATGACTGTGGGTACCGTCATCAGCGTGCTGAGGGAGTGGGGGTTATTTGTGGTGTCAGGCCATGTTCAAAATGCTGTTTGATTGTAAAAGGAAATCAGTTCTCTTCAGCCCTGAATGAGCAGCAGTATCATATATTGGTTGCTTTTCCTTAAGACATAAATGTTCACAGTGGTCCATCAGCTACTCTGATTTCATTTTGAAATTTTGTAGTCTCTCTGTAAAATTCATTCTTCCACCCACCCACCCACTTACTCAGGGATGGGAGCTATGGGTAATGGGGCAGGGAGGAAAACATGATGCAACCGAAACCTGGAAGCACATTTGTGATGTTATTACAAGCAAGAACTGTATCGCTCGATGAGGATATGGAAAGGAAAAAAGCCACATCATCCGTCTATAGCAGTATTTCTAAACCTTCAATGATTCTTAAAAATGTGTGATTTCTGTCATGTCTGAGGATCATTATTAACTACAGGACAATTATCTGATATCCTCCCTTAAATCCATTTACTTAAAAAAAAAAAAACACTAAATGCCTACTTTGGTCTCATCCTAAACATTATTACCCATAAAGTCGTGGCTTTAATGTGCTAATTATATGTTTTCTAAGACATTAATATGCATAGCTAGATCCTCTCATATTTTGAACAGTATACGTAATCAGTCACATGTATACAGGAATCCACTTTTCAGAAAAGGACTTGGGGGCAAATGGATTGAGCTAAAAACATTGGCTTATATGTGTGCCTGTGTATAAAACATATGCATTTTAACTAAACTTCGTCATTTTATCCTTTCCTTCTTTCTCTGAAGGGCTTTAGTAGTAAGCCAGTGATTTAAACTGCTTTGTACAATTACTTTTCCAGAGTCCGAAAGATGTATGATTCGGGGAATATTTTGCTGATTAGAACATGAGCAGAAGTCCTGAATACTCAGAGATCACATATCTATTAAGTCCAGATGCAAAGAGAACCTTTTGATGCAAATATATCAAATATGCTTCAAAAATTTAGAATAGTAAATGTAATGTGAAGCGACTGAAGACGTTTTATAGGTAAGGTTTTGGGTCCATTGAGATTTTTCTCAGCACTTTATGTTTTAGTCTTAAAGAAATGGTACCTTGAGGCCACCTCCTCATTTCCTTTTGAATAAATCATCCTGATTTTCATAATGAGTTGCTTTCTTGGTGCAGAGCTGTGGGCGTGCAGGTTGGTGTTTCAAATGTACTTTAGTTGCTTCTGTCCTTCATTTGGCAAATATTTATTGCGTGCCTACAACATCTAGCTTTTGGGTGCCAGGGAGACAATAGAAAGTGATAAAATGGTTCCTCCCCGGGAGCTTATAGTGTGGGAAACAGACACTAATCATCTCCCAAATCAACAGCAAATTGCCCCCAAGGAAGTGGTGTTAGAGCTGAGATCTGTGTAGGGGAGACAAGAGGATGGACCAGGCAAAGGGAACGTTCACTGCAAAGGCCCCTTTTGTGGTAGGGAGGTGGGGGAGCATCTCCCTTCCGAGGAACTGGAAGATGCCAGAGCGGCTGGAGCCTGTGGCCACCGGGGCTGGACCACAGCCATGGGCAGGAGTTTTGTCTTTGCCCATTGGGGAACCACTGAAGGGCTTAAATTCCTCAACAAAATGGAGGTTCTGTCAGTAATGAAAAAGGCAGAAGTGGGTATCGGGTACACAGGCAACAGTGCTTACAGAAGCACCCCAAACATACCTACCCCAAACAGAACCCAGATTTTCCCATTTCCCACTGTTCCAAACCTGCGTGTGGTTCACTGTTTCTCACCTCAGTGAATGGCCTCACCATCCATCCTGTAGCTCATGCTAAAAATCTAGGTGTCAGCCATATCTGCCTCTTCATCCCCCATACCTAGTCCACGGCCAAGCTCTGTCCATCCCACCTGTATGAGTCCATCAGTGTTGCTATAAAGGAATACCTGAGGCTGGGTCATTTATTTTTAAAAAGAGGTTTATTTGGCTCATTGCCCACTTCCTTGAGGCAATTAGCCATTGACTTGGGAGATGACTTGACTGGCATCTATCTCCCATAGCTCGATGAGGAGGAACAATGTCTGTTTTGTTCTCCATTGCCTCCCCAGCATTCAAACCCTAGATGTCATAAGTATGCAATATACATATGTCAAATGAAAGACAGAAGCAGCTAAGTACATTAGTATAAGAAGCATGGCACCAGCATCTTCTGGTGAGGACCTCAGGAAGCTTCCACTCATGGCAGAGGAGAGGCCAGCAGGAATCATTTGGCAAGAGAGAAAGAAGGGGTCGGGGGAGGAGAAGGTGACAGGTTCTTTTAACAAAAATCAGTTCTCTCGGGAACTAATAGAACTCACTACTGCCAGAACAGCACCAAGCCTTTCATGAAGGATCAGCCCCCATGACCCAAATACTCCCACAGGCCTCACTTTCAACATCGGGGGTCACATTTCAACATGAGGCTTGGAAGGGTCAAACCATATGTAAACGATATCATCCTATCTTAAACATCTCTGGAACTCATTCAATTCTCCATCTCTACCTTCAAATTCATGCGATTGGCTGTTGCCTGAACTACTGCCATAACCAGTAGAGTCTCAACTGCTCCGTGACCCTTGTGCCTCTACAATCGGTTTTCCACACAAAGTGATGTTTTCAAAATACAAATCTGATCATGGATCTCCTCTACCTCAAGTCCAGGCAGAGATCCAGGGAAAATCTCAGCCCAAGCCGATCATGGCGGACTCACTCCACTTGCTGTTGACTGGTTTTGTTGTGGCCAGAGACCTATTTCTGGCCATTGAAACCTGCGGGCATTTCTTCTGCAGAGCTTCTGGGAAAAGTATTCATGTATTTCAAAAGGGACCACTGGAAGAAAGGGACACTTTTAATTTTGTGAGATCCTGGGTGTGCTTGGAGTGCTGCAGCCATCTTGCTACCAGCCTGAAAGTACAATTCCAGGGACTGCAAGGAAAGCAGAGCCTGAAGACCAGGGCACCACCTCTGGAGACAAGCCTCCCATGCGAGAGAGAGCCCCTTGCTAAGTAAGCCGGTTTGAGTTGGCTTTTCTGCCATGTGCAGTCTGATGCTAGTGTGTGTCTGAGGCATCCGGTGCCAAGTGGGCAGCTGACGACATGCACTGGAAGCTCAGTGGATAGATGTGAGCTGGAGAAATACCTATGTGGGTCCTCGGTGAAAACTGAAGGTTGGGGAAAGGATGAAAGCAGAAAAAAAGCTTTGAAGAGGATAATGAGCTTCAAAGAAGATTGGGAGGAAATGGGCCACAGAGGTGCCAAACACCACCTGTGGCCTAAAAAAGGATTTCCTGCTCGCCTGCCTTTCTGTATTAAGACTCGTATTAAAAGGCATTGTAACATTCCTAAATGTGTCCTAAGTGGACAAAAGGAAGTGGCTCAGAAGTGTTTTCAGCTGGGGGAGGAAGCTGGGTTTCAGAACCAACCCCTGGGATTAACATCAGGAGAATTTGGCTTCCTGCCCTTCAATAAGTCACTTACCCGGATCTCGGAGGCAACCGAAAATGGACCAAACAACCCAGCCAGAGAATGTGTCTTCTCTTATGAGTGTAAGACACTGAGGCGGTGTCACAGACAGGTCAGTGCCTCTGGTGTCTAGAGAAGGGGCAGCGGCTTGCGGGGAGAGGGCTGTCGCCCAAGTGTGGAAGTGGAGTGCCGAGACTGGAGGGACTAACCACGGGGAGGCACCGTTGGTAAGAAGAGGCCTGGAAAGCCGCTGGCAGCGATCACAGAATCAGGCCAGAGAGAGACCTCTATGGGAAAGGAGACAGGAGATCCAAGTGAAAGCGTGTGAGTTAAAAAAAAAAAAAAAAAAAAAAAAAAAAAGACCAGGAACTACGTTGCCATAGGAGAGCTTCTCCAACTTTAGTGTGCGCCAGAATCAGCAAGGGAACCGTGACAAATGTGGATTCCTGGTCCTCAGCCTCCCCCCTCCCCCCAGCCCCTGGCCCCCACTCGGATGCTGCAGGCTGGGGCGACAAGCACAGGTTTACCAGGCTCCTCTGGTTGCTGTAGTGCCGGGTGCCGACTTACAGCTGAGCTCCCTTCAGCTCCTGCACTGATCGAGCAAACGGGCGTTTCTTGGCCCTACGCCAAACGTCCTTCTGACCCCGGCAACCCTGTGGGCCCAATGTGGCGGCCTCGGGCCTCGCAGCGCCGCCCAAAGCAGTAGGACCCTGCGCTGGGAGCCACGGAGTAGTCTCGCGGCCCAGCCCTCCCACAAAGCTTGGGTCAGGAACGCCATCCTGCACCCCAATCCCTGTGCATGGCGATTGCGCTGTGGCCTGAGCGCACAAACCTCTGGGCGGGTCTCCATCGTGACTGGCAGACACCCTGGCCAATTGTGACCCGGCGCTTGTTTGTCTCTGCCCATCCCACCCCGGGCGGGGGCCGATGCTTCCATGACTGACAGGCCGTCCCAGGCGCTATTACGTAAGGGGAGGGTAAAGTGCAGCCCCACCCAAACTGGGGTGATTTGATTTGCAGGACGGAGTGTGGTTTTTCCAACGCCCCCGGAAGAACGTCCTTGACGGGCAGGTGTGAGAGCCAGTTGGCGCCGGGAGGCAAGGCGGAAGCCTCGGGCCCCAGGAGCGTGCACCACGGGGCGGAGCCCGGTGCGGAGGGCTGGGCAGGGTGGGGTGGGGCGGGGCGGGGATCAAGCAGGGGCAGGGCTGGAGCTGCGGCCGGAGATGCTGTCGGGCCGCGACGGCGCTCGGCAGCCAGGAGCTCTGCATTGAAGGCACCGGGGGGAGGCGCACTGCCAGGCAGGCTGGTAGGTACGCGAGGACTGAGGTGTCGGTAAATCTGGCCGCCAGCCTCCACATGCCCGGCATTTGTCCGTCCTGGGCACTCGCGACTCGGCGGCGACGGCGGCCGCAGTGGGACACGGAGGCGGGGCCGGGCACCTGTGCGCGTTTGCAGGCACCTGCTGCGTTGGCCGCCTCGCAGCCCGGGACCGCTGCTGGGGACTGCGACTCAAGCTGGGCCGGCCCGGCCCGAGGGAGAGAGGCAGGCCCAGCTGGCTCGCCCCAGCCCGTGCCCGCCCTCCCCGGCCAGGTGCCGATCCCGAGCTCTGGTTAAGGGGGCGTCGCCGGGCCCCAGAGCCCACAACTGGAGGGTCCCGCGGCTCCCGGGCCAGCCTCGAGCTAACTGCGAGGCCAGGACAGGGCCCCCGCCTTGCATCACCTCGAGACAGGTTTGTCCAGATTCCCTGAGTGCTCAGAGACGGGTTTCCGCCCGCGGTGAGGGTGCCGGTCCGAGGCCGCCGCAGGTCCCTGCTGTCCCCAGCAAGCCTGGCCCGGGCCGTTTTCATCTTTTTTCTGGCCGCTGCTCTGTGTCCTCTTAACGTGTAATTTCTTAAGTCCGATTCGGGGTGATGTGAGTGCGCTGTGGCATGAAGAGTAACAGCAGCACTCATGTTTTAGCCTAGTTTTAGCTCTGCCGTGCACTATCATTCGCGCAGGCTGAAGACCCAGACTTCTCAGCTGGGTGATGTAAAGGAATGCAGCCGTGGCTGAACAGGCAGAAATTCTAAAATTGTTTCCCAATGACAAGGATGTAACCTATGTCGTGCTTCCATCTATGTCATTCTTCTCAGAACATGTATGCTGTGCTTGTCCTAGACTAGACCCTGAAAAGTGTACTACACGGTCTCGTGATTATGTTGCTGCTGGAAACATTGGATTAAAAGATCCATGGCAAAGTTAAGCAGCAGCAGACGATACCTCCTGCTTAATGATAGGCAGAACTGAGGACAAAATTTATTGGATTCTTAAAGGAGAATTCTTAAAGAGAATCCTAACGCGTTTGACCTGAAAGAGACTTTACAGGTTTGCACCAACCCATTAAATGTATGTGGTGGAGTGCACCACTGTGTCCCAAGGGATAGGGTCCCGTGTTAGGTGTGTCCTAGAGGACACTGGGGTGCTGCACATTACTACTAGATCTGAAAATCAGTGTCTTCATTTGAGCCAAACGGGAACATTCCCCCGCACATTATTGATATCCCAAGTGTATTCACTGTGTCATACTCACCTTTAAAGGCAGATTTGCGGAGAGCTGTTTTTACCTATTGGATGTTATCCATGCTAGTAGAAGAACCAGGATCTTCATTCCTCTGATTTAATTACTGGGTGGCATTTTCTCTTGGAAAAGAAAACAGCAATAATAGGCACTGGCAAGGTATGGATGACCTGGGTTGAGTACGTCCCTGGATGTCACAAGCTCGTCAGAAAAGACAAATTATTGCTGACTGGGGACAGTTAGTACATAGTTTGCTCATGACCTGCTTAAGAAATTAGGAAAACGTTGCTTAGTTTTGACCCTTTTCACCTTCAAATCAGCCATTTGACTGGTGCAAGTAGGAATTCAGAGAAGGAGCTCTGCTTTAAAGGTAACAGAGCCTGGGGGAAAATCACCAGGGCAAAGAAGTTGCTGTTCTTACAGCTGGGCTTGGTTGCTTTTCCTTTGCTTCTTTGTATTTTTAGTAAATGACCCACAGACTTTATGAGCTTTGATACATGCTTTCTTATCCATGACTTTAAGCTTCGGCTGGAACGTCTCGTCTCTCTTGCCGTCGCTCTTGCGTGCCTCTTGTTGTATTTGTCTGGATTGCTTGGCAGTTCCTTAAGTACACGATCCTGCAGTTTCTGTGTTTCGGAGTTGTAGAAGGCAGTTTATTGGGGGATGGTACTGACAGGACTCAGGTAACTACTTCTGTCGTCTTAGTGACATACGTGTGCTCTGCCTTCCCTGTTTTCTCTTATTTCTTTGGCTAATATTTGCTGGAGGAATCATTTTGTACTCAAGTGAGTTAAAGCAGCTCTTAAATCAGCCTCCTTGTATCTTTATTGTTTGTTCCCATAACCCTGGGAACAGTGATACAACTTTTGTGTATGTGGGTACAGTGCATTCTGAATCTGGCTTTCCTGTTAGTTAAATGCCGAGATGTGCTAGTAGCAACTGTTGTCCGTATCTTCTGAACTTCTGGCACCAAGGCTCATCTGTGTCACTGAGTAATCTGAATCCTGGCCAAGGGACCTGGTGCACAGATTCTTATAGACGTCTAAAAGCGTGAAAGAAATTAGAACCAGAAAAGGAAGTGGGTATAGAAGGAAACTGTTTCTGAAGATGCCTGAAGACCCTTTCCTAGGATTTTACAACCCTTTGTTATATAACATATTGTATATCCAGGGTATCATAATTAGTTATTCATCATTTCAGAAGTCTTAACAGTTGGCCGGGCGTGGTGGCTCACGCCTGTAATCCCACCACTTTGGGAGGCTGAGGTGGGTGGATCACTTGAGGTCAGGAATTCAAGACCAGCCTGGCTAACATGGTGAAACCTTGTCTCTACTAAAAATACAAAACTTAGCTGGGCATGGTGGCAGGCACTTGTAATCCCAGCTACTCAGGAGGCTGAGGCAGGAGAATCACTTGAACTCAGGAGCTGGAGGTTGCAGTGAGCTACGATCACACCACTGCACTCCAGCCTGGGCAACACAGCGAGACTCCATCTAAAAAAAAAAAAACACTCTTAATTGTTGGTGTTGGCTTGTTTCTATGTTTCCCCATCTTGTTTTAAGGTAAAGTGAATGCTGAAGACAGAAGATTTGGATGACACGCCACTGAATTTCTTTGTTTGGAATACACGTTATGAACCCTTTCTGGAGCATGTCTACAAGCTCTGTACGCAAAGTAGGTATAGTGATAAATTCAGTAAGGAAACCCATTTGCTTCTGTGTCTGAAAACAGGGTCAGAATGAAGGCTAAAATAATCTGTCACGGTCACCTGTAATCTTGACAAAATTACCTGATTTTTCTAGTTAAGGTCTTACACTCTTGAGAAGTAATTATTTTGTTGGTTAAAGTGTGTTTCTGAGACTGGGATTGCATCACAAATAGAAATCGTTCTGGTCATCACAATTCTAAGATGATTGAGGTTATAGTTTACACATGATGAAATTTGTGACATATTGTAGTTTTCTACTACAAGGTTCTATAGTTAGAACAGCTGTGGGAAAGGCTAGTCTGATATCATTAAGTCAGACTTGACAGGCACTAATTTAATTTTTCTAAATAAAATGATTTTTTAAAAAATATTTTTTCATTTTAGGAAAGATTAAAATAGGCAAATAAAATAAAAACCAGTTGGGCGCGGTGGCTCACGCCTGTAATCCCCAGCACTTTGGGAGGCTGAGGCGGGCAGATCATGAACGAGGTCAGGAGACTGAGACCATCCTGCCTAACACGGTGAAACCCAGTCTCTACTAAAAATACAAAAAAATTAACCAGGTGTGGTGGCGGGCGCCTGTAGTCCCAGCTACTTGGGAGGCTGAGGCAGGAGAATGGCGTCAACTTGGGAGGCAGAACTTGCAGTGAGCTGAGATCGCACCACTGCACTCCAGCCTGGGCGACAGAGCGAGACTCCATCTCAAAAAAAAAAAAAGGAAAAACCATAATCCCACCTTTAGGAGAACAAACACCACTATTTTTTTCTGTACATGACATACATCTCTTCCTTACTTGTACGTAGTAATGAGGTACAAGTGCAGTTTTGCTACATTGGCATATTGTATTGTGCTGAAGTCAGGGCCTTTAGATGTACCCATCACTAGAGCAATGCATATGATATACGTGTTTTTATATAGCTAATTAAACAGCCTTTGGTTGTACTTGCGCCAAGGAAGTACCTATGAGATGGTAGTTGAGTCTCTGACTCATGTCGACCTATGTCTTTGATGAAGGATGACAGTTTATGCTGGTGATATTTGAAATGTCAAAACACCCAGTAGGGACAAATCAAAATCAGACCCAAGCAAGTGAGAGAATAGCTTCACTCTTTGTTTCTAACCCAAGTGCTAGCAGGCAGTGACTAATTTCATCCACACTATTTTGAGCTGCTTAGCACCTAACCTTCTGTAGCATCTAAGTGCTGGGGGACTTTTCTAGCCTTGTACAGTTGTCTAATTGCTTAGAAACCCCTTGCCCTCTTTTTGGGGCCACTAGGAAAAACCATTTCTTTGTGTGTTTCAGTTAATCCTGTACACACTGATTGTATCATCCTCATAGGATGAGTTTCCCTATATGAAAGAGTTTCTCTAATGCTTTGGTCTTGCTTCAGCTTTGTCTTCTCTTTATATGACCTGCCTGCCCGAAGGACTTTCTAGTCATTTTGGTCATGGTGTTAGAATGTGCTTGTAAAGGAGCAATTCCAGCATTTAGGCCATGGAGCTAATAATGTACTCTTGTGATTTAAGAATCATCCTAACAGATATTCTTACAACTTCATCTTGTATAGCGATCTGAAGGTGAAGAGAAGACATTAACAGGGGACGTGAAAACCAGTCCTCCACGAACTGCACCAAAGAAACAGCTGCCTTCTATTCCCAAAAATGCTTTGCCCATAACTAAGCCTACGTCTCCTGCCCCAGCAGCACAGTCAACAAATGGCACGCATGCGTCCTATGGACCCTTCTACCTGGAATACTCTCTTCTTGCAGAATTGTAAGTTCTTAACAAACTATTTGGTTAAATTAGGAACGATCCTTTAAAGTGAAGAATGAAATGTATTCTGATGGACGCAGTAAAGGGCAGACATTTAATCTCAAAGCTCAAACCTCTCCCTTTCCAGTATCAGACTGAAGAAATATAAAACTATAGGCTATTGCTGGTGATAAAATCTTTTTTAACCAAGACCTAGGTAGAGTTATAAAAATAGCCTCTCTTAAAGATTCTTTAGAGCTCGGGTGAATACGATTTAAAGGCAGAGGATACTTTAATTTCCATGTCTGTGTTGGAGAGTAAAAAAAGGAAGAAACTAAGGTTTATTAAGAACCTACAGTAGATTGGCCGGGCACGGTGGCTCGTGCCTATAATCCCAGCACTTTGGGAGGCTGAGGCAGGTGGATCACGAGGTCAGGAGTTCACGACCAGCTTGGCCAAGATGGTGAAACTCCGTCTCTACTAAAAATAGAAAAATTAGCCAGGTGTGGTGGCGGGCACCTGTTAATCCCAGCTACTCAGGAAGCTGAGGCAGAGAATCGCTTGAAGTCGGGAGGTGGAGGTTGCAGTGAGCCAAGATTTCGCCACTGCACTCCAGCCTGGGCGACAAAGCGAGACTCCATCTCAAAAAAAAGAACCTACAGTAGATTAGGAACTTAATAAATGCGGTCTTGGTTTATGTGAAGTGAGGAACCTGCCTCCTGGAGAGATTTTTCTGGAGAGCAGGACAGTGGGAGAGTGGCCGTCTCTGCCTTCTTGGTCAGGCGTATCTGGAAGGTGGTGCTCCATTTGGTTGTCGCCTTGTAGTCAGCCTCCTGACAGATGGAGGACAAGGCCTAGCAGGGAGGGACCAGGAAGCCAGACCTTAGGGATCAACAGTTGGAGGAACTGGAGAATTTTTCTTGGAGAAGAGAAAGTTTAAGCACGTATTAAAGTTGTCTTAATATATTTGAAGGTCTGTCACAAGGAAGGATCTGATTTATTCTATATGACTCCCAAAGGCAGGACTTGGCAATTCTAGGGAAGAGACAAAGATGTGGGCTCCATGTAAGGAAGACGCTGACTGGTCACCAAGGTCTGCAGCTGGGCTGCAGTTGCGCCTGGTTGTGGAGTGCAAGAAGCCAAGCAGGGTGCAGAGTGCTGGCAGCGACCCTGTGGTGCCTGGCACACACGGGGGCTTCAGCACTGCACAGACGCAGATGGCATTTCATTCGAGAATTTGTTAAAAGGACAGAAAGTTTGGATAATTCTTAATTTCCATAATTTAAAAATTCCTTTGTATACAGTTATTTTAAAAGCATCCTTGAGTCAGGCACAGTGGCTCGTGCCTGTAATCCCAGCTACTTGGGAGACGGACGCAGGAGGATCACTGGAGCCCAGGAGTTCAAGACCAGCCTGGGCAACAGAGTGACCACCCTGTCTCTAAAAAACAATTAAAAATTTCCCAGCTGTGGACCTATAGTCCCAGCTACTTAGGAGGCTGAGGTGGGAGAATCACTTGAGCTCTGGAATGTGAGACAAGCGTAGGCCATATAGTGAGACCTCATCTTTTTTTCTTTTTGAAATGGAATCTCACTGTGTCACCCAGGCTGGGGTGCAGTGGCAGAACCTCAGCTTACTGCAGCCTCCGCCTCCTGGGTGCAAGTGATTCTCCTGCTTCAGCCTCTGGAGTAGCTGGGACTACAGGTGCACGCCACCACACCCCGCTAATTTTTGTATTTTTAGTATAGACTGGGTTTCACCATGTTGGCCAGGCTGGTCTCAAACTCCTGACCTCAAATGATCTGCCTGTCTCGGCCTCCCAAAGGGCTGAGATTACAGGTGTGAGCCACCACACTCAGCCTATGAGACCTCATCTTTTTTTTTTTTTTTTTTTAAACCAAAAAAAATTTTTTAAAAAAAGGCATCCTTGACCCTTCCCTCAGTGTATTAATGTTGTAATGGTCAGAGGGTCTGAGGCCCCAGTGTAATTGGCTGGGTGTGATTTGGTAGTAATGGCGCCTTTGGCTCTATAATGGAGGCCTTGTGTTTGAGGCTGGGCAGCGCGTTGGACAGGCCTCTATTGTGGTGATTAAATCTGTATTAGAACACAGAACTGCCTTTTCTGGCAAACTTCACTGTAGTAGAGACATCTGCCAGCCATGTTGCTATTGACATGCTAAATTTTAGCAACTTAAAAATGAACTAGATAATAACTCAAAAATGATTAAAAATAAGTGAATGGAAAGTAGGTAATAAAGATGACAAACTTAAGGCCTGATAAACTAGTTCTTCATAAAATCCAGGATTGGCAGGTTAGTGACCAGAATGGCTGTGGGTGGGTAACTGGGTCCCGGAAGAACCAGTGTAGTTTTGTGTCGGTGCACTTGTTGTTTCTTGTTTTCAGCACCTAGTTTCCCGTTTTCTGGCAAGGCCCACAGAGTTCAGGTGTCTGCATCAGGGGGTCCGTTTTAGAGCAGGGCGTGTGAGAGCCACACAAGGATGCCTGCCCTCCCCAGGCAGCACTGCGAGTCTGAACATTGCCCTCTGCTGTGGGATCTTGTGATTAAAATGTAAAATGACAACTTTGTGACCTAATTCCAAGAAATCGTAATTTATCTAACATTGTATTTTAAAAGGTTTTGAATGATCATCCACAGTCACAAAAGCATAATTTTACAGATACTCTCATTGACCTCAACTGTACATAACTTACCTCGGGTTGCATTATTTGGAATTACCTATAGGCTGGTTTCCAAGATGATGTTTTGGAAGAGCGGATTTCTGGGAGGAAACTTGATTCTTCATTTTTCCCTCTTTGGCTTTAGTTCTTACTGTGGGGCCCCTGCTGGCCTGCTTGTTTCTCTGTGAGCTGCTGCTGTGAAGCTGGTAGTGGGCAGTGGTCAGGGCCAGGGCTCTGATCGTGTCAGGTGAGAGATTGTGAGAACTTGGCTTGCAGGGTTTGGGCATCAGCTGCCCCTTGAGGGGCCATTCATTGTCTCGAAGTGAATGTGGGGTGGTTTCATCTTCATGTGTCATTTGTATCCACACAAATTAATTACTCTGCTTTTGTTGTAGTACCTTGGTTGTGAAGCAGAAGCTACCAGGCGTCTATGTGCAGCCATCTTACCGCTCTGCATTAAGTAAGATGAGGATTCATTCTTAATTTATGGGCACATTTAGTTCCTCCCACACAAATTTAGGCCTTAACTCTTTTATTTTTTCCTACAGTGTGGTTTGGAGTAATATTCATACGACATGGACTTTACCAAGATGGCGTATTTAAGTTTACAGTTTACATCCCTGATAACTATCCAGATGGTGACTGTCCGGTAAGTTGGAGACACAGTCTGGCTTCATTTGTGGATCAGCGAGAAGGGCTAAAAGGGCTTACAGCTTTCCTAGTTCTTTTCCTGACCTGGTACCTTTATGATATATCTACCCAGTAGTTGTCCAGGGGGACTTCTGTGCTTTGCAGCAGCTTCCGGCATGCCATCAGAGCTTTGTTTCTCTGCTCAGGGTCTGCAAGGGAGGCTGGCTGCCTGCCATCCTGCAGCACTCACCAGGTGAATGGTGGCCCTCAGGCTCTAGTGGAGAGGGAGTTTTCCCCGCTTCATCTCAAAATTTAGTTTTTCAGGAAAATGGTAAAAGTAGTTAAGTATCCCTCTTGAGGCAGCTCTTTAGCTTTAAATAACGTGACTGCCTTGTCCTGAAGCTCTTTTTATCACGATTCCTATGGGTCTCATAAGTGCCACTGCTTCCATTAAAGGGCACGTCTCTTTTTATTTAAATACAGCGCTTGGTGTTCGATATTCCCGTTTTTCACCCGCTAGTTGATCCCACCTCAGGTGAGCTGGATGTGAAGAGAGCATTTGCAAAATGGAGGTAAGTAAGTAAAGGGTTTGTTTTAGTGACATAATACTGCAAAAGGACGCCTCAGTAATCACGCTATGTTTCCCTTTAGGCGGAACCATAATCATATTTGGCAGGTATTAATGTATGCAAGGAGAGTTTTCTACAAGATTGATACAGCAAGCCCCCTGAACCCAGAGGCTGCAGTACTGTATGTAACTTTTGCTTTGTTATTTAAAATAAATTTGAAGATGCAGCTAAGTAGATTAAGTAACTTTTTGACTTAAACTTTTAACACAGGTATGAAAAAGATATTCAGCTTTTTAAAAGTAAAGTTGTTGACAGTGTTAAGGTGTGCACTGCTCGTTTGTTTGACCAACCTAAAATAGAAGACCCCTATGCAATTAGGTAAGTGGTGCATCTCCCAAATGAATTGTCTACTGTCCTTTCCAATACACTGCTTCCTTTCTCCAGGTGGTCTCAGAATAGGGATTTAAAAAGGCACATGCATAAGCTGTTAGCCTACAACCTTTATAACTTGGTGCCAACTCGAATTCTGATGCCTCTGAGGCTCTTAAACAAAAACCTTTACATCTGACAGGCTGCGCTAACAGCACATTCTCTGGTGACTTTGGTTTCCCAGGGATCCTTATGACGTATTTATTCATTCACATGTCAGGACTCTTTTCAGCTTGCAGTTTTAGCTGGAGCCCCTCTTAAACTGCCACACCCTCATTGACATTCAGATGTGGTAAAAGGAGGGAAACTGAATAGCGTGAGAATGGTGGGTTCCTGAAGCACTATGACATTTGATTTAAGGAACAGTGTCTGGAGGAGTAGTGGGAATGGACGAATTGGTGATTTTGCTCTTTGGCAACATTGGTACTGCTTGGGAAGGCAGTGGAGTATAGCTGTTAAGAGCTTGGACTCATGGCGAGGCGTGGTGGCTTATGCCAGTAATCCCAGCACTGTAGGAAGTCAAGGTGGGTGGATCACGAGGTCAGGAGTTTAAGACCAGCCTGACCAAATGGCCAAACCCCATCTCTACTAAAAATACAAAAATTGGTCGGGCACAGTGGCTCACACTTGTAATCCCAGCACTTTGGGAGGGCAAGGTGGGGGGGATCACCTGAGGTCGGGAGTTTGAGATCAGCCTGACCAACATGGAGAAACCCCGTCTCTATTAAAAATACAAAATTAGCTGGGTGTGGTGGCGCATGCCTGTAATCCCAGCTACTTTGGAAGGCTGAGGCAGGAGAATCGCTTGAACTTGGGAGGCAGAGGTTGCAGTGAGCTAAGATCTTGCCGTTGCACTCCAGCCTGGGCAAGAAGAGTCAAACTCCATCTCAAAGTAAAAAAAAAAAAAAAAAAAGCCAGGCATGGTGACTCGCACCTGTAGTCCCAGCGAGGCTGAAGCAGGAGAAGGGCTTGAATCTAGGAGGTGGAGGTTGCAGTGAGCGGAGATCACACCACTGCATTCCAGCCTGGGTGACAGAACTAGACTCAGTCTCAAAAAAAAGAGCATGGACTCAGCAGATGGACTACTTGGCTTTTGTACTTTTTAGCTCTGGTAATCCAGAGCAATTAATTTTGCTTTGCTTTCTTAATCTTTAAATAATAGTACTTCAGGGGTTGGTGTGAGGCTTAAATGAGATCATGTATGAAGGATAGTTATGTGAGAAAATTAATTAGATAATGTCTAAAACATACTTGTTGAAAACAAAAAAAAGCACTCTTCTTTATTAAGTTAGGGGAATTGGCTTGAAACTTAATTACTGCAAAATGAATGTTATAGAAATTTCGTCAGCCAACAAATAGTTTTTAAATACTTTTCTCTTCCTTAAGCTTTTCTCCATGGAATCCTTCTGTACATGATGAAGCCAGAGAAAAGATGCTGACTCAGAAAGTAAGTGGATAACTACTTATGAAATGGCCAACTCGTTGTTTCTTTTCTAAATGTCTTCATTTGGAGACTGCTCATTACATGCAAGTAACTTTTTTGGGAAACAAGTTTGTACAGTGCTGAAGTCTCCTCATCAGTAGTTTTTTTTAATATCTGTTTTGATTGTGCCTAGAAGAAGCCTGAAGAACAGCACAATAAAAGTGTTCATGTTGCTGGCCTGTCATGGGTAAAGCCTGGCTCAGTACAGCCTTTCAGTAAAGAAGAGAAAACAGTGGCGACTTAAGAGATGGTGAATCTGGTGCACCATGCACTTTCCTGCTGGACTCTGGCCTAGTTCAACCTGACCAATGGCAGAGGACTGCCTGAAGAGTAAAACTGTGTGAACAATGACTGACTGCCAGTGTTTTCCATGTATGCATAGGTTCTAACAGCAGGGTTTGGAAACCTGTCTCTAAGTAATGCATTACTTCTGTCAGAAGTGTCTTAGGGTGGTTATCTAGTTCAGTACTCCAAATTATTGGGGACCTTGAGGCTTAAGTATTTTTCTGAATATAATGCTAAAGGTAAGTTGCATTCATTTAAACTAATAGAGCAGACAGAATTCAGCACTACTTAATAGTTTTTAAATCAGTGGTTTCAGTTGTATATATGTTAGGAAATGGAGAGGTATAGAGAGAGCAGGTTCCATAGCTCAGCACTTTTAAGTGGAAGATCATTTGAATCTCAGTCTTCAGCCTGCACTGATTTGTAGCCTGCACTGTCTTACTGATTTACAAACTGAAATCACTGAGAAATGTCTTTAGTTGGGGGAGAGAAACCAGAACACTTGTTCCTAGTGTTGTGTTGTTTTTTTAAGCAAATTACTTACTGTATTTTTATGGCAGGAGGGAGAAAAAGTGTTAAAACGGTTTCTAATGAAGTCCGGTATTTAAATGATGAATGACTAATGTGTTTAGTAGAGACAAAATAAACCAATAAATGATTGTTCTTTGCCATTTATGCAGGAAACTACCCTTTTCTCAATATAACCAAACAAAGGCTAATTTATAAATGCTTTATTGAAAAATACACTTATCTTCATATAAAATTACAGTAGCAGTAAGTATCTTGAGAGGTTTTATAAATATTTTTGCAGAACACTATTCTAATTGAACAGTGTAAGTTCCATATTTCTCTCAGAGCAATATGAAGTTACCTAGTAACTTTGTTTATACTGATTCAATTTACAATTGAATTTTCTCCCTAATAAGATGATTAATTTGACTTGAAAACTGCTGGAACAATAGTGATTAATAAAGGTATGTATAGATAATTCAACAGCTGTTAAATAACATTTTCTAATTTGTATAAATGGTACTATGGTACTAATAAAAACCTAAATTCTCCAACCAATTTTTTAAACTGCCAGGAACACCCAAAAATATTTTAAAATATATCACCTTAATAGACATTTCTTTTAGATAACTCTCCTAAAGGAAGAGGTCATAATTTTTCATATTAATCCCCTCAATTCAACTTGATTTAAAATCTTTTCTTAGCCGATTGATCCCTATATAACAAAAAACCGGAGAAATTAAAACATATTCCCAAAAGGTGACTATAGGGGCTTTAACAGTTTAAAAAAGTACAAAAGCATTAAAGAAAATATTGGATGTTTAGCCTGGAAGTTTTGTACTTAATAAAGTTCACATTGTAGAAAGTGCTATCACAAATATACAGCAAAATCTGGGTTACAAAATCATGCATTTTACAGCCCTAAAGTGCCACCACTTATACAGGTTCACTCAGACATTGCACACCCGAACAATCAAGGACTTTTCACACTGCACCACACCAAATGGGGAGAGGGGAAGACGTGCACAAAGGGAATGGGAGACGAGGGCTAGTGACCTAGGACCTCCAAACCTGGGTGCGCTCTCCTTTGTTCTGTTTCAGGAATGTAAAAATCACACACTCCTACCAGGTGTTTTAGGACAAAATACCTAATTTTTGTTTTGCTTTTTATGAGGACTACAGCTGACCACAAAACAGGTAGGAGTGAACTTGAAACACAGTTCTTCTGTTGGAGTATGTCAACAGAAGCCTCGTATGCTCACATTTGGGTACACGTCATTTTCTTGTAGTACTTTTAAAAGCTTTGTCAGAGTCAAAAATCCAAGTTTGGATTCTAAGCAGCCTTGACAGTAATCACTGAATGGTAGGGAAAAGAAGACAGTTGGGATGAATTAAAATGTTCTAAGGATGCTGGAAGGAGTTAAGTCCCATTTCTCACCAAAATATCCCCTCGTTACTAACAGGCTGTAACTGATCAGCTGGATTAAGGGAAAAAGCTCCATAATCTAGATGCATTAAAGGATGCGGCTAAACATGTTGTGAAAAGAGTTTCAATACAAGAGACCAACCTCAGTGGGAACCACGGTCATTAGCTACATCTTGGAGACGGCGTAATAAGGCAGAATGATTTTCTGGGCAAATTCTTTTTGCAGGTGATTCACTTCCATCTTCCAAAAGAATTCCTCTCTTTTTAGTTGGAGTTTCTCCTGTGCGTATCATACTATTAATTTCTCTCAGTCTCTATGGTGGGAAAAAGATATAAAAATTTTAAAATGCAAATGCACACAGCCCAGTATTAAGTCAAAGAATCTTAAATGAGTTAAGCAATTTATCTGGAAGAATTTGAACACATCTACAGAAAAAACAAATACTAAGTTACATAACCTGCCAACTTTCCTTTTCAGCTGGCTGAGGCTGATGGCTATTTGAGAAGGGGCTGAGTAGTTCTATTTTTAACAAGCTCTTCCACAGGTACTTTTGACCTATACATTTCTATAATTTGTGAGTTCACAAATTTGTGATTTTTTTACAATTATGGAGCATTACGTTGCTATCCGATAGTCACTTAGACACATCTTTTTCTCTTTTTTAAAGTACAATTTTATACAATACTCTTTTTTTTCAGTCTAATGTTAGTTTTTAGCAGCCATTCTCAACTGGGATTTCACTAGAAAAGTAGGCCTTAATTCCCTAAGGTATTCATTGTAGGTAATAAATTAGTAAAATCTAGAATGATACTAGTTAACTATATATTATCCTTGGGACAATTGAGGAAAGTTACTCAATTATTTTCTGGACAGTGGCTCAGATGAGGAGCTGCAGTTGAGAAAGACACTGCCAGAATGCCAGAAAGACTGGCTGTACAGTGCCTTTACCATTCAGTTTCTCCAAAGCCTCTAAAAGTCATCTGTCACATTATTTTCGGGCAGTTTGTTGGTTAAAATTCTTTTTCATGTGCTGCTTCATCCATGTTTGCTTACAGAAAGCATACTAAGCAAATTCACAGACATATATTACAGGAAATTGTAAACATACAAAAGTAGAGAAGCAGCGTAATGCATCCTCACATACCTATTCCTCTACTTTAGCATGTTTGATTTATACTTCCATTCACTTCCATTCCTCAGATTATTTTAAAACAAATCCCAGACATATTTTATCATGACACTTGTTATTTTTATTCTTTAAAGTCATAAACGTTTTGGGGGTTTTAAAGTCAGTGTTCTTTATTATCAACAGATGTACCTTCACAAGTGTTTTTCTTTTTTTTTTTTTTTTTTTAATTAACAATAGAAATGGGGTTGCACTATGTTGCCCAAGCTGGTCTTGAATTCTTGGGCTCAAGCAGTCCTCTTGCTCTGGCCTCCTAATGTGCTGGGGTAATAGGCATGAGCCACTGCACCTGGCCACAAAATCTTAAGTATCTGAAGAAAGCTTTCCTTCAACTCTTTCTCTTCTAGCCCCTTTTCTGCCTTCCTAACAGTCTGGTCTGCCATTTGCTTGAATATTTCTTACACTCTTTACTGTATACATTGTTAATTGTGTATAAGCAATGCTACCATAATTTATTTTTCAACAAGTCACACCAGTGCACTGACACTGCTCTGTCAGGTATCACTAATGATCAGTCTTCATCTTAACTGATCTTGTATAGTAGTTGATAATTATTTTCTCATAGTAGTATAAATGTTACCACATTATAGGTTGGTTCTAGACATAAGCTACTTCTTGCTTTGTAATATTCTACCCCTAAGTTTCAGCTATCACCTGTTAAGTCAAGATGACAAATCTTTCTCCAACCAACAGTCTAATAATCACTCATTTTACTGCACAGACTCCCGATTCTGTGCTAGAAATACCTACAGTCGTATAAAACTGTTCTTTTCCTCTGAAAAATTCCCCCATACTCCCTTGTCCGCCTATCCCAAACCACCACTGATGTTCTTGTCCAATGGTTTTGCCTTTTCCCGAATGTCACAGAAATGGAATCATAAGTAGCCTACTGAATCCAGTGTCTTTCACTTAAGCATTGATGCATTTGAGATTTATCTACGTTGAATGTATCAGTTCCTTTTTATTGCAAAGTAGCAGTCGATTGTCTGGATGCACCACAGGCTTATTTATATGCATTCACCAGCTGAAGGACGTTTGGGTTGTTTCCCCCTTTTTGGCAATTAGGAAGAACGTCATTATAAACAGTCATGTACATGATTTTGTGTAAACATAAGCTTCCATTTCATTTATGTAAATACCAAGGAATGAGACTGCTGGTTGTACGATAATGGCATGTTTAAGAAACAACTTTCCACAGTGGTGATGCCATTTTGCGTTCACACCAGCAATATGTAAAATTGCTCCACATTGTTGCCAGAACTTAGGATTTGTCACTTTTTAGATTTTAGCCATTCTAACAGGCATGTAATGGGTAAAGCGTGTTCAAATCTTTTGCCCACTTTTACATTTGGTGGTTTTCCTACTGAATTTTGAGAATTCTTTAGAAATTGTAGATAAACAAATGCTTCATCAGATACGGAATGTGTACAGATTTTCTAATAGTCCATGGCTGGTTTTTTAATTCTCTTAACAGTGTCTCAAAGAGCAGAAATTACTCATTTTGATAAAATCCATTTCAACAGTATTTTGTGGATTGCGCTTTTGATGTTGTATATAAAATTTTCCCATAAAACATGTTCACCAAGATTTTCTGTTTTCTTCTAGAGGTTTTGTAGTTTGAGATTTTACATTTATATCTGTGGTTCATTTTTAGTTATTGTATATGGTGCAGGGCATGGGAACAAATTTACTATTATTTTGTTAAATGCATATCCAATTGTTCCAGCACCATCTGTTGAAAAGGCTATCCTTTCTCTATCAAATTGCCTTTGCACCTTTGTTGAAAATCAGTTTACCATATACGTGTTGTCTATTTCTGGACTCTGTTCTGTTCTATTGATCTCTGTGTCTATACTTCCACCAACACTACTGTCTTGATTACTGTGGTATTATAATACAGATATTTTGTGTAGCTTCGTAATTAGTGTGAAGCTTCCAACTTTGAGTTATTTTAGCTATTTGAGTTCCTTTGCCTTGTAAATTACAAATTTTAGAATCAGTTTTTTATATAAATCTGGATTTTGACTGAAATTGGTTTGAAATTGGGAGAAAACTGCTGTTTTATTTTCCATGAATTGGAAAATAAGGTATCATTTTCATTCAATGTCATGAACACATTTCTCTATTTTCTCAGGCTTTAATTTCTCTCACCAAGCTTTGATAATTTTCAGGATACATGTCTTGCATAGTTTTTATCATACCCCTAAGTAATTTTTAAATGTTACAGTATTCAATTTTTTATTTTACTTCTGATTGTTCACTGCTAGCATACAGAAATACATTTGATTTTTGTATATTGATCACATAACCTCCCTTATTAGTTCCAGTAGCTTTTTGTGGATTCTTTGTGATTTTTCTATGTAGGCAATCCAGGCTGTATGGCTTCTTTTTCTTGTCTTATTGCACATGCTAGGACCCCCAGTTACAATGTTGAATAGGGGTAGTGAGAGTGGACATTGTTGCCTTGTTCCTGATCATAGGGGCAAGGCATTCAGTCTTTTACCATTAAGTATGATATTTGTAGGTGCTTTTGGTAAATGTTTACCAAGCTGAGGAAGTTCCTTGAGAGATTTTACATTAATGAATGTTGGATTTTGTCAGATGCTTTCCTTCAAACACTAAGATGATTTATCACCTTCACTTTTTGTAAGAGTTTCTATAGAATTGGCATATTTCTTCCTTAAATGTTTGGTAGCATTTACCATTGAAGCCATCTGGGCCTACAGTTTTCTGACAGGAGGTTTTTAAACCACAAATTAATTTCTTTAGTAGATACAGGGGCTATTGAGACTACTACTACTTGAGTTTTATTAGTTTATGTCTTTCAAGAATTTGTCTATTTCATGTGCATTGTCACATTTATTGGCATTAAGTTGTTCTTTAAAATTTTTTTTTGAAACAGGGTCTCACTCTGTTGCCCAGGATGGAGTGCAGGGGGGCCATCACAGCTCACTACAGCCTTGACTGTCCAGGCTCTAACGACCCTGCCACCTCAGCCTCCTGAGTAGCTGGGACTATAGGCACACCTCACCAACCCCACCACACCTGGCGGGGTGTTTTTTTGTTTGTTTTTGTTTTTTTCCCGGAGACAAGTTCTTGCTATGTTGCCCAGGCTGGTCTTGAACTACTGGGCTCAAGGATCCTCCTGCCTTGGTCTCCCAAAGTGCTGAGATTACAGACATGAGCCATCACATCTGGCTGGCATTAAGTTCTTTATCTTTCATTATACTTTTAATGTATATTAGTAATGTGTCATTTCTTTTTCCTGTTTATTCTGTACATAGAGGTATCAATTTTTGGGGGGGCGGGCGGTCTCATTCTGTCCCTCAGGCTGGAGTGCAGTAACGTGAGCATGGCTCACTGTAGCCTCAACACGTGGGCTCAAGCCATCCTTCCCCACCTTATCCTCCGGAGTAGCTGGAACCACAGGTGTGCAGCACCACACCCAGTTTTTTTTTTTCTTTTCTTTTTTTTTTTTAAAGTAGAGACAAGGTCTTGCTATGTTACCCAGGCTGGTCTCGAACTCCTAAGCTCAAGCAGTCCACCTGCCTCAGCCTCCCGAAGTGCTGAGATTACAGGCATGAGATATGGCACTCGGCCCCCCAAAAACCTAGCTTTTGTTTGCCTTGGTTTTTCTCTACTTTCCAGTTTTCCATTTCAGTGAGTCCTACACTTTTTCTGCTTTCTTAAGCTGAAATCTTAGGTCACTAATTTGAGACCTTTTTTCTTTTCTAACATAGGTGTTCAGTGCTATGTATTTCTCTCTCAGCACTGTTTTAGCTACATCCCACAAATTTTAATATTTTGGGTTTTTATTTTCATTTAGTTCAAAATATTTTCTAATTTCTCTTGTGCTTTCTTTGACCAACAGAAATACATAATTTAGTTTCCAAGAATTGGGGGATTTTCCAGGTATCTTTTCTCTTACTGATTTCTGATTTAATGCCATTGTGATCAGTGAAAACACAGTATTTCAACCCTTTAACATTTATCAAGACTTGTTTTGTGGTCCAGAATGCAGTCTATGTTGGTAAATGTTCTCTCTGCACTTGATAGTGTTCTATAAATGGCAGTTGATTGATAATGCTACATCTTCTGTATCCTTACTGATTTTCTCTATTTGTTATACCAATTATGTTGAAATCTCTTGACTATCTTTTTTTTTTTTTTTCTATTTAGGGTTATATGTCCTCTTTATAATAGGAAACGACCCACTTTGTCACTGATAATATTTTTTGCTCTGAAATCTACTTTCTCTGATACTAATACAGCCACTCCAACTTTCTTTTGATGAGTGGTAGCATGGTATAACCTTTTCCACCCTTCCAGCTTTATTGAGATATAATTCTTACACTGTATTATACAACCATTTGAAGTGTACAGCTCCATGGCTTTTAGTATGTTCCCAGAGTAGCCATCACCACATTCTATTTTTGAATTCTTTCATCACCCCAGAAAGAAACTTCTTGTCCATAAGCAGAAACTCTATTCCCCACAACCCTTGGCAACCACGAATCTTCTTTCTGCTTCTAGATATTTGCCCATTCTGGACAACTCATATAAATGGAATCATAAAATATGTATTCTTTTGTGACTGACTTCTTTCACTTAACAGTGTTTTCAAGGTCCATTCATATTGTAGTGTGTATCAGTACTTCATCCTTTTTATTGCCAAGTAATATTCCATTCATGAATACACATTTTTATATTTAAAGTATATAACTTACGAACAACATATAGTTTGGTCCTGCTTTTTTGTCCAATCAGATAAATTCTAACTTTTAATTGGTACACTTATTAGACCATTTACATTTAAATGCTATTTTCCTGTATGTTCCTTTTTTCCTCCTTTTTTTTTTTTTTTTTTGAGACGGAGTCTCGCTCTGTCGCCCGGGCTGGAGTGCAGTGGCCGGATCTCAGCTCACTGCAAGCTCCGCCTCCCGGGTTTACGCCATTCTCCTGC
This sequence comes from Theropithecus gelada, assembly GCF_003255815.1. NCBI lineage: Eukaryota > Metazoa > Chordata > Mammalia > Primates > Cercopithecidae > Theropithecus > Theropithecus gelada. The sequence goes on along the minus strand of NC_037688.1, from coordinate 11,209,788 downwards.
CTCAGCCTCCCAAGTAACTGGGACTACAGGCGCCCGCCATCTCGCCCGGCTAGTTTTTTGTATTTTTTAGTGGAGACGGGGTTTCACCGTGTTCGCCAGGATGGTCTCGATCTTCTGACCTCGTGATCCACCCGTCTCGGCCTCCCAAAGTGCTGGGATTACAGGCTTGAGCCACCGCGCCCGGCCTTTTTCCTCCTTTTTAAGACGCCTTTTGAGTATTATGATTCCAGTTCATCTGCTTTGTCTATTACCTGATATTATTCTGTTCTTTTTTTCCATTTAACTCTGTAATCCATTTAGAATTTATAGGTTACAGGCTGGGCGCGGTGGCTCACACCTGTAATCCTAGCACTTTGGGAAGCCAAGGCGGGCGGATCACAAGGTCAGGAGATTGAGACCATCCTGGCTAACAAGGTGAAACCCCGTCTCTATAAAAATACAAAAAATTAGCCAGGCACGGTGGCAGGCGCCTGTAGTCCCAGCTACTCAGGAAGGGAGGCTGAGACAGGAGAATGGCGTGAACCTGGGAGGCAGAGATTGCAGTGAGCCGAGATTGCACCACTGCCCTCCAGCCTGGGCAACGAGTGAGACTCTGTCNCAGTGAGCCGAGATTGCACCACTGCCCTCCAGCCTGGGCAACGAGTGAGACTCTGTCTCAAAAAAAAAAAAAAAAAAAAGAATTTATAGGTTTCAGGATGAGAGTCTAATTTAAGCCATGAGAATCATTTCCTCCAACTCCAGTTGCTTTTTGGGGCTGTTACTGCCAATTTATGTTTCCATGTTTCATAACCAGTCCTACTAGGAATATCATTGGAATTAGACTAAGCCTATGTAACGGAGAAAGTATATCTTTTAAATATTTGGTCTTCTTATTCAGAAACACTGGTATCTCTTCATTTATTCCAGTTTTCAAAAGTTATAAATTTATTCCAAAGCATGTGACACCTTTACACCCTTTTTTTGTTTTTACTATGATAGGAAAGGTTTCTCCATTATTACATTTTCTATTTTTCTTTGGAGATGGAGTCTTGTTCTTGTCCCCCAGGCTGGAGTGCAATGGCATGATCTCAGCTGACTGCAAACTGCCTCCAGGATTCAAGCAATTCTCCCACCTCAGCCTCCTGAGTAGCTGGGATTACAGGTGTCCGCCACCATGCCCGGCTTATTTTTGTATTTTTAGTAGAGATGGGGTTTCACCATGTTGACTAGGCTCGTCTTGAACTCCTGACCTCAGGTGATCAGCCCACCGTGGCCTCCCAAAGTGCTAGGATCACAGGCATGAGCCACCATGCCCGGCCCATTATTACATTTTCTAACAGATTTTTGCTGTTCTTGTTTACTTGTTTTCCTCAACCTTTTTTTTTTTTTCCCCAAAGAGACAGGGTTTCTCACTTTATCGCCCAGGCTGGAGTGTGGTGGCGTGAGCATAGCTCACTGCAGCCTTGAACTCTTGGGCTCAGCCTTCTGGGTACCTAAGACTACAGGTGCATGGCACCATGCTCAGCTAATTTTTATTTGTTGTAGGGATGAGGTCTTGCTATGTTGCCTGAGCTGGTCTCCAACTCCTGGCCTCAAGCAATCTTCCCACCCCAGCCAGCCAAACTGTTGGGATTACAGGCGTGAGGCCCTGTACCCGGACTGTTTTCCTCAACTTTTTAAAAGATTTCAAGCCTACAAAGAGTTGGAAAAATAGTACATTGAGCACCCACTTATCAATCATTAATGTCTGAGAGTTGCTGTCACTCTCTCCCTACCTAAATATATTGCAACCAACCCGTGTGCAAGTAAGCTGCAGACACTGAGTCACTTTACCTCTGAATACTTTCAGCACCGTCTCCTACATAATCTACTAGGCATCATCAACACCAAAGAAACTTAAAAAAAAAAAAAAATACACTGAGGGCCACATTCAAAATTTCCTCAAAATGTCCTTTATAGCAGTGTTTTCCTATGCAGGATCAAAAATCATGCATTGCATTTGGGTGTCATGTCTCCCTAGTCTCCTCTATGATACCTTCCCCATCCTCTACCATTTTCTCATGATACTTTTTTTTTTGAAGATTTCAAGCCCTATATATGTGTGTGTATTTCTAAGCAATCTTTTTTTTTTTGAGACAGAGTTTCACTCTTGTCACTCAGGCTGGAGTACAATGGTGCGATCTTGGCTCACTGCAACTTCTACCTCCCGGGTTCAAGCAATTTTCCTGCCTCAGCCTCCCGAGTAGCTGGGATTACAGGCGCATGCCACGATGCCCAGCTTATTTTTGTATTTTTAATAGAGATGAGGTTTCACCATGTTGACTAGGCTTGTCTTGAACTCCTGACCTCAGGTGATCTGCCCACAGTGGCCTCCCAAAGTGCTGGGATTACAGGTGTGAGCCACCACGCCCAGCCTCTATGCAACCTTTATCAATACAAATCTCATCATGTAAGGGCCTTCACAGTCCAGTTCCACTCGCTAACATAGCATGATACCTGTATTCGAGCTTTGGATCATGCCTCAAGGATACGGTTTTCTTCCCCTTACCCGCTTCCTACTGAATGCCCTTCCATACCTCAGCAGCTCCCTGACTTTTCAACATTAAGGCCTGACTCAAGCTTCCTTCCCCTTGTTAGAATGAGGCAGCTGTTGCCACATACATCTGTGCTAATATGACTATTGCACTGCAATGTCCAAAATGTCAACTTCTCCCCTTAGCCAGAGTCCAGAGGACACTGCCTGTCCCAGAAACAGGCCTTTGGTAAGGAATCCAAAATTTATTTCCCTAACACATGTGGAAAATTGTTACAAATGGGATAAACACAAACTTCAGGTTTATAGCAAAATGTTCAAAATGTATAAATAGGAGAGGGGATAAAAAGAAATCCAAATCCCTTACCCTGTTTCCAACCCTAAAATTCCACCCTCAAAAAAAGCAAAAAAACAACAAATCCTGGGTTTTGCTGCATGGGAACTGACTGATCACTGCTCCCTGGTAGCTCTCATCACTCTAATGAGTGCCTAGGCTTAGCACAAACCCTCTTTCTAGCATCTGAAGCATTCTGGGGTTAGTAAAGGCCAAGATTGATGTTAGGCTCACCTTTGAAGGACTGTTGCTGAAGTAATAGAAAATCTTTTCTCGAGGAGAAAGCATTGTTTCATTTTTATGTGGGGAAATGTAGACAGGATGATTTTGAGACAACTGTATTCGGCGAGGGGAGCCTGTTCTTACAAATGGATAGGGAGAGAGTGGAGGAGCATCCATCTGTTAAAAAAAAAAAAATCAGTAACTCTAAGAAAAGAAATTTATAATGAGGTATTTTTACTGAGAATGATAAGAGTGATATATTAGCACTAATTTAACCTAAAGAAAAACATTCTAATAGCAAACCTTAAGTGCTTAGTTTGTGCCAGTTATTATTTTAAGCAATTTTTATACATTATGTCATTTCATCCTTACAACTCCATATGCTAAGAACTAGTTAGATTCCCATGTTTTATATATATGAGGAAACAAGGTACAGAGAAAATTTAATGATTTGCAAGGTTACCACTACTGTTAAGTACTAGACAATTTGAACCCATGTAGCCTGTCTCTTGTACTACTATACTTTGTAGGGACTCCAAATACAATCTTATTCTTGTTTAATGCTTAACAACAGAACTTATGTTGGTTAGGTAAATTACAGACCTCCTCAGTTTTACTTAATAGAATTATTTGTAAAACTAGCTTATTTATTTATGAGACAGTCTCGTTCTGTCGCCCAGGCTGGAGTGCAGTGGCGCAATCTCAGCTCACTGCAACCTCTACCTCCCATGTTCAAACAATTCTCCTGCCTTAGCCCCCAGAGTAGCTGGGATTACGCATGTGTTCCACCACGCCTGGCTCATTTTTGTATTTTTAGTAGAGACTGGGTTTTATTTACCACGTTGGCCAGGCTGGTCTCGAACTCCTGACCTCAACTGATCTGCCCGCTTCAGCCTCCCAAAGTGCTGGGATTACAGGTGTTAGCCACCACGCTTGGCCAAAACTAGTTTATATATGGACCAGGTGAATGGTCCATATATAAATCATAAATAATTCCTCAATACTCATGAAAAAAGCATGAAATGATCCCTGTAATACTTACTACATTTGCCTGGGAGTACTTCATGGCAAATGTCTTAATCTGTTTGATGTAGATGTTGTTGTAGAACTGAATGAGGTCTCCCCTCTCTTCTTCTTCCATGTCACTGTTGGCACCTGTGAGGCGAGTAGGTGTAGGAGGAGCACTGCTGGGCTGTGGAACTGGCAAGGTGCTGCTTGACCTCATGACTGGACTGGAGTCTCTACTGGCTGCAGCCAGGAGAACACAGGGTGTCAATACAAAAGCTGCTAGTATAGATTGTTTTAATTTTTAAAAAGTAGGAGAAAGGGAACAGCTACCTGCATTACTTACTAATAACAGTGAATAGGCACTCTGTTCTTCACACCAAAAGACAAAGCTCAGCTAGGATTTTAACTTGATATCCCTATGCCATAACCATAGCAAGGGCTTTCTGAGTAGTAGTAATAAGTTACACCAAGTTTTCTAGGACCTAAGCCCTAGGACAAACCAACAGGTAGGGGATGGTATTTCCATAGCATGGCTCCAACTGACATGTCAGTCCTTTCTGAAACTCAGGCAAGCAGATTCCTCACTGAAAGCTCTAATTCTCCTGGAGAAAAATGTTATAGAATATGTGCCCCAAAGCTATGGAATGGACAGTTTTGCCACCCAGAATTTGGTTTACTAATCCATTAAACCCTTTGTTTATACACTTTCATAGTTTCTAGTTATTTCATTTAGTAATGGTTACTTCAAGTCCTAAAAAGAAAAGCTCCTAATTTTGTCTTGTAGTTCACAAAGATCCCACTTACTTCTATCTTTGTTTAGTTCTGTTGGAGAATTCTGATGGCTTCTGCTATCACTGCTGCCGGAATTTCGTCTTTTTCTTTTCCCTTTTATCAAAACACTTCTGTACACCTTTAGAGAAATAATGAGAAGGGGATGTAAACTAGTATTTGTTGAGCACACCCTTGGTGATAGGACCTTGACATATGTTACTTTTCACAATAATCTGTGTAGCAATAGTTGTCCTCAGAAGAGGTTAAGAAACAACTCAAATTATAACAGATCTAAGATTCAATCAGAGCCCATCTAGCTTCACATGCCAAGTACTACTTGCAGTACCACGCTGCGGTAACAGCACCCAACCATAAAGTCAAGTCATTCTAAGTCAGATACACAGATCTGGCCAATTTGCCTCTCAGAGACGAATGGTAATAAAGGCAAAGTGGGTTTTAAATTTCCATGTGACATTCTCTTGGTTAAATGTACAGTATGTTTACTAAACCAGAATGGTGACATAGAAACCAAGTAACTTCTTAATTCCTATCTATCTTGTGATTTTTCTGAATTGAGAAGGCAATCAAATATTTAACATTGTTGCCTTCTGAGGAAAAGAGAACTTAATCAACATGTGACATCAAGAATAAAGAAGATTAAAGCAGAAATTTCCCTTAAGTAGAGTCCCAGGTGTTTATCTTGGAAAAAAAGGCCACAGAGTCAACTGTGGTTAATTTTTTGTATTCATCACAGACTTTAAGCGTTATTTTCAGCCCATAGAGAAAATGTAGTTACCTGGCTCCGGGCCTGTGGCTGAGTCCTATAACAACGCATAATATTCTGGAAGGACTTATCTTCTTTTGTGACCTGGCAAACAATGAGAGTGCTCTGAGAGATACAGCAATTTCCACCATAATAGTGTGAGGAGCTGTGTGAACCTGCTGCCCAGTAAAAGGGGTGAAAATTATATAAAAGCTATTTAAAGTCTCTGGAAATGGTATTAAAGGCATATAGCAAATGAAGATACATCGATTCAAGAATATCTATTAAAATTCATTAAGAATAATATGTGAATCAAGACTTAGAGCTCGGGTGCGGTGGTTCACACCTGTAATTCCAGCACTTTGGGAGGCCGAGGAGGGTGGCTCACTTGAAGTCAGGAGTTCAGCCTGGCCATCATGGTGAAACCCAGTATCTACTAAAAATACAAAAATTAGCCAGGCATGGTGGCATGTGCCTGTAATCCCAGCTACTAGGGAGGCTGAGACAGGAGAATCACTTGAACCCGGGAGACGGAGGTTGCAGTGAGCTGAGATTGAGCCACTGTACAGTCTGGGCAACAGAGCAAGACTCGTCTCAAAAAAAAAGACTTGGAGTAGAAAATTACAGTAACTGAAATGAAAAATTCACTAGAAGCTAGGGAAAATAGATTTGAAGTAGCAAAAAAACCAAAAAGATTAGCAAACATGAAGAGATTGTGTGATCTGAGAACAGAGAAAGAATGAAGAAAAATAAACAGCCTCAGAGAGATGTGGCACAGCATTAAGGAAATCAACATAAGTGTAATGGGAGAATCAGGAGAGGAGAGAAAGAAGCAGAAAAAAATGTTCAAAGAAATACTGAAAACTTCCCAAATTTATTAAATTACATCTCCAGGACATTCAGTGACTTGCAAGTAGGATAAACTCATCTATAACCAGATATATCACAGTAAAAATGCTCAAAGCCGAAGAAAGAGAAAATATTGAAAGCATCAAGAGAAAAACAACTTTTCAGTTACAGGGAAACCCCAATAAAATAAAATTTGACTTCTAATCAGAAACTACAGAGGCCAAGAGGCAGTGGGATAACATTCAAAGTGATGAAAGAAAAAATATTAAGCTAAGAATCCATTATTAAAAAGTTACTCAAGATTTTTATCTGTGAAATATCAATATTCAAAATTTTTGCAAGTTATCTTTCAGAAATGAAGGTGAAAAAATGTACTCTCAGATAAACAAAAACAGAATTTGGTGCTAGCAAAACCCCTTACAAGAAATACTATACAAAATTCTTCAAGCCAAAAAAGCAAATGCCCCTGGACAATACTATACATGAAGAAAGCCAAGAGCACTGGTAAAGATAATTATATAATCATAAATAGAGTATAAATGCAATTTCTTCTCCTTAACTGATTAAAAAATCAATTGTATAAAATAATATATATATAATGTACCTGTAACATACAAAAATGTAATATATTTGCCAAAAACAGTACAAAGGACGTAGGCAGGAGCAAAGCCATATTGGGCAAAGGAAATTACTCCAGATGGCAACTCACATACACAGGAATGAATAACAGAAATAGAAGTAGGCTGGGCGTAGTGGCTACACCTGTAATCCCAACATTTTGGGAGGCTGAGGCAAGTGAATTGCTTGAGGCCAGGAGTTCGACACCAGCCTGGGCAACATGGCGAAACCCTGTCTCTACAAAAAAATACAAAAATCAGCCGGGCATGGTGCACATGCCTGCACCCTGTAGGCCCAGCTACATGGGAGGCTGAGGCGGGAAGGATCATTTGAGCCTGGGAGGCAGGGGTTGCAGCGAGTTGAGTTTGCACCACTGCACTCTAGCCTGGGCAACAAAGCGAGACTCTGTCTTAAGAAAGAAAGAAAACCAGAAAGAAAACCAGAAATTATTAATAAGGTTACTATAGCAAAAGTTTTAAATACACGCTTATACTCCTTGCCTCTCTGCTACTTTAGAAGTCATAAAATTATATCAATAATTATAACAATGTACTGGTGGAGTTGTACATTTATGGATGTAATATGTGTAATGAAACAGTGAACACCTCTACATCTCACTGGAATTAAATGAGTATAATCTGAAGCTGATTTTTGATAAATTAAGATATATATGGCAAGCCCTAGGGCGACCACTACACACACACACACAGTGAAAGAAACCTGACATGAAAATGCTACTTTACAAAATATTGACCCTAATGCAAAAGTAAAGCTGAAAAGGCAAAGGGAAAGACATGAAAACGAAAAGTAAAATGGCAGATATAAATCCAATTATATACATAGTCAAAAGGCAAAAGAAATCCAAATTATTTTTATCTACAGGAGACATTTTAGATTAAAAAAATACAAATACATTCAAAAATGAAAGGATAGAAAGAGATATACAGACAGAAACTGTAAGAAAGTTGGATGACTCTGTGTGTGTGTGTGTGTGTGTATATATATATGTATCACACTATAAATCAGACTTTAGGACAAAAAGTTATTAAAAAGGGACATTCCATAATGATAAAAGGGTCAAGCCATCAGGAATCTATAACAGTTATACACACACTTCATAACACAGCACAAAATACTTGAAGTGAGAAGTGACAGAAGTGAAGGGAAAAGTAGACAGTTCAGCAATAATATTTACAGATTTCAGTACCTCACTTTCAATAATGGAGAGAAGGTCTAGGCAGATCAACAAGGAAACAGAACACTTTACTAACAATATAAAACAATTAGACCTAACAGACATCTACGGAACACTCTCCCCAACCTCCACAGAACACACAGCGTTCTCAAATGTACTTTGAAATTCTCTAGGATAGACCATATATGCTAGGCTATAAAACAATTCTTAATATATTTAAAAGAACTGAAATAAAGTGTGTTTTCAACCACAATGAAAGTAGAAATCAATAACAAATTTGGGAAACTTACAAATACGAAGTTAACAACATACTGCTACATAACCAGTGAGTCAAACAGAAGTCAAAAACAGAAATCAGAAAATACTTTTGAAATGAAGACACACTGTACCAACACTCATGCAGCTAAAGCAGTGCATGGAGGAAAATTTATAGTTGTTAATGCTTACATTAAAAATGAAGAAGAGCAATGGCTCACGCATGTAATCCCAGCACTTTGGGAGGCCGAGGAGGGAGGACTGCTTGAGCTCAGGAGTTTGAGACCAGCCTGGGTAACATAGCAAAATCTCATCTCTGCAAAAAATTAGCAGAGCATGGTGGTGCACGGCTGTGGTCCCAGCTCAAGAAGCTTAGGGAAGAGGATCACTTAAGCCCTGGAGGAAGGCTGCCGTGAGCACTACACTCCAGCCTAGGCGACACAGCAAGATGCTGTCTCAAAAAATAATAATAATAATAAAAGAGATTGAGATATTGGAAAGGTATCTTTTAAAAGATACTCAGATCTACATAAAGGATTTGGGGGAAAAAGATATTAAGAGAAACAGTAAACGAATTACCTAAACATCCATCTTAAAACAATAGAAAAGAGCAAAAAGTAAGCCTCAAGTAAGCAGAAAGAAGGAAACAGATTATATACTAATGAATAAAGAACACAAAAATAGGTAAGATAAATGAAACCAAAAACCTGGTTTTTAAAAGAAAAAGATCAAGAAAATTGACAAACCTTTAGCTAGACCAAGAACAAAAGGGAGGAGACTCAAACTACTACAAAGAGCAGGGCACGGTGGCTCACGCCTGTAATCCCAGCACTTGGGAGGCCAAGGTGGATGGATTGCTTGAGGCCAGGAGTTCAAGACCAGCCTGGGCAACATGGGGAAATTCCATCTCTACTAAAAATACAAAAATTAGCTGGGCGAGGTGGCACAGGCCTGTAGTCCCAGCTACTCAGGAGACTGAGGCACAAGAATTGCTGGAACCCAGGAGGCCAAGGTTTCAGTAAGCCAAGATCATGCCCCTGTATTCCAGCCTGGACAACAGAGTGAGACTCTGTCTCAAAAAACAAAACAAATAAAAAGTACAATCAGAAAAGGAAAAGGACATTACTACTGACCTTAAAGAATAAAAAAGAACAGAAGGAAATATAATTATTTGCCAACAGTTTAGCCCAGAGGAAACAGACAAATTCTTAGAAAGACATACATTATCAAAACTGATTCTAGAAGAAACAGATGATCTGAATAGACCTGTAACAAATACAGGACGGAATTATTCATCAGTAAACTTCCCACAAGGAAGATCTCAGGTCTCAACAGCTTCGCTGCTGAATTCTACCAAACTTTAAAACATTAATACCAAGAAGCTCATATCCATGGGTCTTTCAGACAGCTGTAAATTAAAAAAAAAAAAAAAAAAGGAAAAGGAAAAAAAGAATACCTAAATATAGAAGAGGAGAGAACACTTCCTACTCAATTCTATGAGACCAGTAATAACCCTGATAATAAAACCAGACAAAGCCATAACAAGAAAACTACAGACCAATGCCTCTTATGAATAAGGGTAAAATTCCTTAGGAATCACTGCTGCATGTGGAAACTTGAAAAAATAAGTAAGTTTTTTAATTGAAAAAAAAATTCCTTAACAAACTGTTAGCAAACCAAACCTAGCAACATATAAAAAGAATTATAGGCTGGGCACCGTGGCTCATGCCTGTAATCCCAGCACTTTGGGAGGCCGAGGCAGGTGGATCACCTGAGGTTGAGAGTTCGAGACCAGCTTGACCAACATGGAGAAACCCCGTCTCTACTGAAAATACAAAATTAGCCCAGAGTGGTGGCACATGCCTATAATCCCAGCTACTTGGGAGGCTGAGGCAGGAGAATTGCTTGAACCTGGGAGGCAGAGGTTGCGGTGAGCCAAGATCGTGCCACTGCACTCTAGCCTGGGCAACAAGAGCGAAACTCCATCTCAAAAACAAAAAAGAAAATAATTATAGCAGCCAGGTGCAGTAGCTCATGCCTATAATCCCAACACATTGGGAGGCTGAGGCATGAAGATTGCTTGAGCTTAGGAGTTCGAGACCAGCCTGGGCAACATGGTAGACCCTGTCTACAAAAAATTTTAAAAATTAGCCAGGCATGGTAGTATGTGCCTGTAGTCGCAGCTACTCAGGAGACAAAGATGGGAGGGCTGTTTGTAGTGAGCTATGATCTCACCACTGCATTCTAGCCTGGGTAACAGAGTGAGACACTGTCTCAAAAAAAGAAAAACATAAGAATTATACACCATGACTGAGAGGGATTTACAACAAAAATGCAAGGCTGGTTTAACATAGGAAGATTAATCAGTGTAATACACTATATTGATAGAATAAAAAAAACAATAAACACACGATCATCTCAATGGACACAAAAAAAGCATTTGACAAAATCTAATGCCCTTTCATGATAAAAAACACTCCATGAACTGGGAAAAGAAAGGAACTTCCTCAACTTGATAAAGGGCAACTATGGAAAAAATCATAATTTAATAGTGAAAAGCTAGATGCTTTCCACCTAAGATCAAGACAAGGATTTCTGCTTTCGACACTTCTGTTCAACTGTACTGGAGGTTGTAGCAAGATAATTAGGAAAGAAAAAGAAATAAAAGGCATCCAGTTTGGATAAGAAGTAAAATTATAAGCAAATTCCATGATTTCCTACATAGTAATCCTAAGGTATCTACTAGAAAACTATTAGAACTAATAAGTTCAGCAAGGCTGCTGGATACTAGATCAATATACAAAAATGTTTTTCTATGCACTTGCAATGAACACGTTAACAATGAAACAACTACACTTGGAATAGCATCAATAAGACTAGGAATAAATTTAACAAAAGAATTGCAAACATACTCTGAAAAGTACAAAACATTGTTGAAAAATACTGAAGATCTAAATAAATGGAAAAACATTCTATGTTCATGGATCAGAAGACATAAAATTGTTAAGATGGCAATACTCCCCAAATTGATCTACAGATTCAGTGCAACTCTATCAGAATCCTAGCTTATTCCTTTGTGAAACTGATAATCTGATTCTAAAATTCATTCAAGGGACTCTTGAAATAATCTTGAAAAGAAAAAAAGTAGGAGCACTCATATTTCCCAATTTCAAAACTTTATAAGAAAGCAACTCTCTAATCTAGAGAATATGGTATTGCATAAGGATAGACATATAGTCCAATGGAATAGAATTTAGAGTCCAGAAATAAACCCACATGTTGTCAACGGTCAACTAATTTTCAAGGAGGCCACCAAGGCCATTCAGTGAGGAAAAAAATCTTCTTTTCAATGGTGCTGAGACAACTGCACAGCCACATAATCAGAATGGAAATGGACTACTACCTCATACCATACACAGATTACTCAAATTTGATCAAATACCTAACTATGAGATAAAACTATAAAAATCAGAAGAAAACACAGGGATAAATCTTAGTGACCTTGGATTTGGCAATGGATTCTTAGGACACCCAAAGTGCAAGTAACAAACCAAAAAACAGGTAACTGGACTTCATCAAAATTAAAAACTTTTATGCTTCAAATGACACTACCGAGTAAGTGAAAAGATACACCAAATGGGAGAAAATATTTGCAAATCATATGTCTGAGAAGGTAGTTGTATCCAAAACAAAGAACTCCAATAACTCAATAGTAACACAATTTAAAAATGGGCAAAGGATTTAAAGATATTTCTCCACATAAGATATACAAATGGCCAGTAAGCAAATGAAAAGATGCTTGACATCCTTAAGTCATCAGGCAAATGAAAATCAAAACCACAATGATATACCACCCAGTACCTGCTAAGATGGCTATAATAAAAATAAGTTGGCAAGGATACGGAGAAACTGGAACGCTTGTGCATTACTGGTAGCAATGTCAAATGGTGCTGCTTCTGTGGAAAACAGTATGGTGGATTCCTCAAAAAAGTTAAACATAGTATCACCATATGACCCTGCAGTTCCACTGCTAGTAATAAACTCAAAAGGGCTGAAAACAGGCACTCAAACAGGTACATGATATACCTGTTCACAACAGCGCTATTCACTATAGCCAACAGGTGGAAACAGCCCAAATATCCATCACTGTATGAATGGAGAAAAAAATTGTGCCTATCCATACAATGGAATATCATTCAGTCATAAAAAGGAATGAAGTACTGATACATGCTGCAACATAGATAAACCTTGAAAATATTATCCTAAGTAAAAGAAGCCATACACAAGAGGTCACTTATTGTACCATTTCTATAAACGATTAAGAACAGATAAATCCATACAGCCAGAATGCCAATTGCTGATTGCCAGGTGCTGTGGGAGGTAGAATGGGGAGAAACTACTTAACAGGAAAGGAGTTTTACTTTGCAGGTACAGAAATGTTCTGGAACTAGATAGAAGTGGTGAGTATACAACCATTGATTACACTTAGTACTGTAAATGTGCTAAATGCTCCTGAATTGTTCAATTTAAAATAGTTAATTTGGCTGGGCCCGGTGGCTCATGCCTGTAATCCCAGCACTTTGGGAGGCCGAGGCGGGCGGATCACCTGAGGTCAGGAGTTTGAGACCTGCCTGGCCAACATGGTGAAATCCCATCTCTACTAAAAATACAAAAATTAGCCAGGCGTGGTGGCACATGGCTGTAATCCCAGCTACTCGGGAGGCTACGACAGGAGAATCGCTTAAACCTGGGAGACAGAGGTTGCAGTGAGCTGAGATGCACCACTGCACTCCAGCCTGGGTGACAAGAGTGAAACAATATCTCAAAAAGCAAACAAAAAACCCCAAAAAAAACCCCAGTTAATTTTGTTATGTGAATTTCTCCTCAATAAGTTATTTAAACAAAGTAAGATAATAAGTGTTAATGAGAAAGTGGAGAAACTAAAATCTTTATTATACTGCCTGTGTAAGTGTAAAATGGTACAGTACTTTGGAAAACAGTCTGGCAATTCCCTAACTGGTTAAAACATAGTTAATGTATGACCCAGCAATCCATTACTAGGTATATACCCTAGAGAAATGAAAATATATGTCTATACAAAAACCCAAACACAAATGCTAATAGCAGTATTATGCATATAGCCAAAAGTAGAAACAACTAAAATATGTATTACCTAATAAATGGATAAAAATACTCTCATATAACTATATAATGGAATATTCTGTTTTAAAATTGTGGTGAGTATTGCACATATCTGTGAATATACTAAGACCCTTTTAGTTGTGCATTTTAAATAGATGAATTATAGAGCATGTAAATTGTACTTCAAGAAAGCGGTTAAAAAATGTTTTCAGTAATGAAGACCTATATTTGCCTTTACAGTTCCAAAATGGTACTCACCTTTGCCATCACATAAATGGCACACATTAATAATTGGTCCAGATGTCTGTCCATCATAAGTTCAGGACACTGAATTATGGAGAATTCAAAGCAGGTCCAGATTTTTTTCCTCAGGTCATCTGAAATATCTAGTTTGGCACAGAGATCCCGAAGGCGGACAGCTGCTAAATGGTATACCTAGGAGATAAACAAAAACATTTCAAACTTTGTTTAACACTTGTATTTCCCAAGCTCATGCTCTGGTAAGAGTATGTGAAAAATTACCTTTCTAAAGAAAAGTGATAAAGAGCTGGTTTTCCTGGGTCTATTACTACTGCTGGTTACAGACTGGCCTTGCTTCTGCTGTTGGCCACCTGGGGAAATCTGTTGAATGGCCACTTGACCAGGGACTTGCAATGTTGTTCCTGTCATCTGTTGAGAGCTCAGACTTCCAGCCAGGGCCTGAGCACTGAGGGGCTGGATGGAGCCTGTCACAGCTTGTGCCTGCCCCCCAACATTGACTTGGACAGGGAAGAATGTTATCCCTCCATTTTCATTGGCAATACCTAGTTTGTGACAGAGAAAAAAGGCATGAAGAAAATGTTGATAATAAGAGGTTCTCCAGGCAGAGGTTTACAATTTCTCCTCTCCCAAACCCTCTCTCCCCATCACTCCTCTGTCCCCTACTCACTCTAGCCAAACCTCAGGTAACTTTTCAATACACGCCACAGAGAAGGAACTCAATATCCAACTCTGCCTTCCTTACCTTGCACAGGAATGGTTACTGTTTGCCCATTGTTGGCTGTGACAGTGGCGGTTGCCATGGTGACCAAAGTCTGTCCAGGAACCGGTGTGACAGAAACAGGCTCCCCAGATACATTCTGCACAGGGACGGCATTGACAAGAGGCTGTGGGGGCATGCGCCCAGGTGTCCCTCCATCAGAGGGGCTATCATTCTCAACAAATAGCCGCCTTCTGGTAGTGCTGGCTGGTGGGGAGCTGTATCTATCGTATAATGTGGTTGGAGATGTTATGCCTAGGTTCAAAACAAATCAAACAAAGCATTTCACTGAAGGAGACTCAGATCTGACTTTCATCCAAGCTGTTATGTTCAAAAATAACTAGTGTTTGAAATACTTCATAATTCAAAAAGCAAACAAGAATTACAGAAGTCATCTTACCTATATCCATTAGTGAGTTTTCATTAGTGTTCAGTGAACACAACTGAGAGCAAATTTTAAAATGGAATTTTTTGTCTTGCAGTGTTCCTTTCTCCACTCCCCCTTTCCCAAATCAGACCCGACTCTGTCTTCCACTACTGAAGAACCTTCATGATTTAAGGAATTACCCTTTTTTTCTGTACTACATTTTTCTATAATATTTTCTGCCATATTTAGTTTCCACCTACCACTCACGGAAGATGTGATTTTACTATAGAGCCACTACTTCTTAAGGGGACATGATTGGTAGTATGTCATCTAGGAGCATTCCGCCACCAGTTTTATCAATTTTGATCTTTGTCTTTTTCCACATATAAAAAGTATTAAAACTCAATAATGTTCTTAAGCAAGGTAGACATGCATGATTTGGATTCAATTAAGCATAATTTATTTTTTTAAAACAGTTTATATACCATAAATTTCATCCACTTAAATTGTACAATTCAATGGTTTGGGGTAAACTGTTTTTTTTTTTTTTATTTTTTGAGACATAGAGTCTTACTCTATCACCCCGGCTGGAGTGCAGTGGCCTGATCTTGGCACAATACAACCTCTGCCTCCTGGGTTAAAGTGATTCTTGTGTCTCAGCCTCCTGAGTAACTGGGATTAGAGGCATATGCCACCAGGCATGGCTAATTTTTGTATTTTTAGTAGAGATGGGGTTTCACCATGTTGGCCAAGCTGGTCTCAAACTCCTGACCTCAGGTGATCCACCCGCCTTGGCCTCCCAAAGTGCTGGTATTACAGGCTAGTTTTTTAAAATTGTGGGTTTAAAAAATATATATATAAATATGTATATTTTTATATATATTAATATATATTTATATATGTATTTATATATCTTTATAAATATATATTTATATATAAATATACAAATATATTTGTATATTTATATATAAATATATATTTGTATATTTATATATATAAATATATATATTTGTATATTTATATATATTTGTATATATATTTGTATATTTATAAATGTATATATTTGTATATATATTTATATATATTTATAAATGTATATATTTGTATATATATTTATATATATTTATAAATGTATATATTTGTATATATATTTATATATATTTATAAATATATATATTTGTATATATATTTATATAACAAAATTTACCATTTCACCCATTTTTAAGTATACGATTCAGTGGTACGATTAAGTGTATGATTCAGTGGTATCAATTACATTTACAATGTGGCCACAACAATCACCACTGTTTGTAAAACTTCTTCATTATCTGAACAACCTATTAAGGCTTAGTCTATTTTTAAGTATTCACAATAATGTATGAATTTTTGAGAAGCATTTCTTCCTTCTTCTGTGTCCACCTCTAAGAGCTGTGCATCAGTGTGTTTTTAAATTTTAAAACATATGTAGGAAGTTTGTAAGAAGTATTGATAGGAGTAAATACTAATAAACTGTGGCTTAACATTTCAATTTCCAGATGATACAAAAGTAAATAAACTTACTAGATTTGTATTTGATACAACACTGCAGAATCAGAAAGAATACATTATGATCATTTTTTCTTGTAAAATATCAAGAGATCTCAGGAAAACTGAGAAGTGATAAGTACAAAGAAAATGAAGTTTAAAGTCAAGTCTTCCTAATCTGTAGATTAGGGAAGGGAAAATTCTACAAAAATAGACTAAGAAAGACCAACTGTCAGATCTTTCAAAAATAAGGACTTTTCATAAGGATCATCCATGTCTATTAAGTATACACTGACCTAGAGTGATTTTTGTTTTTTTGGGGGGGGTAGAGATGGCATCTTGCTATGTTGCCCAGGATGGTCTTGAACTCCTGGGCTCAAGCGATCCTCCCGACTAGGTGTCCCACAGTGCAGGGGTTACAGGCATGAGCCACCATGCCCAGCCTAGAGTGATTCCTGACTTTAAAACTCGTATTTCTTCTGTAGCCAGTTCTTACCAATTACATTATAAAAGTGATCTAGAAATAAGGATATTCTTTGAATTGGATCCAAGGATTTAGAACTCTCTGGATTTACTGAATTGCTCTTTAAAAAGCAGTTCTCTCTCACATATGTAAACTAAAACCTTTCACCTTGCAGATCTTCTAAGCAGCTGCCTAAAAAATATAAACCAGATGGATAGCAAAACTGCCCTTTTCTGTATTTCTTGGACCAGCACTAATGTCATTAACTAGGGTAGCACAGCTCAACACAGTAGAACACACTCAGTTGTCTTAACTCACTGCCTTGTCTATACCTAACTGGATCATGCAGCTCTATCTTTAAGAAGGCTTTTCTATTTCTCCTGATTTTAAAAGTAATACGTATTTGCCTTAAAAATTTTACAGAAATCACCAGGAATTCTATCACCCAACAATGATCTTAACAGTTTGGTTTTTCCATTTCCACCATTTTGCATGCTCATAAATAAACATACACTTTAAAAATAGGGATCATATTAAATATATAGCAGTCGGCCAGGCACGGTGCCTCATGCCTGTAATTCTAGCACTTTGGGAGGCCGAGGCAGGCGGATTGCTTCAAGTCAGGAGTTCGAGGCCAGCCTGGCCAATATGGCAAAACGTCTCTACAAAAATACAAAAAATTAGCTAGGCGTGGTGGCGCATGCCTGTAGTCCCATCTACTCAGAAGGGTGAGGCATGAGAATTGCTTGAACCCGGCAGGCAGAGGTTGCAGTGAGCTGAGATTGGGCTGCTGCACTCTAGCTTGAGCAACAGAGCGAGACTCTGTCTCAAAAGAAAAAAAAAAATTAAATATAGCAGTCTATCGTCTATCCTTTTTAAAAGATACCTGTTATATCATGCATTTTCCTGTGTTCTTAAATAGTCTTTAAAGGCCCTTCTTTTAAGTGATTCATGTGAGACAAAAATGCATGGAATATTTTCTTCTAATATATACCCTATTAACTTCACTTATAGGGTTAAATAAAATTTAAATTTCCAGGTAGTAAGCCCCAAAATATTCCCCTAGTATTTTAAACTTACTCCTTCCAAGACCTCCAGTATCAGCACGAACTTCAGTCACCCTTCTGGGAGTCAAAGGGGAGCCCGCAATGCAAATTTCATCTGCCCTTTCCAGGTTCTGAGGTGGCATGACCTGTGAAGAATTGGTTACACAGAATGCCAGGATCCAAAACAGCACTTTAATTAGAAATCCAATAGTAATCTAAGGCGGAAAAAGTCTCAACGATTATTCCATCTAAATAAAATCAGCTGTCTTTCCCATTTTCATAATAAAGTTAAAAAAAAAAACTTTTGTCAGTCAAAAAATGCAAAACCTTGTAATTGGATACTAAATATGAGTCAACCTTCATTATTGGTTTGGAGAGTTTGAATATCAACCACTCTAAAGCAGGGGTCCCCAACCCCTGGGCCGTGGACCCTGTTAGGAACCGGGCAACATAGCAGGAAGTGAGCGGCAAGCAAGTAAGCAAGCGAGCAAAGCTTCATCTGTATTTATAGCTGCTCCCCATCACTCACATTGCTACCTGTGCTGGCCGCCTGTCAGATTAGTGGTGGCATTAGATTCTCATAGGAGTGTGAACCCTATTGTGAACTGCACACGTAAGGGATCTAGGTTGCATGCTCCTTATGAGAATCTAATGCCTGCTCATCTGTCACTGTCTCCCACCACCTCCAGATGGGACCATCTAGTTGCAGGAAGACAAGCTCAGGGCTCCCACTGACTGTATATTTTGGTGAATTATGTAATTATTTCATTATATATTACCACGTAATAATAATAGAAATAAAGTGTGCAATAAATGTAAGGCATTTGAATCATCCCAAAATCTCCCCCACCCCCAACCCTGTCTATGGAAAAATTGTCTTCCATGAAATTGGTCCTTGGTGCCAAAAAGGTTGGACCACTGCTCTATGGGAGAGAAACTTGATAAGGAAATCAAGAAAGAACACTGAATTTCTACTCTGTCACCAAAATCTTAGGACAACTACAAATTATCTGACTCGTTTCCTCTTTGACATGGGGTGAAGTATGACAGGTCACTTACCTTACTTAAGGGTGTATGTCTGCTGCCTAAACACTGAAGGCTGGGTAGTGAGCCAAGGCCATGGTGCCCAGCCAAGGAGCAGATGTCCCTGATAACCCAAACATCCCAGAGAGGATCTGAGAAACTACCAAGGAAAACAGTCCCATCGTGCACACACATAGTAGGCAAAGAGCCAGAAAATTAGCAGCTTAGCAATGGGAGGTAGTGAGGATCTCTAGAGCTGTCCTGCTGCTACCTAGGAGTACCCTGTATATAAGTCTTTTATTTTTCCCCACCACCTCTGCCTCCTCCATATGTAAGTCTCTTTTTTTTTGGTGGGGGATGGAGTCTCACTTTTGTTGCCCAGACTGAAGTGCAATGGCACAATCTCGGCTCACCGCAACCTCCACCTCCCGGGTTCAAGCAATTCTTCCGCCTCATCCTCCCAAGTAGCTGGGATTACAGGCATGCATCACCATGCCTGGTTAATTTTTTGTATTTTTATAGAGACGGGGTTTCTCCATGTTGGTTAGGCTGGTCTCAAACTCCCAACCTCAGGTGATCCACCGGTCTCCGCCTCCCGAAGTGCTGGGATTACAGGCGTGAGCCACCGCGCCCAGCCCCTACATATCTAAGTCTTAATAAACATATCTACTTGCCAAGCTGGACTTGTCTGAGTCATTCTTTGTCTCTTGGCACCTTCCTAATTCGCGGGTAGAGAGGGACGACGTTACAGTCCCAAGTTTTTCTCATAACAAGGTGTAATTAATTACAACATATTAAACCCAATTGCCACCCTCCCATCCCCAAAAGGATTATTAATAGATTAGATATTGATGTATTTTTCTCATAAAAAGATGTTATTTTCACAAACCTCTTCACATGTAGGAACTCTGTTTTCATTGTCTCTAATTTTTTCCCAGAGTGGAGACTCTGGTTTCCATGCCAAATGATCTAAGATCTGTTCTTCAATCTGATTAAGGTGTTTTACCACCTCTCTACAAAGGCCATCTTCTGCTCTAATGAATACTTCTATCACCTGAAATAAAAAATGTCCTGATTCACTGAATAATAATTATTAAATATTTTTAAATATTTAGACAAGAAATTAGTCAAAAATTACAAGTTGAAATATTTTGAAACAGCTGCTCTTCCTTTTACTGTCTTTGTAAATAATTATAGTTCAAACCATGTGAATTATATAAAATGGTTTACATTGTGATGTATTTCAAAAGTTTTTAATGAAAATACATGTATATTGAGGTTGAAAAACATTACTCTTAAAATTTCATATAAAAATCTCTAAACATTTAATCTATGCCACTATAAAAATTAGTTTTGACTATCTTATGAGAGTTAAGATAAACTCATATGCTAAGTATCAAGAAATAGCTACCAAATCAATGCTTTAACTCTATGCCTCTCTGTAACACATGAAAGAGAACTTTCATTTTTTTCTGACATTTACAGTGGTATTTAATTTTCATAAAATAAAAAAAGGCTGCTATACAAGATTAGCTAGTGACATGTGTGCTACTTTTTTAAGCCTTCTCATCTCATAAAAATCACAGTATTCTAAAAACTGTTATTACATAAAGAGAGGAATCAAAGCTTTTACCCAAAATGGATCTTTCATACAATATTAAAAAATTTACATAGGTCTTAAGATTCTATTTCTTTTCTACTCCACAAATAGTGATTAATTATGTAATTAAAAACAGAATAAATATACTTAGATGTTAACTTGAACTAAATGACTAACAACAGGAAGTTGGTCTCATCTACAATATCCACATTATATCATATTTTTAAAAATACCTTATAAAAATGATAAAGAGGCACTTCAAATATTTCAGTAATAAATGGAAAATTCCCAGGAGGCTTGTAAGAAAAAGTGACGACCTCAAGGCAGCAGGCCAACAGAGATCTGTGGAAGGCATCTTGTTCCAGAATACCCTATAAAATACAGTTATTAGCATTCAGAAACATTTACTTAATCTAAAAAGTCATTTCATACCCAGTGAATTTAAGTGAAAATACCAAAGAAAGTCTCATTTTCTGACTGAGTGCAAAGTGTATGCTTATTTTCTTACAAAACCTTTCTTAATTATATAAATAAAGCCCATTTTTTAGTAGAGGAAATATATTAAAGGAATGTATGAGACTTTTAAAACCTTACCTATTATATCTTAAAAGAGATTACATCTCTAACCAAAATACACACACACCCTGATGCTTAGAAGAACAATGACAGAGAAAGATGTTTCAAGACAGTATTTACAGTCAGTGCTATAAAAAACTGAAAGAGGGGCCAGGCGCGGTGGCTTATGCCTGTAATGCTAGCACTTTGGGAGGCCAAGGTGGGCAGATCACCTGAGGTCAGGAGTTCAAGACCAGCCTGACCAACATGGTGAAACCCCATCTCTACTAAAAATAGAAAATTAGCCAGGTGTGGTGGCACACACCTGTAGTCCCAGCTACTCAGAGGCTGAGGCAGGAGAAGCACTTGAACCCAGGAGGTAGAGGCTGCAGTGAGCCAACACTGCGCCACTGCACTCCAGCCTGGGCAACAAGAGCGAAACTCTGGCTCAAAAAAAAAAAAGAGAGAAAAAAAAGAAAAAAAAAAATTGAAAGGGGCCAGGCGGGTGGCTCATACCTATAATCCCAGCACTTTGGGAGGCCAAGGCGGGCAGATCACTTGAGGCCCAGAGTTTGAGACCAGCCTGGGCAATACTGTTCAAGAATCGCTTGAATCTGGGAGGCAGAGGTTGCAGTGAGCCAAGATGGTACCACTACACTCTAGCCTGGGCAACAGAGTGAGACTCTGTCTCAACAACAAACCCAAAAAAACAGAAAAGCAAGCAGGCAGGTGACTGGCTAGATGACCATGTACCAAAAGTCAATATGTTTATCACAGGATGACATTAATCATAGGTGATTTTTATTTTCTTCTTTTTGCTTATAATTTTCCAACATTGTAAACAATTATTATTTTTTAATTAAAAGCTACTGAGGTACCAAAAGCACAAGTAACAGGCCAGGCGCAGTGGCTCACGCCTGTAATCCTAGCACTTTGGGAGGCCAAGGCGCACAGACCACCTGACGTCTGGGGTTCCAGACCTGCCTGGCCAAACATGGCAAAACCCCGTCTCTACTGAAAATACAAAACTTAGCTGGGCATGGTGGCACGTGCCTATAATCCCAGCTACTTGGGAGACTGAGGCAGGAGAATTGCTTGAACCCAGGAGGCGGAGGTTGCATTGAGCCGAGATCGTGCCATTATACTCAAGCCTGGGCAACAGTGCAAGACTCCATCTCAAATAATACATACATACATACATACATACATACATACATACACACATTTAAAAAAAAGCACAGGCAACTAGTGAAAAAATAAATTGGATTTCATCAAAATTAAAAACTTTTGTGCATGAAAGGAGACTATAAATAAAGTAAAAAAACAACCTACAGAATGGGGCAGTAAGGAAATTATGTTTTACTGCGCTGATCAATACATTGGTTATTTTACTCACAGATAAATCCATGTCTCCTAGTCTTTTTTGTTCCTGCTCAATAACAGATTCTAATACTTTATAGTAAAGCATCTCCGCAAAACGAAAATGTTTGCTGGCAATTTCTGTAGAAATAATAAAAAAATCCACAAAAATGGCACACAAAGAAAATAAAGGCCCATTCCTCCTTCTTTACTTACAAAATAAAATTTAAAAACCAACCCAATACTTTAGATATGCAAACTTCTTATGACTGGTGTTTTAATTATCCCTAAGATACCTTAATTTTCTTCATGGTAACAGTCACATTTTTCTAAAATTATTAAATGAATTTGCACATAAAGAACTATATTATTATTTAAGACTTACACCCTTTTATCCCCTCTATGGTTGAACAAAACAAACCCACGCTAAGAGGTATGTAACTGGCTTACTATTCCACACCTACTTAGTTCCAATTCCTGACATCAAACAATTCCTAGGCCAGGGCCCATAACAGTGATATCTTCTGTCCTTATTCTCAATATGTTAAGAATCACTACGCTTCTATTTCATTTCCAGTTTACAAAAGCAAAAAACAAAAAACTAAAGATTTGCAGATAAAAAAGCATCAGAAGTCCATTAAAATAAAAATACCACTCTAAAATTTCTATCTTACTGAGAAGGGCTCAGAAATCACTTGGTTGACCAGAAAAATTGGATAGCCATATCCTAGCCCTCAGTCTAAAGTCATAAATCTTTTCCTCATCTTTCTTAGTTAGTAAGAAATGACTCCATTTAGTTAAACTTCAAACATAAGAGCAGAATAACAATATTAAACCTTACCTTTAGCACAATTACTGAAATCCTCATCTGGCTGGAAGTGCTGAGAATATATTTCAAACATTTCTTTCAGTCTGTTAGCAATAGCCTGGGTTGGATCTCTGGAACATGTCCTAAAAAGGTAATGAGAAATAACATAATTTAAAGGTCCTGGCAAGTCACAAGGGGATAAAATGTTTCTATAATTTCACTAATATGTACATATAAAACACTCTGAACAGAAACTATACACTTCCCAAATTAATCCAAGAGATCCTATACTTCCTTTTCAAAGGTGGTGGTATTACCAGTTGGAATGGAAAAAAAAAAAAAAACAACTTTTCTTGTGTGGGGCTACACCTTTTATTTTATATATTTATTTATTTTTTGAGACAGAGTCTCACTCTGTCATCCAGGATGGAATGCAGTGGTGCAATCTTGGCTCACTGCAACCTCCACCTCCCAGGTTCAAGTGATTCTCCTGCCTCAGCCTCCAAGTAGCTCGGACTGCAGGCACCTGCCACCACGCCCAGCTAATTTTTGTATTTTTAGTAGAGATGGCCATGTTGGCCAGGCTGGTCTCGAACTCCTGGCCTCAAGTGATCCACCCGCCTCAGCCTCCCAAAGTGTTAGGATTACAGGAATGAGCCACCTTGCCCGGCCGGGGCTACACCTTTCACTTTTCACTGCAGGAAGTTTAGCAACCTTGGCCTGGGCTCATTCGATGTCTATGACTGTCCCCCACCTGTCCTTCACATCCCCCAGTCACTGATGATCCAGAATTGCCCTTAACTACTTCCATAGAGGGCAGTACAACTCCCGTTAAGAACACCTGGAAGAAAATAGAATGAAGGAGTGTAAAACCCATACTACAGACTCATATAAATTGTTCCTGGCATTCTACATTTTTCCCCACAAATGAGGTTTATTTCAGTCTTTTTATTATTAGAAAGGAATATATGTTCAATGCAGAAGCATTATACAAATTATCACCATGTAAGTTTTTGTAACAACTGTTTTTATCTTGATCATATATATATAATTATATACATATTCTTTGTGAAAATGAAGTTTAAAAAATTATAAAGAGAATAAAATCAATTATAGTCCTGCTAGAGATAACTATTGAATACATATATAAGCAGAAGTTTTCTGGGAACACACACACACATACCTTTCTACAAAAACAGGACCCTTTATTTTACCTAGTATTTACTGGTAATATTTAACCCCACTAATGGTACCTAAGATTTAAAACGCTGTTATGCCTAGTTAGAAACTGTAAAGAGATCTGGAAGATACAGAGATTAAGATGGCTTCTGAAATGTATTTACAAAATGCTTCTAAATTCAAGGCAAACAAGGTGCATCTGAAAAACATGACTCAGGAAGAGGCCACAGAGATATAACTTGTTAAGTATAAATCACAATCAAGTTTATGAATAAAGTAGACTTCACAAAAATATAAAGGAAAAGTAGTTGGCATTTAAGAAGCCTGGCTATGAGTGGGAAATTACTTATGTGTACATATAGGGTCTTCTTGATATACCACCATCAGAAATAAAATGGGGTCCTTTTGGGTCTACGTCATCATATCATAAGGTTTTAGGACTGAGAGAGACCTTGGAGGTAACTTTTCTTTTCTTTTCTTTTCTTTTTTGAGACGGAGTCTCGCTCTGTCACCCAGGCTGGAGTGCAGCGGCGCGATCTCGGCTCACTGCAAGCTCCGCCTCCCGGGTTTACGCCATTCGAGTAGCTGGGACTACAGGCGCCCGCCACCTCGCCCGGCTAGTTTTTTTTTTTTGTATTTTTTAGTAGAGACGGGGTGGAGGTAACTTTTCAAATCAGCTTGCCAAAGGTTATGCGTAAGATGATGAGATTCAGCCTACTGGGCTTTCAACTAAAACTCAGTGATATTCCTACCAGTCTCAGGGAGATCAAAGAAACTAAATGCAGTGAACTTCCTTTCCAGGATAAGGATGTTTTATAGAGTTTACAAAAGTTACAGTGGTTTTTGTCCTGCTTTATGAACATGTGGAACTCCATTAATCTTTTCAAATCTGAGTCACCCTTCAGAACTTACCTCAGGTTCAACCCTCTTCACAAAGGCCTTTGACAATTCCCATCTTCACTGAGCTTCCCTCTGCCCCCACCCCACCACTCCCTGAAATCTTGAAAGAACAGTTGGCAAAGACAGTTCTGTGCTTTATTCTACAGTGTCTGGTGTTATCAGTTACTGTGTCTTGTATTATATTAAAAAAATCTGAGGAAAGAAGATCTTCCACTTATACATCTTATTGCTAGGTCCTCTACAGACTCACAACAGGACTCAGTATACAATTGATATAAAATTATTCATGGGTGAATTAAGGCATTAATAATGAAAAAATAGGAAACTGGAAAATGGTCAATAACCAAATCTTAGCAAGCAGACAGGGCTCAAACTAACCTGAGAATCTGTTCCAATTTCTCACTTGGTGCATTCCTGAGGCCTGTCAGCATGGTGTGAAGACGACTCAAGCTATGCGTAGCTGTAGAAACTGGGGTCACACAAGGGCTGTTCTCCTTAATGTACCTAACACCAGTTAGGGGTGTGGAGATTCTAAGTGCTTTGGACTAGAGAAAAAAACAGTTACATAGAATAAAAATTTTTAAAAGAACATTATTTTAGGCCAGAAAGACTTTAATTCACTTCACAAATGGGACTTCAAGCGAGTAAAACTTTATCTTTACAATATCAATACATTTTACTGACTCAAATGTCACCATTCTTGGAATTTAAACGTAACAGCATTAAGAGCTGCCAATATCCATGTAAAGATGAAGGCTTGAAAGAATAATTTGTATTTTAGCTAACTAAAAGTTTGTCTCTTAAAAGTTAAAACTCTAGGCCGCGCATGGTGGCTCAAGCCTGTAATCCCAGCCCTTTGGAAGGCCAAGCCGGGCGGATCACGAGGTCAGGAGATCGAGACCATCCTGGCTAACCCGGTGAAACCCTGTCTCTACTAAAAAATACAAAAACCTAGCCGGGCGAGGTGGCGGGCGCCTATAGTCCCAGCTACTTGGGAGGCTGAGGCAGGGGAATGGCATGAACCCAGGGAGGTGGAGCTTGCAGTGAGCTGAGATCGCGCCACTGCACTCCAGCCTGGGCGACAGAGCAAAACTCCGTCTCAAAAAAGTTACAACTCTAAAATAAGGTATAGCTCCCTACATTCCCTCTTGTAAAATGTATGCTCAGAGGCAAAGATAAGCATTCTGCTCACCTGAAAAAATTAAGATTATTCTCAGCTCTGAGAAACAGAATTTCACAATTCCCATCTACCGCTATTTTTGCAGACACTCAAAGATAAAAGAAAATTGTGAATTAAATTTGGTTGAAAAAAATCCATTTAAGAAAAGCCTACTGATATAGTTTGACTATGTCTGCATCAAAACCTCAACTTGAATTGTATTTCCCAGAATTCCCATATATCGTGTGAGGCACCCAGTGGGAGGTAAATGAATCATGGAGGCCAGTCTTTCCCGTTCTATTCTTGTGATAGTGAATACGTCCCACGAGATCTGATGGGCTTATGAGGGGTTTCCGCTTTCGCTTCTTCCTCATTTTTCTCTTGCCACCGCCATGTTAAGAAGTGCCTCTCGCCTCGCACCATGATTCTGAGAACTCCCCAGCCATGTGGAACTGTAAGTCCAATTAAACCCCTTTTTGTTCCCACTTTCAGGTATGTTTTTTTTTTTTTTTAGATTGTTTTTTTTTTTTTTTGAGATGGAGTCTTGCTCTGTCGCCCAGGCTGGAGTGTAGTGGCCGGATCTCAGCTCACTGCAAGCTCCGCCTCCCGGGTTCACGCCATTCTCCTGCCTCAGCCTCCCCAGTAGCTGGGACTACAGGCGCCCGCCACCTCGCCCGGCTAGTTTTTTTGTATTTTTTAGTAGAGACGGGGTTTCACCATGTTAGCCAGGGTGGTCTCGATCTCCTGACCTCGTGATCCGCCCGCCTCGGCCTCCCAAAGTGCTGGGATTACAGGCTTGAGCCACCGCGCCCGGCTCAGGTATGTTTTTATCAGCAGCATTAAAATGAACTAATACACCCACTATCCAAATATTCAAATTTGCTTCAGAGAGAGATAATAAAATGAACATTCCCTAAAAAGGCAACTTGATGCAGAACAGCCTTCATTGGTCTTCCTGGCCCTCCTCTACCTTTGGTTACCAGAATCTATTACAGTTTTTCCCATTAAAGTAGACAGGTCTTCAGAGAAACAAGTTAAAGTCAACATTCTTGACAATAAATATGGAAAAGATGTGACTTGGTGTCAAAGGAGCTAGTAAAACATCTTTCTGATTTTTCAAATAAATTCTGAAAGGTTAAGATAACTTAACAGTGTCTTTTAATATTCAAGATAAACCAAATTTCCCTGTGTATTAAATGTACTTATTCTAATTTTTTAAAAAACCTAGCAAAATTTTCACCTGGCAACAGAGCCAACTATTCAAGTTTCCTAAGATACAGAAAAGCACAGAAATTTACTATATATAGAAACAAACCTACATGTTTTCTCTGTCTTAAAGTGCAATACAACTAAGACTTCCACTTTGTTTCAAAGAAATTCATTCTATAATTAAATCAATAAAATGATCTGGGTGGATTAATTGCATTCAAAAGGCTGCTCCCTGCCTTACAAGGTTTCTTGCAGCCACCTACTTCACTGTGCATGAACCAATGCCTACACTGGGAGGCATTGGGAGGGAAAAACACCTTGTACACGAACAGGAGAATCAACAGCAGCCAGCAGCATATAACCACATCACCCACAGGCAGCAATAGTTTCACAGAGGAAACTAGGTGTGACAACCACAAACAGCTTCCTGCCAGAGTCCTCAAGGTCAACATGGTGTTTCTTGATAGCACTGTGCTTAGCTTAGAGCTTCCTGTTCATTCTGATCAAGAGGAATCTTTCTTTAACTTGGGTGCAAATATTAAGTCGGTATCTTAAAAATATTAGGATGTTCCTTCTCCAAATAAAGACTTACAAAATTTGGAGTGACTCTGAGCTTTGCCCTTAGTCCTCTTTTATTCTCTCTTATTTCATACCTCTAAGAAATCTCTCCTCATTTTAGAGCTTTAAAAGCCATCTACAGTTGGGCGCGGTGGCTCATGCCTGTAATCCCAGCACTTTGGGAGGCCGAGGCAGGCAGATCAT
Source organism: Theropithecus gelada (assembly GCF_003255815.1). Taxonomy (NCBI): domain Eukaryota; kingdom Metazoa; phylum Chordata; class Mammalia; order Primates; family Cercopithecidae; genus Theropithecus; species Theropithecus gelada. Next base: position 11,181,147 of record NC_037688.1, on the reverse strand, counting down.
GAGGTCAGGAGTTCAAGACCAGCTGACCAACATGGTGAAATGCCGTTTCTACTAAAAATACAAAAAATTAGCCGGGCGTGGTGGCAGGTGCCTGTAATCCCAGCTACTCAAGAGGCTGGGGCAGGAGAATTGCTTGAACCTGGGTAGCAGAGGTCACAGTGAGCTGAGATTGCACCATTGCACTCCAGCCTGGGTGACAGAGTGAGATTCTGTCTCAAAAAAAAAAAAAAAAAAAAAAGCCATCTTGATGACCCCAGGACATATATACACAACCCCTAACCTCTACTGTGAACTGTGAACTCCGGTCTTCTATTCCTCAACTGTCTATTCAACTTCTCTACTAGGATGCTTAAAAGACATCTCAAATTTAACATACTAATAACCCTAACTCTTGATTCCCCTTCCCCCAGACTTGCTCTTCCCTCTTAATAAATTTCAGTAGTAAATGTTCCCGGAATGTCTACTATGTGCCAAGCGCTGCATACAACATTGGTCACAGCCTTCGTGAAGCTTATATTCTAATGCAAGGAGACAGGCAATAAGTAATTCTTTCTACCTACCTCCCTACTTACTGTCAGACAGTGATAAATACGAAGAGAAACACTAGCAAGCAGAGTCAGGGGGAAAGGAAGTTGGGGGGGACGTTGTGGTTATTATTGACATAGCAGTCAGGTTATCAGAGACCAGAATGAAGTGAGAAGGAAGCCACATGAGTATCTTGAAGTAATACGTTTTAGGCAGAGGGAATTGCAAAGGCAAAGGCTTTGTGTTGCAGGCATGCTTGGCATATCTGAAGAACAAAAAAGGAGGTTAATGTGGCATTAGTGGGTGAGGAGGGAGGATAGTAGTAGATGAATTCAGAGAGAGCCAGGGCCAGATAACTTACGACCTTACAGGCACCTGTCAGGATTTTAGCTTTTATACCATTCACCCAACTGGAGACATCACTGTTCTCTTTTTCTCAAACCCTAGATCCAAACCATCAGTAAATCCTGTGGGTGCTATCTCTAAAATATGGCCCAGATACAAACCATTCTCTGAAGCCACCATAAACTATTGCCATAATCACTCCAATAGCTTCTTAACTCCCTACTTCCACCCTTGCCTCGAACCCCACTTTCCCACAAGACTTTTAAAAATGTAAATCAGTCACTCTTCTTAATAACACCCTCTTAATGGCTTTCATCTCAATCACAGCAGAAGCAAAAGTTCTTACGATGGCTTCCAAAGCTTACATGGTCTGTCTGGCTCTCTTGTTCTTCCCTCTTCCTTGCACTTCTTTTTCTTCTCGTTTTTTCTTTTTTCTTTTTTTTTTATTTGAAAGACAGGCTCTTGCTCTGTCACCCAGGCTGGAGTGCAGTGATGTGATCACGGCTTACTGCAGCCTGCAACTCCTGGGCTCAAGGGATCCTCCTGACTCAGCCTCGCAAGTAGCTGAGCCCACAGGTGGATAGCTAATTTTTTAGCCATGGCCAGCTAATTTTTTGTATTAATATTTTATGTAGAGACAGGGTCTCGCTTTGTTGCCCAGACTTGTCTTGAACTCCTGGGCTCAAGCAGTCCTCTGCCTCAGTCTCCCAATGTGCTAGGATTACAAGCATGAGCCATCACACCTGGCCTCCCTTCACTTCTTACCACTTTTTCCCCTCACTGTATTCCTACCACACTGTCATTCTCACTGTTCCTCCAAAAAGCTAATCCTGTTCCAATCCCACGGCTTTGCATTTGTTATGCTCTCAGCTTCAAATACATTTCCCCAGCTATTCATATGGCTTGCTTCCTCGCTTACTTCTGGTGTGTGACACCCTTACCAACCACCTTACCTACAACAGACCACCCATCCCATTCTCCCCTCCCCTCAATATTTTGTATTACTACTCTATTTTATTTTCTTCATCTGTCATCACCCAACATACTATGTATTTACTTGTTTATCTCCTGTCCATCTCCCCACACTGGAATATAAGCTTCTTTAGAACAGGGTTCTCGTGGCTATTTTGTTCACTGCTGTATCTCCAGTGTCCAGGACACAACCTGACATATAAAATGCTTTAGGAATATTTGTTGAATGAATAAGCAGACCAGTCTCAAGTCTGAAGCAGCTTACTTCCAGGTGAATTGGCTCTTGGATTACCCAGTGTCTCTGGGGGCACTTGCCAGAAGTTTAGTGTTTTCTGTTACCACCACATAGCAGAAGGGAAACTCATGGCCTGTATCACCCTAAATGTCTGTGTGAAAAAACACCACGTGGTCCTGAAATTCAGTTTAAAAGAATTTTCTTAAAGACTATAGATCCTCAGTTTCTCCAGTCTCTTAAATGAAGGCCCCAATCAGGTCAATTATCACTTTCTAAATGCCTAAAAGTAGTACATATAAGACTATATATTACTGTGTTCACTACATATAAGACTATATATTACTGGCCCATCTTTTTAAAACCAACAATTATCAGCATGACACATTTGTTTAAATTTATATTAATTTCTCTTTTTCTCAGACCTCAGTAAAATGAATGAAAGTTGATATTAACAAATCAAATATCATAGAGATACCTTTTTCAATTAAGAGAAGTATGATGAGAATTTTCTCCTTCATACTGTAGGCAAGTAAAACACAAACATGAAATTACCAAAATAAAAAAGAACCCCTGGCTTAACTGCTCCTGTATTTCTACTCTTCTGGTGTGGCTAAACTCACCTTGTCAAAATGCTGCTGTAAGATGTTTTTCATCTGCACCCTTTCAGCAGTCTCTGTTCCTGAACCAGCGTTCAGACACCTTGAGAGAGTCCCAATTTCCTCTTCAGCATCCTCTCCAAGAAATATCCGCTCATCTAAATTCCCAACAGATAAAACATACTCCTCATAGGCCTTATTGATGGCTTTACTATAGGAAAAACAAATACAGACAAAATGTACTCTCTCACAGAACTGCCATTTCAATTAATTATTTCATTTTTTTATTTACTAAAAGTTCTAATAATTTTTTTGAAAGTTAAACTTTGGTAGGGTAACTTGTAGTTATAAAAACTGGATGGTATAGCTGGGTGCAGTAGCTCACACCTGTAATCCCAGCATTTTTGGAGGCCGAGGCAGGTGGATCACGAGGTCAGGAGTTCGAATCCAGCCTGGCCAGTATGGTGAGACCCTGTATCTACTAAAAATATAAAAATTAGCTGGGCAGGGTGGCGCGCGCCTGTATCCACAGCTACTCATGAGGCTGAGGCAGAAGAATTGCTTGAACCCAGGAGGTGGAGGTTGCAGTGAGCCGAGATCGTACCACTGCATTCCAGCCTGGGCGACACAGTGAGACTCCATCTCAAAAAACAAAACAAAAACTGGATAGTATCACATGTAATCTTGCTATCCCCATGCTCATCCATCTCACAATACAAGTATTTTGCTGACAGTGTTTCAGCTGCTGGTAGGTGCAGCTTCTGGTGAGAAGCTTAACTGTCTAGCTGCTCTAGCCACCCCTGGAGACTTCCACACTTACACATCATCAATTTTCACCCATATAGTTCCAAAAGAATTTATTTCAAAATTTATAATCCAGAAGCTTAATGAAACTTCAAAGAACAGCCATACAATTTTGAACACATTTAAAAAGTATGCTTATATTAGGTGACAGAATTTTTGCTTCCCCGTATTCTCTCACAAAACATATTCTCAGTTTCCAGAGTACAAACAATAAAAACACTAGCCTCTGAAGTTTCCTAAGTATACAATTTAAAATATTAAAACATTTTATACAGAAGTACTCACAAACTCTCTCCAAAGTTTCCAGGTTCTAGAAACCCAGTAAGATTTTCTTCTTTTCCCTTAAGGAGCTATGATAAAAGAAGAGATCCTTAAGTCGTCATGTTAAATCAAGTTTTTCTCCAGAAAACATTTTCACGTTATTTCTTTGCTACTTACAAACCTTTTTTTCATAAAGTTTCCTAATATAGGGTTTCCAGAAATGTTCCTTTATCCCCTTTGCTTCCAAAACTAGGCCATCATGTAAGGAACACAGTTTCTCAATGATACAAGGGGGGTCAGAGGAAGGTTTAGAATCCTTAGCATGAAAATCTTCAGATAGGCCTATAGTGTACAGAATCAAAAAACAGAGATATCAGCATACAATAAGCCAATTTGTAATAAACAACATTTTATTTATAATCAGTATACCACTTAGCATATGAATGTATAGGAAACAGTATATATGCATCTATTTTAACCCTGAGAATTTGTCAAAAAATGGCAAATAGAAGTAAAGTGTATCATTACTCGAAAGATTTCAGTTATTCAATTATCTATGTAGAGATGGTTAAGGGAAACTTAAAACTTAAATTTTAGGATATTAAATTTTAGGATACTAAGATCTAAAAACCACAAAAATAAAATATAACTTTGCAAGTAAGTCTACTTTTAAACAAAAAACACCGCTTTAAAAAATTACACTGTTCAGAGATTATACACTTTAATTTGAATGTATTAGATGTATTTCACACTAATTTACAGTTTATTCTTGCCCTAGACTCAGCACAAAAGAAAAAAAATCTAATGAAAATAAAAGAGGTAAAGGTCAGGCATTCCTATAATCCACTTTGGGAGGCCAAGGTGGGTGCATTACTTGAATCCAGGAGTTTGAGACCAGCCCAGGAAACATGGCGAAACCCCATCTCAACTAAAAAATACAAAAAATTAGCTGGGTGTGGTGGTGTATGTCTGTAGTCCCAGCCACCTGGGAGGCTGAGATGAGAGGATCATCTGAGCCCAGGAGGTTGAGGCTGCAGTGAATTGTGATTGCACCACTGCACCCCATCGTGGGTGACAGAGTGAGACCCTGTCTCAAAAACAAATTCTTTTTAATTAAAAAAAAAAAAAGGTAAAAGTGAAAGGGGGCAGCTTTTTGGGAATATAAAAGGGAGTTAGGACAGAAATGCGAGAAAGAACAGAAAAGAATATAAGGAACATTAAATTTACCATACCAGGAGCAACTGAATTAACTAACTCCACTAATTTTAAAAATCTACCTTGATAGACAAGCTGAAATTTTAACTGAAATCACCTCAAAACTGAGAATCACCCAGAATCCTATTACAATATTACTCAAATAGCAGCAGCAATATTTATTTTAACTCTATATACACTTCTTAATATTTGCTTTGTAAATCATAATTTGGGCTACTTATCATTCATAGAAATTATATACTTAAGTTCTATTAAATGCAATGCCAAAATCATTATTTCCATATATGTTAGTTTAAAAGATGAAAGTTCATTTTATTTATTTTAGAACCATAACTATTCTTCTGTACCAAAATTTGAAATAAGATTCTTTCAGCAAATTCTTTTTGATCTCCTACGATGTGTCAGGCACAAAGTTTGCCAATGTAGAAAAACACTATCGGTTTTAATGTCATCTTTGCAACTCTGAGTTTCTAAATGCCTTCTCCTTGTTGAGTATGTATTTCAGAAATTTCTAAAGTTGTCATTTAAGACTTTAAACTTCGTGGTATCTGCAAATGTTTTTCCAAAAATATTTTTACAGGAAGCTTGACTCTTAGTTATAAGTACCCTGGATAACTGTAATGACAGGAGCTTTTCAAAATACTGACGATAGGAAACCTGTACAACTCCAAGGGTAAACACAACACAGAAATGCAGATGGTCCAAAAACCTTTGATTTACAAACCTACCTTTAAAATTAGAGTTCACAAGTTCTTTACGATTAGAACACTGAAGTGCATTTCCATAAACTAAGTCCAAAGCACACAGCAGCAGGTGATAAGAATTGACCAAATCATCACTTATCATGGGGAAATTACCTGAAGGATTATAAGCACTTATAGAGTTAAATTAGCATTGACTTTATAACATTTTAAAAACAATTTCTTCCTTTAATTATTATGACATTACAAAACATTGTACAAAATTGACTCATTACAATAAGTGTTTTGGCAAATTTAAATTTTGAGATATTACTCTTATATCTTAATAAATAAATAAATAAATATATATACACACACACACACTTTTTTTTTTTTTTTTTTTTTTAAGAGACAGAGTCTTGGTGGGTCACCCAGGCTGGAGTGCAGTGGTATGATCATGGCTCACTGCACCCTCAACATCTTGGGCTCAAGGGATCTTCCTGTCTCAGCCTCCTGGGCAGCTGAAATTACAGGCACACACCACCACACATGGCTAATTTAAAAACTTTTTTTAGAGATGGAGTCTTGCTATGTTGCCCAGGCTGGTCTCAAACTCCTGGACTCAAGTGATCCTCCTGCCGTGGCCTCCCAAAGTGCTAGGATTACAGGTGTAAACCACCATGCCCAGCCTTTAATAAATGTCTAACAGCTTAGTGAAAACTATAACTTTACTAAAAATGCCATTCATTCATTCATTGTTTATTAAATACCTAGTAGCTGACTAAAACTTCATCATTGGTCTTTGAAAATTCTGAACACTAAAAATTCATAAATTATCTCAAACTGTAAGAAACTGTTTTGTATGAAAACATTTTTCTGTCATGAAAATTATTAGAAATACTTGGGAGACAGCCGAAAAAATCATTCATATAATTATTCTCATATACATTTTTTTTTTGAAGCTGAGTCTCGCTGTCACCCAGGCTGGAGTGCAGTGGCACGATCTCAGCTCACTGCAAGCTCTGCCTCCCAGGTTCACGCCATTTCTCATATACATATTTTTAAAAGACCAGAACTTTTGATTAGACTCCAACAGTAACATTTTTAATACTTTTCTATATAATCTCAGACAAATTAATGCAACAGGAGTACCATTAAATATCTTTCAATTCCAGAGTTAATAATCCCAAGAATAATTTGCTGATGCTTGGTAACAAGGAAATAAGAAATCAAAAACCTAAACTGACAGAAACATGTCATTTCTGCAGTGCTGGTTGAACTCTAACACTGAACGCATTTTTACATGTAGTTAAGCCATTTTATTATTATCTTAATTTCCTAGAAATTAAGATTTCTAATTATTTTATAACTTCAAGCCCATCCCTTTTTTGGTTAAACACCGCACATGTATGCTTCATGGTGATTTCACATTCTTGTATCATCAAATTCAGTTTAAATAGCTAACATGCATATGAAGAATTATTTCCAAACCTTAGCGTTTTCACACGTAATGCCTACCCAAGTGTATATGTACACACACACACCCGCAGCTTTGTTTCAGGTTTCCCTTTCTCTCTGTTCCTCCAGAGAAAGTTACCACTTACCTCAGCACATACAAAACAATTCTTTTTTTGTATAGATGGAAACATTCAACAAATCAACTTAAATGAATTAAAGAGAAAAAAAATTTCTTCTGTTGCCAAAGAGGCAAATGATAATCAACACATTAAACTGTGCATTGATATAGCCAAACCAACTTGCTTGGTTCTTCTATAAAGAGGTTTACTATTAAAATATACTTGGTTTCTCATGTAAAAAAAAAGGAAGTAAGTAGCACCTACCGATTTCAAGCTACAAAGCCCATCACACCAACAAGCCTAAACTTGTTACTGGTGTGCACTTGCCATAGAAGGCAAAAAAACCAGCAGCACTGTAATGTCTAATAAAAAGCTGAAATGCCCCTAGAGACCAGAATCTAATTTAAATTAAATTCTAGGACTCTCTCAACATGACGTGTTTTATATTTCAAATCCTGACCTTATAAATAAATCTGACTTTGTGTGAGATATTTTATCTTTTAATCAACAAAGATAACAAGTAAATAGAAATGTTTCATCTCCGGAGTTGGCTTGTCATTAGAAAGGTGGCTACAAAAGAGTAACCCTTTCCCCAAAATAAATGAGAACTGAATTAAAGCAATTAAATGACTGTTAGAAAAGATCACGGTGCATTATAAAAGATCAGTGGTGGATTGTGAGAGGACAAAGGTTCTTTGTTTGTTTGTTTTTTGAGACAGGGTCTTGCTCTGTCGCTCTGTCGCCCAGACTAGAGGCGCAATCTCAGCTCACTGCAGCCTCCGCCTCCCAGGTTCAAGCAATTCTCCCACCTCAGCCTCCCAAGTAGCTAGGATTCCAGGCATACGCCACCATGCCCAACCCACAAAGGTTCTTAAGGTGGGATTACTATAAACTGAATTAATGAGATAAAATTCAAACACTGAGCTAATTACAGAGAAAAAACCACCCCAACGGGTCCAATGAGAACAAAATAAGGACAATGAAATTATTTTTTATTGTATTGTACATATTATTACAGAACCAAATACATTTACTTCTAAGTACACATATGCCATAAGAGACAAACAAAACAGATAAAAATCCTAGAAGTCAGACATACTTGCCCAATACAATCATATGAAAAGATTACCATCATATATAATAGCAGTCACACATTCTAAAATTTGTAGCCACTGTAAAAATGGTTTATATACTCCAAAACCTTTATTTCATGCCACTGATCATGTCACCTTTGTCATCACTAAAGAAACATGCCAGTGTCATGTATGAAAGAAGGTTTTTCTCTTGAATCAAGCATGCAGCTTAGGGAAGGAAGGATGGCAGCTCTCACCCTAACTAGCTAGAGAGGGACCAGTTGTAATTAAGTTAAATCAAACCTGGCGACCAACAATATCACACATTCTTCCTAGAGGCCTTCACAGCCAGTATGAAACTAAGAACCAGGAACCAGGAGATCTTAGTTCAAATCTTAGCTTTGTTGCCAGCAGCTAGTTTCTGGACTCAGCTGCCTCATCTTTAAAGTAACTAAGCTGGCTGAGCACAGTGGCTCACACCTGTAATCCCAACACTTTGGGAGGCCGAGGTGGCGGATCACTTGAGGTCAGGAGTTCAAGACCACCCTGGCCAACATGGTAAAACCCCAACTCTACTAAAAATACAAAAATTAGCCGGGTATAGCGGTGCATGCCTGCAATCGCAGCTACTCAAGAGGCTGAGGCACAAGAATCACTTGAACATAAGAGGCAGTGGTTGCAGTGAGCAGAGATCACACCACTGCACCCCAGCCTGGGCAACAAAGCAAGACCCTGTCTCAAAAATAAGAATAAAAATAAAAAATAAAGTAAATAAGTTAAGCTAGGCCAGGTGCGATGGCTCACACCTGTAAGCCCAGCACTTTGGGAGGCCGAGGCAGGTGGATCATGAGGTCAGGAGTTCAAGACCAGCTTGGCCAAGATGGTGAAACCCCGTCTCTACAAAAAACTACAAAAAATTAGCCGGGCGCGGTGGCAGGCACCTGTAATCCCAGCTACTCGGGAGGCTGAGGCAGGAGATTGCTTGAACCCGGGCAGCAGAGGTTGCAGTGAGCCAAGATCGCACCACTGCACTCCAGCCTGGGCGACAGAGTGAGACTCCGTCTCAAAAAAAAATTAAGTTAAGCTAGTTAATCTAATAATGAGAATCTCTCTTATATTTATGAAACTCCTTCCAGCTCTATGATTCTTTGTTAACTTTGCATTTTATTGAGCTATCTTAATGGCAAAGGCATTCCACATAGTATACAGAAGAAACCTATGTAATAATATAACTGCACTTTCCTATCTACTTTAGATTACTAAGAATTGTTTCTACATAGAAATATAAAAAGGAACCGGATGCCATGGCTCACTCCTATAATCCCAGCACTTTGGGAGGCCAAGGTGGGCAGATCACCTGAGATCAGGAGTTCGAGACCAGCCTGGCCAACATGGCGAAACCCCATCTCTACTGAAAACACAAAAATTAGCTGGGCATGGTGGTGGGCACCTGTAATCACAGCTATTCGGGAGGCTGAGGCAGAATTACTTGAACCTGGGAGGTGTAGGCTGCAGTAAGCCGAGACTGTGCCACTGCAATCCACCCTGGGAGACAGAGTGAGACTCCATCTCAAAATAAATAAATAAATAAATAAATAAATAAATAAATAAATAAATACAAAAAGGACAAAAAATAATAGAGACATGTATTTCAATGAATGCAGACCTTGCGTAGGTCATGAGATGAGAAAATGAGAAAAAAGGAAAGAAAATAAGTAGCATGTAAAAGTATTTGACTAAGTATACTTATCTGAAGAAGATACCAAAAAAAAAAAAATTCTGAACTGTCCTGAGGTAGATCAGTAATTGCACTCAAGTAAATAAGATACATCTCATGAAAACTAGAGTTCACAATACAAGCATATGCAGAATAATGTGTTTTCAGCTCATAATTTAAAAGAGTCGCTTTGGGTAGTAAAGATGTTGTATACAACAAAATTAAAGAACTTTCCATTTAATAAGAGAAGATCTGGATATTGTAAAGAAATCCAATAGATTCTTTGATAAAAAGGCAATACTTAAAAAAGAATCTAAGATTAAAACCCTTGAGAAAATTTTCAGTGAAAATCTTTTCCTGATACATGTTAGAAGTTGACAAAATTAATACCTGAAAACATAAATAGACGTATTAATATCTAAACAAATATTACTATTTTCTTACCTTTTGCATATATAAAAAGCACCCAACAAAAATGGAAAATTTCAGACACAGTACAGGGCTGTCGCCTTTGGGGGAAGAAAAAAAAAAGTCATGAGACAACAGAAGAATCAGAAAAAAAACATCCCAAATGACTATAAATTAGGTGTCAAAACCCACAGTTAAAGGAGAGAGACCACATTCAGCTTCACATGGAAAACATGGACGTTCTGCCTCAACAAAATACTGGTAGGAAATAGCTGGGATCCGGGGAAAGAGCCCATTTCAAAGAAAAGAAAATTCTTAAAGAATTTTTTTAAAGTTTTTTGAGGGCAAGATAGGTAAGGTGGAAAATAAAATGAATAAAAATAGTTCTTTTGATGACATAGCAATGCTATGCTGCTTTAAGACCACTATATGCAGTCAGATACGTCCTCATTTTTTTCTCCTTTATCATAGCTAATGACCTGTATCCCTCCCTCCCTCCCTAAAGATATTCCAGACTATATCAAATCACAAAAGGCCTTTTTAATGTAAATTATGAGCTTCCTATAATTCCTTATACTTCCATTCATTAAGAGTACCTGTTGTATATTGCCAAGTTGTCTGCTAAAGTTTCAGACCTGCTTTAAGCTTGGCTTTTCTACCAAAACCTCTGACAACTTTTAGACAAGAAATCTGTGGTTTCCACATCCCAACAGCCTTATTCTAACAAGGTGCCGAGAGGAACGAAATTCCGTGGAGATTAGATTAGATTTAGTTCAGCATTACCATTAGCTAGGGTACACTTGCTCACCTGGACTTAGTCATTTCATCTGTCAAAAGATTATTCTATTTGGGTACAATACTGTACTTAATTCACCAGTCTATGGCAAGGATTAAATGTCAGTGTTCTGCTTTTAAAAGCAGACTCTCTACCATAGGCGCATGATAAACTATTTCTAATTTGGTTGCCTACCAAAATAAAATTCAATTTTTTTTAGCTTAACACTTAAGCTACTCTTAATTCTGGCTGTACTTGAGAATTCTAGGGAAAAAAAAAACTTGACTAACCTCCACATTTTCTCTTGTTTTACTGCTTTTGTGTCTTTTTACATTTCTATTCCCTCTTGTAGTCATGGGACTTTTATAACACACTGCATTGCATGCGCCGGAATCTTCATACCTGCCTTATCTCGCTGACTGTACTGTAAGCTCTCAGAAGACAGAGACTGTGGGGTTTGGTGTTTTAAAAATGGCTGTGTCCTAGGTAATACCTAACCATATTTCCTGTGGATATGTGCTAAACAAATAGTGACAAATTTTCAAATAGTGTGTGAGAGATGCAGGATACAGTCACAGTAAAGCACATGGGTTCTGCAGTCAGTTTCAGTAAAAGCTCCACTCAGTTGTGCGACTCTGGCCAAATTACTTAACCTCTCAGCAGCTTATTTTCTCTATCTGTAATAACAGTATGAGCATCACAAGGTTGTCAGAGGGATTAACTGAAGTAATACATATTGAAGTCTTAAGAGTCCCTGCCCCAAAACAAATGCTCAGTAAGTGCTATACATCATGACTACGGGTAGCAGAAAGAGCTAATAGAAAGTATACAAAGTGATAAAAATGTAAAATCTCTAATAAAGTGATTTACTTTTTTTTTTTGAGACAAGGTCTTGCTCTGTCACCCAAACTGGAGTACAGTGGTATGATCACAGCTCACTGCAGCCTCAACCTCCCAAGCTCAAGTGATCCTCCCACCTCAGCCTCCCCAGTAGCTGGGACCATGGGTGTGAGCCACCATTCCAAGCTAATTTTTGTATTTTTTTTGTGGAGATGAAGTTTTGTCATGCTGCCTAGGCTGGTCTCAAACTCCTGGGCTCAAGTGATCCGTCTGATTCAGCCTCCCAAAGTGCTGGGATCAAGTGTAAGCCACTGCACATGGCCTTTTAAAATTATCTTAATCAGAATTAGGTAGTATACACATCCTAAGAAATATCAAAACAAGTGCAATCTGAAATTATTTTCCAGATACTCCAAAAAAGATATCTTCCTATAAATGATCACACTGGCCTCACTCAGACTCAACACAAAGCTTCTATCCAAACTTTAGAATACTTCATTATTTATTTATTTATTTAGTGACAAAGTCTCATTCTGTCACCGAGGCTGGAGTGCAGTGGGGCGATCGCAGCTCACTGCAATCTCCGCCTCCTGGGTTCAAGCGATTCACCTGCCTCAGCCTCTCAAGTAGCTGGGACAACAGGCACATGCCACCATACCTGCCTAATTTTTGTATTTTTAGTGGAGATGGGGTTTTGCCACGTTGGCCAAACTAGTCTTGAGCTCCTGACCTCAAGCAATCCACCTGCCTCGGCCTCCCAAAGTGCTAGGAGAATATGTCATTTTATTTATTTATTTATTTATTAATAAAATGGTGTCTCGCTCTGTCGCCCAGGCTGGAGTGCAGTGGTGTGATCACTGCAACCTCCACCTCCAAGGTTCAAGTGATTCTTCCACCTCACCCTCCCAAGTAGCTGGGATTATAGGCACCCACTACCACACCCTGCTAATTTTTATATTTTTAGTAGAGATGGGGTTTCGCCATGTTGGCCAGGCTGGTCTCGAACCCCCGACCTCAAGTGATCCACCTGCCTTGGCCTCCCAAAGTGCTGGGATTACAGGCACCCAGCCAGAATATCTCCTTTTATTTATTTATTTATTTATTTATTTATTTATTTATTTATGAGATGGAGTTTCATTCTTGTCGCCCAGGCTGGAGTGCAATGGTACAATCTTGGCTCACTGCAACTTCTGCCTCTCAGTTCAAGGGATTCTTCTGACTCAGCCTCCCGAGTAGCTAGGATTACAGGCGTGCACCACCACGCGGAGCTAATTTTTGTATTTTCAGTAGAGCTGGAGTTTTGCCATGTTGGCCAGGCTGGTCTTGAATTCCTGACCTCAGGTGACTCGCCCACCTCAGCCTCCTAAAGTGCTGGGATTACAGGTGTAATCCAACCTACCCTGCCTGGCTCAGAATACTTCATTTTAAACAGTCAATTCCCCAAAACTGTAAGTGAGCTAGACCAGCTGCTTCTGTATCAGTGGTGCCATCTATATTAAAATGTAAATAGTTTTAGTTTTTAAAAATTTTTTTCCTCCTGCTTTGTCATTCCCCCATTTTATTTTTAAAAGGTTACACTTACTGTGAACATCCTTCACAGTCTGGGAAAACTTTTACATTTTAAGAGAAGCAAACATTATCTATTCTAGCCAAATAACTTTAACTCCTTTCCCTTTACTTTTCTTGTCAACTTTTCTAATTGTTAGAATTTTCATTTCTACTTTATGAAAAAATTTTCAATGATAAAGAAGGAAAATGTGTATCCCATAACTGCCTTTATCTATGAGGAAAGGTAGAAAACACTGAGTCAGAGCATGCCTATAGACTTTGCAGAAGTGATCAGAAAGCACAAACTCATAATAGTTTCAGTTCTCCTGTCTTTTCCCAATCCAGTCTCTCTATTCTTGATTCATTAGAAACATCAAAATACTAGAGAAGTCATTTCAAGGGGATTATTTATTACTCAGTTTGACACAAAAGTAAAATAGTCTATACAGTCACTAGTAGAAAATATAGTGCTTAATATAGTGATCTATATCTAGGGCAGTGCTCCCTGCGGCAGCACATATACTAAAATTGGTACAATACATTGATTAGCACGGCCCTTGCGCAATAAAAAATATATGTATCTAGATACAGATACATCTCCAAGGCAGCTAAAGGGTGAAAATCCCTGAAGTCTGACTTGTACAGTTTGCATTTTTTGTTGCTTAAATGAAAAAGGAAGGTTTCAGAACAAGGATCACTGAGGGAAAAATAATAATAAAATAAAATAAAATAACAAAAATGAAAGTTTATAGAAACAAAGACCCGTATACATTTAGCAACATGAAAAAAGCCAAACTCTTCATGGCTAACCCACAATGAAAAGCAAAAAAAGCATCATTAAAAGAAAACTATTGTGGAAAAAGATTTTTTAAATCTCCTTTCTTTTTTAAAACTAGAAAAAGAAAAACTAGCAAAATATTAACACTGCAGCACAGACTAATGTGTATTCCCGATGAACCAACATGAAAACCTACCGCTGTTTCCTTCCTCGCTGCTGACGAGGTTGCTCCTCTTGAGGGTATTTAAAGATGTCCTGAAAAATGGGTTCATATTTCTTAAAAATTACAGCAGAAACAGTGAAGTTTCTTTCTAATCTCTCAGTACGTTCTCTGAAATGTGGGGGTAGATTTGCCATATCTTCCCACTTCTTCATCTTATTAAAAAATTCGATTAAGCTGGTATTAAAGAAAACAATAAGATATTTCATAATTAACATAAAGGTAAAGTATACAAAAGTAAGTATTCAAAAGTAAATCAATATTATCTCATTAAATTATATTACTTTTAGACAGTGAAATAAAATCATAACTGGTGTCTCTGACTAGCTTAATTTCTTACAGATTGGTATATTCCTCTGATCATCCGAATTAATTTTGTTTAGGTTACCTAAAGTATTTGTTAACTATGAAATATTTGAAAATACAAACCAAAATTAACAAGAGTAACCTAACCAACATTCACATTGGTTCACTGCCAGATTTTTTAAATGTTAACATATTAAATAAATTTTGTCATTTTTGCTTCAGTTCTTTTTTTTTTTTTAAGAGATAGGGTTTCGCTGTGTCACCCATGTTGGAGTTCAGTGGCAAGATCACAGCTCATTGCAGACTCCTGGGCTTGAGTGATCCTCCGACTTTGGCTTCCCAGAACACTGTGATCACAGGTATGAGCCACCTCCTCCAACCCCCGCCACTTCAGATTTTTTTTAAAACCAGCAACACTATAGAAACAGCCAAGGCTAGGCACAGTGGCTCACACCTGTAATCACAGCACTTTGGGAGGCCAAAGCGGGAGAATCACAAGGTCAGGAGTTCGAAACCAGCCTGGCCAATGTGGTAAAACCCCGTCTCTACTAAAAATACAAAAAATTAGCTGGGCGTGGTGGTGGGAACCTGTAATCCCAGCTACACGGGAGGCTGAGGCAGGAAAATCACTTAAACCTGGGAGGCGGAGGTTGCAGCGAGCAGAGATCGCGCCACTGCACTCCAGCCCGGCGACAGTGCGAGACTGTCTCAAAAAAAAAGGAAAGAAAAAAAATCAAAATTCCCATTTTATACTCCTCCCTAATCCCATCCCTACCCTTCTTCCCCAAAGATAAGCACCATTCCAAAGTTGGTCTTAATCCTTCCTATGTTTTCACACTTACTACACATACACATGTCTGCGTAAACAATAAGCAATATCTTATTACTTATTACGTGTTTTTCCATTTTATATAAATGGTATCATACTTCAGTGGTATTCTGCAACATGCTTTTTCACACTCAATAACGTTTCTGACATTAATGTTGATATGTAAGATATATTCATTTTAATTGCTAAAAACATTCTTTCATATGAACATACAAGGATTTTTTGCATTCATCCCCCAACCTAAATTTAGGTTGTTTCTAATATTCCATGATAACAAAAAGTGTTGTAATGAAAACATCCTTATACACATGTGTAGGAGTTTCTTTAGGGACTACTCCAAGAAGTAGAGTAAGAGAATGTGCACCTTCAATGTTACTAGATACCACCAAATTTCCTAGTAAAGTCGTTATGCCAATTTTGACTTTCACCAATGTACACCAGCAATATAGAGTTCCTGGCTAAGCGCGGTGGCTCATGCCTGTAATCCCAGCACTTCCGGAGACCAAGGCAGGCGGATCACTTGAGGTCAGGAGTTTGAGACTAGCCTGGCCAACACAGTGAAACTTGGTCTCCACAAAAAATACAAAAATTAGTCAGGTATAGTGGCGTGTGCCTTTATCCCTGCTACTCTGGGAGGCTGAAACATGAGAATCACTTGAACCTGAGAAGTAGAGGTTGCAGTAAGTAGAGATCAAGCTACTGCACTCCAGCCTGGGCAGCAGAGTGAGACTCCATCTCAAAAAAAAAAAAAAAAAGGGGAATTGAAAAATAAAAAAAAAGAGAGTTCCTGTTTCCCTGTACAGTGACCAAACTTGGCATAAAAGACTTCAAATTTTCCCAATAATAAGAATAAAATGTTGGCCAGGCATGGTGGCTCACACCTGTAATCCCAGCACTCTGGGAGTCCAAGGCGGGTGGACCACCTGAGGTCGGGAGTTGGAGACCAGCCTGGCCAACACGGTGAAACCCCGTCTCTACCAAAAACACAAAAAATTAGCCAGGTGTGGTGGCGTGCGCCTGTAATCCCAGCTACTTGGGAGGCCAAGGCAGGAGAATTGCTTGAACCTGGGAGGTGGAGATTGCAGTGAGCTGAGATCACGCCCCTGCACTCCAGCCTGCGTGAAAGAGCAAGACTCCACCTCAAAAAAAAAAAAAAAAAAAAAAGAAATGTTATATTTCTACTTTGAAAGTCTTTATTAGTGACATTGAGTATCTTTTCTTGTATCTATTAGCTATACAAATTATAACCTTTGTGAAGTCATATTCTTTATTCATTTTATTAACCCTGTTAGTAGTTCCTTATATAATTCTGGATACTGATTCTTTGGCCAATGTAACTCAGGATGGAGTTAAAGGTTAAAAAAAAGATTACTAAAATTGACAACGTCAGCTAAAACATGACGTTGTGAATTATTTTATTTTATTTGAGATGGAGTCTCACTCTTGTCACCCAGGCTGGAGTACAATAGTGCAATGATCTAGGCTCACTGCAACCTCTGCCTACCGGGCACAAGTGATTTTCCTGCCTCAGCTTCCTGAGTAGCTAAGATTACAGGTGCATGCCACCACACTCAGCTAATTTTCGTTTTTTTTAGTTGAGACGGGGTTTCACCATGTTGACCAGGCTGGTCTCCAATTCCTGACCTCAAGTGATCCACACACCTCGACCTCCAAAAATGCTGGGATTACAGGCATGAGCCACCGCGCCCAGCCTGTTAATTATTTAAATAGTAACCTTTTTTGTTTTTTGTTTTGGAGACAAGGTCTTGCTGTTGCCCAAGCTGGAGTGCAGTACTGCTCCAACATTCAGGGCTCAAGTGATCCTCCCATTTCAGCCTCCCAAGTAGCTAGGCCTGCAGGTATGCACAACCACACCCAGTTAATTTTTTTATTTAGTAAGTGATTTTTTTAAAACCATTAAATCCATAAATTTTGAGTCGTAATTTCCCCCAAAATGCTAAACATCATTTTTCCACTTATCTTTAATAAGCTATGTAAGAAAATTCACCTAAAAGGCACAAAAAATAAATGTAATCAATTTAATTACACAACAGATAAAGCAATTTCTGCCTCTTCTTTTAAACGTATTTGACCCTTTCTAAAATGGATTATAATCATGTCATTTATCCTTCAAACAGGAAACTGAGAAATACTCATTCTATTTATATTAAGACCACAAGTCCTGTGCACATATTTCTAAGTATAATAGCAAATAATATTTTATTTGCCTTTTCAACTTAGAGTATCTCCTAAAGTTTCTCAATATCCTTCATTTCTCCCAATATTACACAATGTCCTAACCTTTAAGAATAAATTCTTCCATACAAGTGCCTAATACATTAAAATTTAAATATTTTCACCAAAGAAGTAAAATATAAGGGATACTAACTTTGATACAAATAAAGGAAAATCATTAGATGCTAGTTTTAGCATCTAATTTCACCAGTCCACAGGTACAAATGCTCAGAAAATGATGAACAGACATAATTCTTACTATCGCTATGATTTATGAGCTTACATTAGCCATACTCTACTTCTCAAACTCTAACATAGTTACCTCTGCTCTGAACATTTCAGGATTCTAGTTAAAGATACATAGTTTCCTTCCACTGTCCCTTTGCTTACAGTTGGAACAGATTTTCTGCAAGCCACATACAAGGCACATGCTAACCAATGAAGATCATTTCCCTGTAAAAGAAGAGAAAATTGATTTTTAGTTAATAAGCTACATATATATATTTCAATATTTTTTAAAGTACATTTAAATTGAAAGTGTTGTTTATATTTTTGTGGGAAACTTATTTTCAATGATGACCCTATATCATATGCTCTTTTTTTTTTGAGATGGAGTCTCACTCTGTCACCCAGGCTTGAGTGCAGTGCCACGATCTTGGCTCACTGCAACCTCCACCTCCCAGGTTCAAGCAATCCTCCTACCTCAGCCTCCCAAGTAGCTGGGACTACAGGCGTGCGCCACCACACCTGGCTAATTTTTGTATTTTTTGTAGAGACAGGGTTTTGCCATGTTGCCCAAGCTGGTCTTGAACTCCTGGCCTCAAGTGATCCATCCGCCTTGGCCTTCCAAAGTGCTGGGATTACAGGTTTGAGTCACTGTACCCAGTTCCATATGCTCTTCTTATAATGTGACATTGACATTATTCCACTGAGAGGTAGAGAGGGTTCCCTCACCTTGGACCTGGGCAAGGGTCTGCATCTCTCACATTGATTAACTGTCTCTATCAACAGCAGAGGTGGAAGTGAAACTATGTAATTCTAAAGATTATACAAGGCAATATAGATTCCACTTGGTTCTCTCTCTTAGGACATGTACCTTGGGAGTACTGAACCAACATGAAAGAATTTAGCTACCCTGGATCACCATGCTGGTGAGACCACATGGAACAAACATACAGAGATGCCCAATGAGCTCCACCTCTGCCAGTACCTGGTTGTTCAAGTCTTCCAGGTGAGATACCAGTCATTTTGATGCAGAAACATGACATCCACACTGTCCCCAGCCTGAATTCCTTACAGAAGCTGTGAGCCAAACAAATTGTTTTCTGCCCCAAAGCCTTAAGGCAATTTGTTACATAGCCATAGTAATGGAAACAATATTATTGTTGTTTTTTTTTTTAATTTATTTTTTTTGAGATGGAGTCTTGCTCTGTCGCCCAGGCTGGAGTGCAATGGCACCATCTCGGCTCACTACAAGCTACGCCTCCCAGGTTCACACCATTCTCCTGCCTCAGCCTCCCAAGTATCTGGGACTACAGGCACCCACCACCATGCCTGGCTAATTTTTTGTATTTTTAGTAGAGACTGGGTTTCAATGTGTTAGCCAGGATGGTCTCGATCTCCTGACCTCATGACCCGCCCACCTCGGCCTCCCAAAGTGCTGGGATTACAGGCGTGAGCCCCCGCGCCCAGCCTATTGTTTATATTTTTAATCTTGCACAAAATCTAGAAAAGTGATAGAAATACAAAATTAAGCTTGAATGGATATTCAGCCACTAATTTTATATCTAATCAAAACACATACATGAATACATAAAATTTATTTTTATAACCAAATGAGACTATTGTGGATCCCCTACCAGATACATTCAAAAATAATAATTTTTAAGGCATTGTTTCTAAAAGATCATCTTCACAATCCTTTTTTATTCAAGAAGTGATACAACTTTCCTCTTCCTATAAAAGCGAGGAAGGATGGAAGATGTCCTTTGGCTTCACTGTATTCATTACTGGTCTAAATGAAAATGAGAAAAACTGGAAATTCTTCATTTTTCACATTTACACATAGACTGTCTTACAAACCCACTTATATGTATCAATAGCATAGATGTTCTATTGTCAAAAAAAACAGCCAAGATTTATGTATTACATATGTCTCTGGGAGATGGTTTCATAATATTCTTGATTTATGATGTAAAAGCAAATTTAGATGCATAACTACTGCATTTCTCTACTCTATCAAGATCTCTTAGAAAGTATAAAGTTAAGTCAGTCATAGCATTATCCTGTGCTTCAATAAAGGGTTTAAAAGATAATCTATAATGTTCTATTTTGGCTCTAGAAAATTCACAACTACTTGGATGGCAGAGAGAAAACAACAACAACAAAAAAAGAAAGTCTACAACTGCATCTTTCCTAAAAAGAAGAAAAGAATTAGTCTTGTGAGAATTTTACCGTGCTTAGATGATAAAACGGAGCGGGAAGCTCTTTTAAACAATTTATGCAAAGAGTAGACTCTGCCTAGTTTATCTTTGGTCCTAAAAAATATTTGTTGAAAAATTCCATAATACTAAAAAATAGTTATCCTCAAAATTAACATCTCGTGGCCATATCTCATAGGGTCAAATAGATCTGGTTTCAAATTCTGGCTCTGCCATACAGTAGCTATAACACAGTGGGAAAATTACTAAACAGTCTCAGAGGCTGCATTTTTTTGGCTGAGGACTGTAAGAATGAGTTATAGGTTAAAAATGCACAGAAAATACAATGAATCAAATTAAATTTCCATAACCAGTATTCTGTATTAAATATCATAAGAGCTTTATTTCCCCTTACACTCCCATGAGAATGACATCCCACATTATCTCACAGTGTAGCTCACTATAAGCCCCACAAAGGCAGGTATTTTTAGGCTTTGTTTGATGCTCTATATCCAGCACTGAGAACAGTGTGTAGCACTGAGAACAGGTGCTCAAGAAATATTTGATGAATATTTTACTGAGTAAATCATTTACTGAATAAACTGGGCTAAGAAGCTGAAACTAAAGCCTCAGTAATCAAAAGAATTGAGTAATCAAACATGTGTTTTCAAAAATAATTTACTAACCAGCTCTTACGTGGTATTTGCTCATGTATCACTGGACTTCATACAACTTAACCACTATGAGTTGACATACCTCAACTAAATGGTGATAACGTTTGTTCTATCTAATTTACAGGATCATCCTGAGGGTAAAATAAAAGCTTGTTTAGAAGCCTTTAAGGCCCTTTACCAAAGAAAAAAAAAAAGCAAAAAAAAAAAAAAAAAAAAAAAAAAGTCAACCAGTCCTTCTCTTTGCCAGACTACAGAAAGGCCCTGAGAGATGGACAGGAACAGTTTACTCAGCCAGATCATGTAAATATACAAAGAACTTAGGAAACTTGAAAGCACCGTCCATATGGGTGCTTTATGTGCCAGAAACTACATTGTTGCCTTATTTAATCTTCAGAACAGCTCTGTGAGGTAAACACACATATCTCCAGTTTAGAGATCACAAAACTCAACTTTCCAGCGGTTAAGTAAATTGTTCAGTCACCCAGGTCTGTCGGGTTCTAAAGCCACCATACACTATCTTTCTTCTGCAGATATAACAATTCAAAGAGGGAAATCGTAATTGAATCAAAATTCTATTAATGCAAATACAAATTTAAAATAAACTCACTCATCAGTACACATAGCCAAAAACATCATATTTAAATAATACCTTGGTTAGGCTTTGCATCCTGGGCCTATTTGCCCCCCTCTTTATCCAAAGTAATTATAAAACTACTTGAGAAATTAAATGGCCTCAGGTTTAAATGCCACACACACACAGTAGAAGAGCTGATAAACAAGCCGTACTTCCGTGTCACTTCCCATTGGCCCATGAAAGGGAGGTGCCTACAGAGCTAACAGTCACTGGCTAGAATGGCCATTTTTCTCATCCGCAAGCCCAGTCCGAAGGCTGCGACCTAACACGCCCGGATCCCGACAACAGGAGTCCTGTGCAATGCCCGGGGTGACCAAAAAGCCCTCGAGGTAGCCACAATCCTGAGCCTAGTGACAAATGGGGGCATGTATCTATATCTGGGTCGGCGGAGGGCTCATTTCATGTGGCCTGGGGGAAAATGAGTCTTAATTTGTTTACACAGACGTAAACACAGCCCAAAACGCATCAGCTCGTTGACTCTAACGCCAGCAACGTCTGGGCAAAGGCAATTTGGTTAACGGGGAAGCGAACAGACGGAGACGCCTGGAGACCCAGGTGCCACAGCCCGGTTAATCGCGGTGCAAATAAGGGCAAGTCCCCTCCCCTTCTCCGTGCGGTCTTGATAACGACACTAGTTCATTCAACTAACAAGGCGGGCGGGGGGTCAGATGGGCCACACACACCCATCTTCCTCATCCGGACCCCAGCGCGATCTCAGCTTCCCTATGTTACTTTAGGGCAAAACGCGTTCCCCATTCGGAAACCGCCGGGAAGCGCGGCGAGAGCAGGTTCGCCCTCGGAGCGGCTAAGTGCCTCGGAATAGCGCAGAGGGGGTCCCCACGCCTCTCCCGGCTGGGATGCCGCAACCCGCCCGAGGGTCTCTCGTGGCGCGCGACGCGGCTCGGAAGGCACCGGTTCACGCCGACTAGGCCGGAAGCGCCCCTCCGCCCGCGAGCGCACCTCCAGAGTGTAGCTCTCGCTCATGCTGCGGTAGCTGTCCCAGGCCTCGGCCCGCGCCGCCTCGTCCATGTTGAGGCGGCTGCACAGCTCGTCGAACCGCTGCTGGATCTGAGGGGTGGGCGACTCGTTAGGCGGCGCGGCTTCCTCCGCCTCGCCGTCGTCCTCCTCCTCCTCATCCGAGGCTGCCGCCGCCGGAGGAGGAGGCGGGGGCGGCGGCGACTGGTCACCTCCCGACGGCATAGCGCACCCCTGGGCAGCCGGACCTCAGGTGAGGTGAGGGCCCGGGCCCGCAGCCATTCAAACCGCGAAGCGCCCGCCCGTCCGCCGCCCGCTCCGCGCCTGCGCCTGCGCCGCTGCCAACGACGCTGACCTCCTGCAGGCACCCGTAGTCTTGAGCACGGCCTGCTGGGAAATGTAGTCCAGGCCGAAGGTTCAAGGGGGCCAAAAATCATGTTTAAAAAAATTAGCTCGCCTAGTTTCACCAGGGGTGAAATAAAAGCACCTTCCCCGCATTTTAAGCACATACCTCCCCATCGTGAGAACATTCAACAGGGTTGTACTGACGAGAAAATGTCCAAAAGACACTGACGTGTGAAGGTTTCGCATCCAGGCTGTTCCCAGAAGTAAAACTTCCTCATCGCCTGGATATCCTTATCTAAAAAACCAGGATAATAGCAAGGGCCTGTCTGTGTACCTTCACGAAACTGCCTTTGCAAAAATCCTAACAGTGAGAAAGTTACCACTGTGAAAGGGATCTGACCTAAATGACTCCATGCTTCTCACCTCCGAGCTGCACTTGTTCATTCCCAGGCGAAGACCCAACTAACTACAGGAGGAATTTAATTTGTAGTTTCACTTTGAAGCAAAGATTTTTACAGCCCTTTCCCAAAACAAACCCCCTTCTTGCCTGAGGATCAGTCTGCCTTTGTAGAACTAACAAATTAGCCACAAGATTAGAAATTATGATTTAGGAGTCTTGCAGCCAGAGGCTACAAGATTCCTAACCTCCCCAGTTGCTCTCAGGGATAACATCACTATTGTAAAACCTAAGATTGGTGCTGGAGATACTTTTCAGACCCCGCATTCCGATGCATGAGCTGGCGCCACTCAGACCATAATCTGGCTCAACCAGTTCTACAGTCCCACTCAGGAACAGAAGACAGCAAGAACCCACTTCAGCCCCCTAAGATTTCACCTCCCACCTGACAAATTAGCATTCGCCACTCCCTGGCCCCCTACCCGCCAAGTCATTTTTTAAAAACCCCAGTCTCCGAATTTTCTGGTAGGCTGATTTGAATAACCAAACTCCTGTCTGCCCTTCAGCTGACTCTGAAGGGCAGACAGTCCTTTTTTTTTTTTTTTTTTTTTTTTTTTTAATTTGAGACAGAGTCTGGCTCTGTCGCCCAGGCTGGAGTGCAGTGGCACGATCTTGGCTCACTGCAACCTCCGCCTCCCGGGTTCAAGCGATTCTCCTGCCTCAGCCTCCTGAATATCTGGGATTACAGGTGCGTGCTACCGCGCCCGGCTAATTTTTATATTTTCAGTAGAGGCAGGGTTTCACTATGTTGACCAGGCTGGTCTCGAACTCCTGACCTCAAGTGATCCGCCCGCCTCGGCCTCCCAGAGTGCTGGGATTACAGGCTTGAGCCACCATGCCCGACCAATTCATTTTTTTTCGAATTCTCCTTTCTTTAATTTTTAAAATTGCCAATCTTTGATTTATAAATGAGCTTGATATAAAACATTTTCCAGATTGAGGAGCTGTAAGAAGGCATTACTGTTTTGCTATTTTCGTTTTGCTTCCTGGGGCATGTAAACTGACACAGGGAAAACTGCTGGGACAAAAGCAGGGGCTTATGGAAGGTATAATGACAGGCGAGAGGACAGGAAATGGAACCCTGAAGATAGGAGAAAATCAGGTAGAGACAGGTAACAGGATATTTCGGGAACAATTTTGAGACAATGAAACCCTCTTAAGAAAACCTTAGTAAAATTCACAGTAATCAGCAATGCTTTTGCAGTTGGCTAAGTGATGAGTCTCAAGGTGACTATGGGGCAAGAACAGAAGTTGAACACAAATGGTTTAGAAGTATCTGAAAATAAGTACATACACTGGGCGTTGGAGTTCACAATGCCCAGCACTTTGGGAGGCCAAGGTGGCTGGACTGCTTGAGTACAGGAGTTCAAAATCAGTCTGGGCGACATGGTGAAACCCTGTCTCTACAAAAAATAGAAAAATTAACCCAGTGTGGTGGTACACACCTGTAGTCCTAGCTACTTGGGAGACTGAGGTGGGAGGATTGCCTAAGCCTGGGGAGGCTGCAGTGAACTGTGACCATGCCACTACAGCCTGGGCAACAGAGTGAGTCCCTGTCTCAAAAAATAAATAAATATTAAATAATTTGGCAAGGCGCGGTGGCTTGTGCCTGTAATCCCTACACTTTGGGAGGCCAAGTCGGGCAGATCATTTAAGGTTAGGAGTTTAAGACCAGACTGGCAAACAGCGAAACCCCATTTCTACTAAAAATACAAAAAATTAGCTAGGAGTGGTGGCTGGCACCAGTAATCCCAGTTACTCAGGAGGCTGAGGCAGAATTGCTGGAACCCAGTAGCCTAAGGCTGCAGGTAGCTGGGATCATGCCACCGCACTCCAGCCTGGGCGACAGAACAACTCCATTTCAATAAATAAATAAATAAATAAATAAGTTTATTAAAATCTTAGTATTTTACCTGTATATACACTGGGGATATTAATTTTAAAATAATGATATTGCTTCCTTTGGAAATTATTATCAACACTTTACTATGTCAAAGCAAATAAGAAGGCCATGAGCCTGATATCATCTGTCTCTGTAGCTGGAGCTTGTATGTAAGCAAACCAGAATTCAATATAAACAGTAAGACAACAGCAAAACAAAACTTAAGCTTAACCAATCAGAAACTGCCAACTAACCTCTAATTAGGGATTTTCCTTTTTTTTTTTTTTTTTTTTTGGTGACAGAGTCTTGCCTTGTCACGCAGGCTGGAGTGCAATGATGCAATCTCGGCTCACTGCAACCTCTGCCTCCCAGGTTCAAGCGGTTCTCCTGCCACAGCCTCCAGAGTGGCTGGGATTACAGGAGCCCACCACCAAAACCGACTAATTTTTGTATTCTTAGTAGAGAGGGGGTTTCACCACATTGGCCAGGCTGGTCTTGAACTCTTGACCTCAAATGATCCACCCACCTCGGCCTTCCAAAATGCTGGGATTCCAGGCATGAGCCACTGAGCCCAGCTCACACACCCAAATAAGGCAAACACCCAGCTGTAGCCAATCAAGTAATTGCTTTAGTTTTCTATTAAAGCTTACGGCTCACCTGCAGGGTGAAGCGCTCTGAATCTCTTAAGTGCTGCCCAATTCATGAATTGTTCTTTGCTTAAATAAACTGTTAACTTGTCCAAAGTTTTTCTTTTAACAACTAAGAGAAAAACTTAAATTGTTTTAACAATTAAAGTTTAACTTCAAATTGTTTAACTTAAATAAATGATGTGAAATTATCTTTACTATTTTTAGTAAAAATGTAATTTAAATAATTATTGCAATGTAAGTAAAATTGGTGGCAATAAACCATCAAATAAGTATTTTATTAAAATATCCTTTGCTTGTTAATACCCATGTTTTCAAAGCCTTTTAGAACGGGGGTGGGATGGAGGTGTGAGTATTACCTGAAAGGGGTCCCCATCCAGACCTCAAGAGACGGTTCTCGGATCTCATGCAAGAAAGAATTCAGGGCGAGTCCACAGTGCAAAGCGAAAGCAAGTTTATTAAGAAAGTAAAATGATGAGAGAACAGTTACTCCATAGAGAGTAGGATGTTCCCGAAAGTAAAAGGAGGAATGCGTCTGCCCTAGGTACAATACTTGTTTATATATAGGATCTAAAAAGATCATGAGGAGATGTGCTCTGCTACAAGGATTTGTGATAAAGGATTAATCTTCCTAATTACCATATTTTGCAAGAATTGATATCATTATCTTTAAAGCAAAATTAGGAATGCTTCTATTCTCAAGATATCAGGATATCAGGACACTCCTAAGTCTGGGTCTGTTTAGTAAATGTTATCAATGTGTTCTCTTAACTATGAACATCTAGAGGCTAGGAATACCTAACTTTCTGGGAATGCAGCCCAGCAAGTCCCAGTCTCATTTTTCCTAGCCCTCACTCAAGATGGAGTCACTGTGGTTTGGACACCTCTGATATGGGGAAGTTAAATTTCCTTGAGGTTATTATTTGACTTACGAAACTTAGTCATAAAATGTAAGAGGTCTTTCACCTGACTGGCACATGTGCTCTCTCTGTCTCTCATTCTCTCAGTCATTCTTCATTCACCCTTTGAACCCAGACAAAATACTGTGGGAAAGACCAGGTCACCTATTGTCCAATATAAACAAAGCCGAACGTTAGTGAAAGTGTGGAAAACAGATTTTACTCAGTAACTACTAACAGACAGCAGGGGAAGAGCTGAGCTTCATTCCAATTTTTGTAGATGTGACTGGGTCTTTTAAAGAAAGAGTAAAAGAGGAGGGGGAGAGAGCAGAGCTTGAGTAAAAAATTACAAAGGGTGGGTCAATGTTAATGTCACTAGGCTAGTTGTGTCTACTAGCCAGTAACTATGAAAATCAGGCTACTGTCCCCTACACAGACTGGAAGACAGAACCCCTATTCTTCCTGATGATTTCAATGGGAGAGTGGGGGCAGGAAGCCCAGGATCATTCCAAAGAATTGACCCTAAGCTCCCAGAAGCAATGCAAAAATTTGATCCTCTCTCTCTCTCTCTCTCTTTTCTTTTCTTTTCTTTTGCTCATGAGATATGGTCATCTCTGACGTGCAGAGGTTTGGAAGGAGTCTTTATGTGCCAAGAATTCTGCAGTTATCACCACATGGATTGGACCCAAGGCCTTTGGCCCTCAGCTGTGTTGAATGAGCCAGTTTGGAAGCAGAAGCAGATCCTCCAGCCTTCAGTCAAATTGCCCCAGCTGATACAATAGAGATGAACTTTCCCACTGAGTCCTGCCCAACTGAAATCTGTGGGACAAAAAATGATGTTTGACATTAACATTCCTTCAAAGAAAGAGATTTTAAGTCACAGCCATTTTTGATCGTGGAAGTTAACTGATTCATCTTAGTTTTTGAGCAAGATGCTAGGAGTTGAAATTGTAACTGCCCAGTGAGTTTTTCTGTCCTGCTGCCCAGACAGAACTGATTTATCAAGACAGGGGAATTGCAATAGAGAAAGAGTTTAATACACGCACAGCCAGCTAAACGGGAGACCGGAGTTGTATGACTCAAATTGGTCTCCTTGAAAATTTGGAGAGTAGGGGTTTTTAAGGATAATTTGCTGGGCAGGGGTCTAGGGAGTGGGAACACTGGTGGAGTTGGGGATGAAATCACAGAGAGTCTAAGCAGGTTCTTTCTGCTATCTTCTGTTCCTGGGTGGGATTGCAGAACTGGTTGAGCCAGATTACTCATCTGGGTAGTGCCAGCTGCTCCATCAGAATGCAGGGTCTAAAAATATCTCAAACACCAATCTTAGGTTTTACAATAGTGATGTTATCCCTAGGAGCAATTGGGAAGGTTAGGAATCTTGTAGCCTCTGGCTGCAAGACCCCTAAATAATAATTTCTAATTTTAGGGCTAATTTGTTAGTTCTACAAAGGCAGTCTCGTTTCTAGGCAAGGAGGGGGTTTGTTTGAGGAAAGAGCTGTTATTATTTTTGTTTCAAATTAAACTATAAACTAAATCCCTCCTATAGTTAGCTTGGCCTATGTCCAGGAATGAACAAGGGCAGTTTGGAGTTTAAAGACAAGATGAGATGGTTAGGTGAGGTCTCTTACACCATCGTCATTTTCTCACTGTCATAATTTTTGCAAGATGGTTTCAAAATAAGAGTCCTAGACTATGCTAACCCAACACTTCTTTCCCTTATCTTACCTCCTTGTCCTCCCAGAAGCAGGAATGGCTATAATACACAAATCTGACCATGTCTTCCCCTACTTAGCTGGTTTTCTTGCTGTTCTTGGCACAAAGTCTACCCCTTCCATACCATGAGTTCCCTCCCTCTTGCCCCTTCATCCTCACTGAAAATTGCACTCCCACACTTCCCCCACCCCTTTTTCAGTCACCCTTTTCCAACAGTTAGGTACAACCTTAAATGGCTCTCTGGTATTTCTATTGAATACTCTCATGACGCTTATTATAACCATAATAAATTATTTACATGTTTAACTATTTCATGTCTATTTTCTTCCCTATGCTTTAAGTACTATGAGATTATGAGAAGTGGCTGTTTGGTTCTGGGCTATAACTGCAGCGCCCAGTATGGGGCCGAACATGGAGTTGACTCACTATAATACTTACCGAATAAGTGACTGATTATAATCAAGATATATCTTGTTCTTATTGAAGCCTCAGATTTTGTGGATGTAAAATTCTTACTCATGTTGTGATCTGATAGCACAACAGAATGCCAAAGAACATATGTGTCAGTCATCTAAAAATGAATTTTTCCTTTGCATTATAGAGTCATCCCCGGTATCTGCAGGAGATTGGTTCCAGGACCCTAAGGATACTAAAATCCAAGATTGCTCAAGCCTCATATAAAATAGCATAGTATTTGCATATAACCTACTCACATCCTCCCGTGTACTTTAAATCATTTCTAGATTACTTATAATACCTAATACAATGTAAATGCTGGGTAAATAGTTGTTATGCTGTATTGTTTTATTTGTATTTATTTTTTTATTTTTTTGAGACAGAGTCTCACTGTGTCACCCAGGCTGGAGTGCAATGGTGCGATCTCAGCTCACTGCAACCTTCGCCTCCTGGGTTCAAGCGATTCTCCTGCCTCAGCCTCCCAAGTAGCTGGGACTACAGGCACCCACCACCATGCCCGGTGTATTTTTAGTAGCGATAGGGTTTCACCGTGTTGGCCAGGCTGGTCTCAAACTCCTGAGCTCAAGTGATTGCCTGCCTCAGCCTCCCAAAGTGCTAGGATTACAGGCATGAGCCACCACACCCAGCTTGTATTTTATTTTTTAATTGTATTTAATTTTTTTAAAAAATATTTTTGGTCCATGATTGGTTGAATCTGTGGTTGTGCAATCCACAGATATGGAGGGCTGACTGTATATATCACCTTAAAATAAATGACATAATTGTGAAACCGCACATAAATATTTTATACAATAAAACAAGTGGTCTACAAACTTTTTGGTCATGTTTTCCTAATGGAATTACCTCCTGGCATATTTTAACATCTAAAATTTTTCATTAAATTATAAAATTTGGCTTTTAAAAATTCAATGGGATTTTCGTGTTCTACCCCTTTGTTTCATTTTTCTTGCATGCTTAGGTAGGAAAAAGTTGTTGGCTAAGTTAATCAAGAGAACCTGAGAGTAAAGCCAATATTTTAGGTAAAAATGTGACCCTTAATTTCTAGAAAACTGAGTTCCTTTTGGCTTATACATTAGGCCTAGAAGGCAACGAAGTCTTACAGAAATGGCAAAATCTTACTAAAGATAACTTACAGGGGAATATTTCAAATGAACAACAACACATTGAAGTATACATTTAAATATACATTGAAGTATATTTAAAAATGACTATATTTAAAAATGAAGTATATTTAAAAATGAGGATTGCTCTCAGCAAAGTCCCTTTTGGCTAAGAATGGGATTGGCACTATGGGATGTTACCTGCTATTTGGATTAATCTGTCTTACACTTTTTGCTGATGGCTATGGATAATAACAGGATTAGGCATGTACAGAACCATGGGACATGGGGAACTTTTTCCTTCCCACCGGGGAAACGTAAGAGCTGATGGTACTGCTTAAAAAAAGATCCTTTCACTACTGAAAAGGAGCCACCTGAACTTTTCAGTGTTGCTGCAATGGTTGGGTCTTTCTCTGACCTCCCTAAGCTCTTCACCTTCCCCACCCTGCCATAGGCCATGGTTTCCTCTCTCCTTTCCCTTTCTTATCTTTTCTATTACTCAGGGCAACCACTTTGCCCAGGGACCACATGTTGAAACTCCTAGTTGGAGATGGGATTAAAGATAAGAGGGCTCATCTGGGGCATATTTAAGCCTTGTCAGTTTTATACTGCGGGCTAAGGAGTGGATAATGTCTATGTTTTATCATATGCATTTTGCTCCAACCAGAACAAAAAGTAATAATAATTGTCCTTCATGATGTGGTTTGGCCCCCAGGACAATGGTGTGGCAAGTTTGGTCACTAGGGCCACACTTAGGGACAACAACCCCAGTAGCCTGGCATGCTGGCAAAGGGTAATAATTTCTTACCAGTCAGATTTCTGGCTTTTCCTCTTTTTCTCTGTGCAAACTGGTTACATGAACAGTAAAATCACTGCTTATCTCCTCTGTAAAGTTTTAATTAATACAAAAAAGAATTCTGAGGCTGGTCTTAAGCTGTAGTGAATCTAGTGTGGTTTGTGTCTTTCTGTATCATTCTGTCATAAAAGAAGGGTACCTAGGACTCCCATAAGCCCACTGTTCAAGATGCCTTAGCAAATTGAATGAGGTTTCCTTCTTGTCTTGTATGTCCTTGGGAGCTGGACCTTGTAACCATGTGGCTGTGCTTTCTCTTTTCACATTGGTGGCCCAGTGCAACCCCTAGCTTATGGGATGAGCCTTTCTGATTCATATTTGGGTGACCTTTGCATTTTTAATTTTCTTCCCCTCCATGAAATGTCTTGAATTTTCCTTTCTCAGAGCACCTATGAGGTTACTTCATAGGTGAAGTTTAAAAGTTTAAAAGCCAGAAATATTGGCCATTTTGCCTGGCTAAAGTTGGGTAAAAAGAAATTTTAAAAATTTAAAATAACTTTATTAAATAGTGCTATGGTTAAAAGTCAGATTAATTAAAAGTAGATATTCAAGATCTAATAGCTTGGGACACCATGGGAAAAACAGGAGGCACCAGAGACCCTTTCTGGGCTCTGTTCTTCTGAGGACTCCACCCTAAAGCCAATAACCAATTAAAAAACTAAAAAACTGGCAAATAAAAAAATCTTACAACTACTGTAGCAATCTTCTTCTGTCTGTCTGTGTAGTTATATATGTGTTGTGTGTGTTATGTTTATATAAAAACTAATTAATTGGCTTAAGCAAAAATAAGCACTTAAATGTTTTAAAGAAAAATAAAAATGTTAATGCCTTTTAGTTCATGTAACTTTAGTAATCTTTAGGAAATAAAAATAGCTTTAAAGATTATTAATAAAATAAGGACATTAGTCTAAAATACGCAGGTCAGATATTAGGTGTGCTAAATGCTTTAAGATCATAAATTGTTTTAACTTTAAAAGAATCATTCAATTTATTTTGGAGATATTACATTCTAAATAAGACCTGGGGATATATGAAATTAGCCATGCCCCCAACTATGCAAGAAGGTTATAAAGAAAATAAATTTTATACAAAAAGGATCTGGTATGGTAAATTCTTGTCCTAAAGTAAAATGACTGGTTGTTTAAAAAGAGGGATGTTTAGGACAAGTCAGAAAGTCCAAGCATGTCATAGATGTTCTGTATAAGTCGTGAAAGGATTCATAGAAGCTGGGCCCCACACTCAGCTGGCCACGATAGCAGGTCTCCGTCTCTTTCTCACGTCCCCTCTTTTCCTCTTGGTTGTCTGGGACAAGCTCCCTCTGGGCTGCCAGAGTGCCCAGGCTAGGTACCGCAAAGTCCCATGGCAAGTGCCAGTGATAGGTGAAGCTGGTTGGGCTTCTGGGATGGGTGGGGACTTGGAGAACTTTTCTGTCTAGCTAAAGGATTGCAAATGCACCAATCAGCGCTCTTTGTCTAGCTAAAGGTTTGTAAATGCACCAATCAGTACTCTTTGTCTAGCTAAAGGTTTGTAAATGCACCAATCAGTGCTCTGTGTCTGGCTAATCAGGTGGGGACTTGGAGAACTTTTGTGTCTAGCTAAAGGATTGTAAATGCACCAATCAGCACTCTGTCTCGAGCTAAAGGTTTGTAAATGCACCAATCAGTACTCTGTCAAAATGGACCAATCAACTCTCTGTAAAATGGACCAATCCGCTCTCTGTAAAATGGACTAATCAGCAGTATGTGGGTGGGGTCAGATAAGGGAATAAAAGCAGGTCACCCAAGCCAGCAGCAGCAACCTGCTCAGGTCCCCTTCCATGCTGTGGAAGCTTTGTTCTTTCACTCTTCGCAATAAATCTTGCTGCTGCTCACTCTTTGGGTCCACGCTGCCTTTATGAGCTGTAACACTCACCACGAAGGTCTGCAGCTTCACTCCTGAGGCCAGCGAGACCATAAACCCACCAGAAGGAAGAAACTCTGGACGCATCTGAACATCTGAAGGAATAAACTCCAGACACACCATCTTTAAGAACTGTAACACTCACTGCGAGGGTCCGCAGCTTCATTCTTGAAGTCAGCGAGACCAAGAACCCACCAATTCTGGACTCATTTTGGTGCCCCAAATGAGACAATCGCCTATCGCCAAGCAGTGAGACTACTGCGTATTGCCAAGCAGTGACTACCATCGGTCCCCTTTTGCTTGCTATTCTGTCCTATTTTTCCTTAGAATTTGGGGGCTAAATATGGGCACCTGTCAGCCAGTTAAAAGCGACTAGCACAGCCACCAGACTAAACAGATGGGTGTGAGGCTTTCTGGGAAAGGGCTTCAGAGTTGGAAGCATTGGTTTGCCTGGAACCAGCTTCTGCTTTTCCTGTACTTCTGGGCTGAGCCAAGGTCGACAGAGAGGAAAGTCATTCAGCTCTGGGGTCCCAACAATAAGTTGGTTGACCCTGCGGCCATGAGTGGAACTGTCAAAGGCATGTTGCCCAAGTGAGACTCACCCATCTATCCTATCTATCCTGACCCTTGCCCCCAGGGTCCTAATGCCTGCCAGACAAACTTCCTCTTGCCTCTTTTCTCCGAGGCTAGCCCCACTTCTGAAAACCACTCCCTGTCTCTGGTGCTTTTCTAGTTTCTCCTGTAAGAATGACTTCTAGTATAAACTCCAGGACTCTGTTCCCTTCTTTAGGCACCCAGGCTTACCAATCAGAAAGACATAATTTTTGCCCAAAGCCCAATCGTAGCGGGGACTATCTGGAATTTTAGGATCCCTCCTCAGACTAGAAGGCCTAACAAAAGCTATTACTGAAGCTAGGATATGGGAAGCCTCAGAAATTGTATCCTTCCTATTCATATAAGTGAGGACAAAAGGTGTCACTCTTCCAACCCTGGAGATCCCTCCCCTCCCTCAGGGTATGGCCATCCACTACATTTTTGGAGCATAACATCTTTATAGGACATAGGTAAGGTCCCAATACTAACAAGATAATGCTTAGGATTCTAACAGGTTTTTGAGAATGCATCAGTAAGGGCCACTAAATCTGACCTTCCTTGGGCCTCCTTGTGGTCTGGGGGGAAAACTAGTGTTTCTGCCGCTGCGTCAGTGAGCGCAACTATTCTGATCAGCAGGGTCCAGGGACCATTTCAGGTTCTTGGGCAGGGGTTGTTTCTGCTGCTGTGTTGGTGAGCGCAACTATTCTGATCAACAGGGTCCAGGGACCGTTGTGGGTTCTTGGGCAGGGGGAGAAACAAAACAAGCCAAAACCATGGGCAGTTTTGTCTTTCAGGTGGGACATGCTCAGGCATCAACAGGCTCACCCTTGAAATGCATCCTAAGCCATTGAGACCAATTTGACCCACAAAACCTGAAAAAGAGGTGGCTCATTTTTTTCTGCACTATAGCCTGGCCCCAATATTCTCTCTCTGATGGGGAAAAATGGCCACCCAAGGAAAGTATAAATTACAATAGTATCCTGCAGCTTGACCTTTTCTGTAAGAGGGAAGGCAAATGGAGTGAAATACCTTATGTCCAAGCTTTCTTTTCATTGAAGGAGAATACACAACTAAGCAAAGCTTGCAATTTACATCCCACAGGAGGACCTCTCAGCTTACCCCCATATCCTAGCCTCCCTATAGCTCCCCTTCCAATTAATGATAAGCCTCCTCTAATCTCCCCTGCCCAGAAGGAAATAAGAAAAGAAACCTTCAAAGGACCACAAAAATCCCTGGGCTATTGGTTAGGTCCCCTTCAAGCTGTAGGGGGAGGCGAATTTGCCCCAACCCAGGTACATGTCCCCTTCTCCCTCTCTGATTTCAAGCAGATCAAGGCAGACCTGGGGAAGTTTTCAGATGATCCTGATAGGTACATAGATGTCCTACAGAGTGTATGGCAAACCTTCTACCTCGCTTGGAGAGATGCCATGCTACTGTTAGATCAAATCCTGGCCTTTTAGCTGCAGCCCGAGAGTTTGGAGATACCTGGTATCTTAGTCAAGTAAATGACAGAATGACAGCCAAAGAAAGGGACAAATTCCCTATCGGTCAGCAAGCCATCCCCAGTATGGATCCCCACCTGGACCTTGACTCAAATCATAGGGATTGGAGTCGTAAACATCTGTTGACTTGTGTTCTAGAAGGACTAAGGAGAATTAGGAAAAAGCCCATGAATTATTCAATGATGTCCACCATAACTCAGGCAAAGGAAGAAAATTCTTCTGCCTTCCTCGAGTGGCTACAGGAAGCCTTAAGAAAATATACTCCCCTGTCACCCGAATCACTTGAGGGTCAATTGATTCTAAAAGATAAGTTTATTACCCAATCAGCCGCAGGTGTCAGGAGAAAGCTCCAAAAGCAAAAGCAAGCCCTGGGCCCTGAACAAAATCTGGAGGCACTATTAAACCTGGCAACCTCAGTGTTCTATAATAGGGACCAAGAGGAACTGGCCCAAAAGGAAAAGCAAGATCAGAGAAAGGCTGCAGCCTTAGTCATGGCCTTCAGATAAACCTTGGTGGTTCAGAGAGGACGGAAAATGGAGCAGGCCAATCACCTGGTGGGGCTTGTTATCAGTGTGGTTTACAAGGACACTTTAAAGAATATTGTCCAATGAGAAACAAGCCACCCCCTCATCCATGTCTGCTATGCCAAGGCAATCGCTGGAAGGTGCACTGCCCCAAAAGACAAAGGTTCTCTGGGTCAGAAACCCCCAACTAGATGATCCAACAACAGAACCGAGGGTGCCCGGGGCAAGCGCCAGCTCATGTCATCACCCTCACTGAGCCCCGGGTATGTTTAACCATCGAGGTCCAGGAAATTGACTTCCTCCTGGACACTGGTGCGGCCTTCTCAGTGTTAATCTCCTGTCCTGGACGACTGTCCTCAAGGTCTGTTACCATCCGAGGAATCCTGGGACAGCCTGTAACCAGGTATTCCTCCCACCTTCTCAGTTGTAATTTGGGAGACTTTGCTCTTTTCGAATGCCTTTTTGTTATGCCTGAAAGTCCCACACCCTTACTAGGGAGGGATATGTTAGCCAAAGCTGGAGCTATTATCTACATGAATATGGGGAACAAGTTACCCATTTGCTGTCCCCTATTTGATGAGAGAATCAACCCTGAAGTCTGGCCATTGGAAGGACAATTTGGAAGGGCAAAAAATGCCTGCCCAGTCCAAATCAGGCTAAAAGACCCCACCACTTTTCCTTATCAAAGGCAATATCCCTTAAGGCCTGAAGCTCATAAAGGATTACAGGATATTGTTAAACACTTAAAAGCTCAAGGCTTAGTAAGGAAATGCAGCATTCCCTGCAACACTCCAATTCTAGGAGTACAAAAACCAAATGGTCAGTGGAGACTAAGTGCAAGTTCTTAGACTCATCAATGAGGCAGTAATTCCTCTATATCCAGTTGTACCCAACCCCTATACCCTGCTCTCTCAAATACCAGAGGAAGCAGAATGGTTCACTGTTCTGGACCTCAAGGATGCCTTCTTTTGTATTGCCCTGCCCGCTGACTCCCAGTTTCTCTTTGCCTTTGAGGATCCCACAGATCACACATCCCAACTTACATGGACAGTCTTGCCCCAAGGGTTTAAGGATAGCCCTCACCTGTTTGGTCAGGTACTGGCCCAAGATCTAGGCCACTTCTCAAGTCCAGGCACTCTGGTCCTTCAGTATGTGGATGATTTACTTTTGGCTACCAGTTCAGAAGCCCCGTGCCGACAGGCTACTCTAGATCTCTTGAACTTTCCAGCTAATCAAGGGTGCAAGGTGTCTAGGTCAAAGGCCCAGCTTTGCCTACAGCAGGTGAAATATCTAGGCCTAATGTTAGTCAGAGGGACCAGGGCCCTCAGCAAGGAACGGAACAGCCTATACTGGCTTATCCTCACACTAAGACATTAAAACAGTTGCGGGGGTTCCTTGGAATCACTGGTTTTGCCAACTATGGATCCCTGGACACAACGAGATAGCCAGGCCCCTCTATACTCTAATCAAGGAGACCCAGAGGGCAAATACTTATCTTGTAGAATGGGAACCAGGGGCAGAAACAGCCTTCAAAACCTTAAAGCAGGCCACAGTACAAGCTCCAGCTTTAAGTCTTCCCACAGGACAAAACTTCTCTTTATGCATCACAGAGAGAGCACGGATAGCTCTTGGAGTCCTTACTCAGACTCGTGGGACCACCCCACAACCAGTGGCATACCTAAGTAAGGAAATTGATGTAGTAGCAAAAGGCTGGCCTCACTGTCTATGGGTAGTTGCAGTGGTGGCCATCTTAGTGTCAGATGCTATCAAAATAATACAAGGAAAGGATCTCACTGTCTGGACTACTCATGATGTGAATGGCATACTAGGTGCCAAAGGAAGTTTATGACTATCAGACAACCGCCTACTTAGATACCAGGCACTACTCTTTGAGGGACCGGTGCTTCAAATACATATGTGCGTGATCCTCAACCCTGCCACTTTTCTCCCAGATGGGGAACCAATCGAGTATGACTGCCAACAAATTATAGTTCAGACTTATGCCGCCTGAGATGATCTCTTAGAAGGCCCCTTAGCTAATCCTGACCTTAACCTATACATCAATGGAAGTTCATTTGTGGAGAATGGGATACGAAGAGCAGGTTATGCCATAGTTAGTGATGTAACCATATTTGAAAGTAAGCCTCTTCCCCCAGGGACCAGCACCCAGTTAGCAGAACTAGTAGCACTTACCTGAGCCTTAGAACTGGGAAAGGGAAAAAGAATAAATGTGTATACAGATAGCAAGTATGGTTATCTAATCCTTCATGCCCATGCTGCAATATGGAAAGAAAGGGAGTTCCTAACCTCTGGGGGAACTTCCATTAAATATTACAAGGAAACCATGGAGCTATTGCACGCAGTGCAAAAACCCAAGGAGGTGGCAGTCTTACACTGCCAAAGCCATCAAAAGGAGAAGGAGAGTGGAGAACAGCAGCATACGCAGCTGGCACAGGCAGGGAAAGACCAGCAGAAAGGAAAGAGAGAAATACAGAAAATGAGAGAGAGAGACAGAGAGAGGAAGAGACAGACAAAGAGGGAATCAGAGAGAAAGTCAGAGAGAAAGAAAGAAATAGAGAAAGTCAAAGAGATAGAGAAAGAGACAGAGAGAGAAAGTCAAAGAAGGAAAGAGAGAAAGAGACAGACAAAGAAGAAGCCAAAGGGAGAGAAACAGAGAGATAGAAGTAGTAAAGAAAAAACAGTGTACCCTATTCCTTTAAAAGCCAGGGTAACTTTAAAACCTATAATTGATAATTGAAGGTCTTCTCTATAACACTCCAATACCACCTTGCTGTCAGTGCAAACAAGGGCATACCCCTAAAGCACTGAGGCCACTGGCAACCCATAGCCTTCCTATCAAAAATCCTTGATCCAGCAGGTTTCCTAACAGGGGATCTAAATCTTAATTAATTACCATACAAACATGCGAGTTGTTTGCACTCAGCCAAATCTTAAAGTACTCACAGAATCAGGAAGGAACCATCTATACCAATTCTAAGTTAATATGGACTGAACAATGTTTTATTAATAGCAAAGAAAAATTAAAATCCCAAACTTACACGGTTTTCAACAAAAGTAAAGTTTGCTAAAAGTTAACAGTGTAGCATGCATTATCCTACCACCACACACTCTCAAAGGCTTCCTCAGAGAGTCTGCAAGAAATAATGAAATCTATCCTTACTCTACAATCCCAAATAGACTCTTTAGCAGCAGTGACTCTCCAAAACCGCTGAGGCCTAGACCTCCTCACTGCTGAGAAAGGAGGACTCTGCACCTTCTTAGGGGAAGAGTGTTGTTTTTACACTAACCAGTCAAGGATACTATGAGATACTGCCCAGCGTTTACAGAAAAAGACTTCTGAAATCAGACAATGCCTTTCAAACTCTTATACCAACCTCTGGAGTTGGGCAACATGACTTCTCCCCTTTCTAGATCCCATGGCAGCCATCTTGCTGTTACTTGCCTTTGGACCCTATATTTTTAACCTTCTTGTCAAATTTGTTTCCTCTAGAATTGAGGCCATCAACCTACAGATGGTCTTACAAATGGAACCCCAAATGAGCTCAACTAAAAACTTCTACCAAGGACCCCTGGACCGACCCACTGGCCCTTCCATTGGCCTAAAGAGTTCCCCTCTGGAGGACACTACAACTGCAGGGCCACATCTTCACCCTTATCCAGCAGGAAGTAGCTAGAGCAGTCACTGGCCAAATTCCCAACAGCTGTTGGGGTGTCCTGTTTAGAGAGGGGATTGAGAGGTGACAACATGCTAGCAGCCCTCGCTCGCTCATGGCACCTCCTAGGCCTCATTCTTGAGGTCAATGAGACCAAGAACCCACCAATTCTGGACACAATAAGTCTCTTATCTTAGAATATTTTTCCTTGTTTATGCCTCTATGAACAACAGAAATGAAAAGGGGGTCTATTATGTGCATTTACAGGGTATAGTTTTATTTGTGAAGGATTTTGCAGTCAACCTTATACTTGAGTAACCTTATACTTTGATAGATAAAAGAAGAAGACCCAATGTAGGTGAGAAACATTTTTTTTTTTTCTTTTTGAGACGGAGTCTTGCTCTGTCGCCCAGGCTGGAGTGCAGTGGCGTGATCTTGGCTCACTACAAGCTCCGCCTTCTGGGTTCACACCATTCTCCTGCCTCAGCCTCCCGAGTAGCTGGGACTACAGGCGCCTGCCACCACGCCCGGATAATTTTTTGTATTTTTAGTAGAGACGGGGTTTCACCATGTTAGCCAGGATGGTCTTGATCTCCTGACCTCCTGATCCACACGCCTCGGCCTCCCAAAGTGCTGGGATTACAGGCGTGAGCCACTGTGCCCGGCCTTAAGAAACTTTAATGGTACATATGACGCCTCATTTTCAGTCAAAACTGCTCTTAACCCACATCATGGGTTAAAGAGAACTTTGCCAGGAGGCCTTCACTCTTATAGAAGGACATCATTTGTTAGGTCCTTCTTTCATGGCTTACAATAAAAGAGGTAGTAATTAAAAATGTATCTCTCATGATAGGCTCTACAGCAAATTCTACTGTAAAGGCTATGGTTACAAAACAAACTTTCAATTCTCTTGTGAAAGTTTTGCTAAATATTAGAATTGGCTAAAGAGAAAAGTACCTATGCAGCTGCTAACACTTGTAGCCTACGGAGAAATGCATCAAATGTGGATTATAAAAATTCAGTTATAGTGGATTTATGAAAAAACCACTGAGTCAAGCGAATAGACTGAGTCAAGCGAATAGACTCTCCATCTAACTCATTTTTTAATCTACGTAATTTTAGGTGGTTAGGTTTATGGGGACCCTGCATAATGAGCATACTCCAAACTCTTGGTATTATCCTCCCGATAGTCATAATAATAGTCTCCCTGGTGTGCTGTATTCTCTCAAAGTTTTTATTGCTTGCATGCAGCCATCTCTAGAATGTCAAATAGTCTCTCTTTAACTGGAATGACAAGGGCTGAAAAACATGTGCAACCATGAGGATACCATGACCTGTGAATGACACGCTGAGACAGGAAACCCAAAATGATGGTAACAGAGAGTGGTATTAAGGCTCTAAGTTTTGGTCACACTCTCACCTAAATGAGAACCTAACCAAAAAGGGGGGATTTTTAAAACAAAAAATTGGAGGCCATTGTTTTGGACTAAGCTCATGCACTAGGACCCAACGGGCCAAACCAAACTAAAAGGGAGTTGCTCATGCTAAATGTGACATAATCAAACTAAGACTTTGAGGAAACACATATATCTTAGAAAACTCCAGGTTTTGTTTTTCTCCTGTAAACAGGACGTTCCAGCATAAGGAGATCTCCTCTACTCAGTCCTTGTTCCTACCTTTGCAAAACTCACTGTTCTACTGTTTCTTAGTGGGTTTCAAGACCAAATAAGTACATTTACAATGGTGATAGTGACATCAATAACTAAAGTTTTGGTCAATCTCTCAATATTAAGAAAATTTTTTTTGTCTATAAATCTTCTTCCACCACGTGACTGCGCTGGAGGCTCTGAATCTGTTGTGATTCTGGGGGCTGCCAGATTTGTGAATTGTTCATTATTCAATTAAATTCCTTTAAATTTAATTCAGTTGAAGGTTTTCTTTGATCAATTTCAATTTTTTACTTGCAGATGCTATCTTACTCAGGCAAAGTTGAGGCAAATTTACATTTTCCCTGGTATGTGAGGAGTCTCTTGTGGAGATCTCAGTTAACCAGCACCTTTTCTCTGATGAATTCCATTCAGGTATTTGTGGCCCTTATGGACTGATACTCTGAGCCCAGCAGGCCTACCCCTCAAACCAGCTCTTGCTATTGTGAATGAGAATCTGTCTGCTAAAAATTCAACCCACAGTATAAATTACAAACAAATAGCTAATTTTATACACAGGGAAGCGCAGGCAATTGGTAATACACACACACTGCCCTTTTAGCCCTTGGTGTCATTATAAACAATTACTGTGGCTGGGTGCGGTGGCTCACACCTGTAATCCTACACTTTGGGAGGCCAAGGTGAGTGGATCACTTGAGGTCAGGAGTTCAAGACCAGTCTGGCTAACATAGCCAAACCCCATCTCTACTAAAAATACAAAAATTACTTGGGTGTGGTGGTGCATGCCTGTAATCCCAGCTACTCTGGAGGCTGAGAAAGGAGAATCGCTTGAACCTGGGAGGCGGAGGTTGCAGTGAGCCAAGACCGTGTCACTGCATTCCAGCCTGGGAGACAGAGCCAGACTCTGTCTCAAACAAACAAAACAATTATGGCCAGGCACGGTGGCTCACAACTGTAATCCCCGCACTTTGAGAGGCCAAGGCGGG
Source organism: Theropithecus gelada (assembly GCF_003255815.1). Lineage (NCBI taxonomy): Eukaryota > Metazoa > Chordata > Mammalia > Primates > Cercopithecidae > Theropithecus > Theropithecus gelada. Next base: position 11,139,286 of record NC_037688.1, on the reverse strand, counting down.
CAGATCACGAGGTCAAGTTAGAGACCATCCTGGCCAACATGGTGAAACCCCGTCTCTACTAAAAATACAAAAATTAACCGGGCATGGTGGTGCGTGCCTGCAGTCCCAGCTACTTGGAAGGCTGAGGCATGAGAGTCACTTGAACCTGGAAGTCAGGGATTGCAGTGAGCCAAGACTGTGCCACTGCACTCCAGCCGGACGACAGAGCAAGACTCCGTCTCAAAACAAACAACCAAACACAAAAACAAAAAACAATTATTGCCTTATGATGCCTACCAGGATGTTGGAGTGGTATGGTATCATGGTATGGTATTATCTACCCTCAACTGCTTTGTAGCACTGAGGTTTCAGACACTGATATAGCTGAATATTTGTCCCCACCCAAATCTTCTGTCTAACGTAATCCCCAATGTTAGGGGTGGGACCTGGTAGGAGGTGAGGTCTCATCTGGTCGGAGCCCTCATGGCTTGGTGCTGTCCTCCAAATGGTGAGTGTGTTGTCACGAGATCTGGTCAATTAAAAGCGCGTGGCTCCTCACACTCTCTCTCTTGCTCCTGTTCTTGCCATGTGATGTGCCTGCTTGCACTTCGCCTCTGCCATGCTTAAAAGTTCCCCGAGGCCTCCCCAGAATCTTAGCAGACACCAGCGTTGTGCTTGTGTTACAGGAAAGGGATTCCAATCCAGACCCCAAACCCCAAGAGAGGGTTCTTGGATCTCTCACAGGAAAGAATTCAGGGAGAGTCCATGGAGTAAAGTGAAAGCAGGCTTATTAAAAAGGTAAAGGAATAGGCCAGGCACTGTGGCTCACGCCTGTAATCCCAGCACTTTGGGAGGCCGAGGCGGGAAGATCACCTAAGGTCAGGAGTTTGAGATCAGCCTGGCCAACATGGTGAAACCCCACCTCTACTAAAAATACAAAAATTCACCAGTTGTGGTGGTGGGCGCCTGTAGTCCCAGCTACTCTGGTGGCTGAGGCAGGAGAATCGCTTGAACCTGGGAGGTGGAGGTTGCAGTGAGCCGAGATCGGGCCACTGCACTCCAGCCTGGGTGACAGAGCAGGGCTCTGTCCCCCCACAAAAAAAGGAAAAAAGAACGTAAAGGAATAAAAGAAAAGAATGGCTTCTCCACAGGCAGAACAGCAGCGTGGGCCGTTTACCTACTTATACTTACAGTTAGTTTTAGATTATATGCTAAACAAGGGGTGGATTATTCATGAGTTTTCTGGGAAAGGGGTGGGCAATTCCCAGAACTGAGGGTTCCTCCCCTTTTTAGACCATATAGGGTAACTTCCTGACATTGCTGTGGCATTTGTAAACCGTCATGGCACTGGTGGGAGTGTCTTTAGCATGCTAATACATTATAATTAGCATATAATGAGCAGTGAGAATGACCAAAGGTTACTTTCATAGCCATCTTGGTTTTGTTGGGTTTTGGCTGGCTTCTTTACCGCAACATGTTTTATCAGCAAGGTCTTTGTATCTTCTGCTGACCTATCTCATCCTGTGACTTAGAATGCCTCACCTCCTGGGAATGCAGTGCAGTAGGTTTCAGCCTTATTTTACCCAATCCCTATTCAAGATGGAGTTGCTCTGGTTGTAACGTCTCTGGCACTGGTATAGCCTGCAGAACCGTGAGCCAATTAAACCTTTTTTTTTTTTTTGAGACAGAGTCTTGCTCTGTTGCCCAGGCTGGAGGGCAATGGCACGATCTCAGCTCACTGCAACCTCAGTCTCCCAGGTTCAAGTGATTCTCCTGCCTCAGCCTCCCAAGTAGCTGGGATTACAGGCGCCTGCCACCATGCTGGTTAATTTTTTTTGTATTTTTTTTAGTATAGACAGGGTTTCACCATGTTAGTCAGGCTGACCTCAAACTCCTGACCTCAGGTGATCCACCCGCCTAGGCCTCCCAAAGTGCTGGGATTACAGGTGTGAGCCACTGTACCCGGCCCTAAACCTCTTTTTACAAATTATTCAGTCTCAGTTTGGTTTTTTGTTGTTGTTTGGTTGGTTCTCTTCTTTTTGTTTTTTTTTTTCTTTGAGACAGACTCTCGTTCTGTCACCCAGGCTGGAGTGCAGTGGTGGGATCCTGGCTCACTGCAACCTTTGCTTCCCGTATTCAAGCGATTCTCCTGCCTCAGCCTCCCAAGTAGCTGGGATTATAGGCGTGCGCCAGCACGCCTGGCTAATTTTTTTTGTATTTTTAGTAGAGATGGGGTTTCACCATGTTGGCCAGGCTGGTCTCAAACTCCTGACCTCAAGTGATCCACCGCGTTGGCCTCCCACAGAGCTGGCCTCCCAAAGAGCTGGCATGAGCCACTGTGCCCAGCCTCAGGTGTTTTTTTTTTAACAGCAACACACAAACGGCCTAACACAGACACTTTTACCTATTATTGTCTTCCTTCTTGCATTCAGCCTATAAGATGTTTCTTTTCACTGGGCTCACCATATGATCTCTTGGTAACCCTTTTTTTTCTTTCTTTTTCTTTTTTTTTTTTATTTGAGACAGAGTCTTGCTCTGTCACCCAGGCTGGCATGCAGTGGTGTGATCTCAGCTCATTGCAAGTTCCGCCTCCCGGGTTCATGCCATTCTCCTGCCTCAGCCTCCCGAGTAGCTGGGACTACAGGTGCCTGTGACCACGCCGGCTAATTTTTTGTATTTTTAGTAGAGACGGAGTGTCACCATGTCAGCCAGGATGGTCTCGATCTCCTGACCTCGTGATCTACCTGCCTCGGCCTCCCAAAGTGCTGGGATTACAGACGTGAGCCACTGCACCCGGCTTTTCTTTCTTTTATTGTGGGGAGGGCTACTTGCTAACAGAGTAAGTAAAGTGGCTGGGAATATATATCAGGTTAAGGATTAACAGGCCATGAGTAGCCAGTGCAGTGGCTCCTCCTCTAACCCTAAAACACTGGGAGGCTGAGATGGGAAGATCACCCAAGTCCAGGAGTTTGAAACCAGTCTGGGCAACATCGCAAGACCCCATCTCTACAAAAAATTTTAAAAATTTGCCGAGCGTTCTGGTGCATGCTTGTGGTCCCAGGTACTTGGGAGGCTTAGGTGAGAGGATTGCTTGAGCCCAGGGGTTCAAGTCTGCAGTGAGCTATGATTGCACCACTGCACTCCAGCCTGGGCAACAGAGTGAGACCCTGATTTAAAAAAAAAAAAAAAAGGCCACGGGTGAGAGCATATCTTGAGTAGAGGGCATGAACATTAATGATTGAGTTTAAGAGGTTTGGTTCTTGGAGTCTGATTAGTAATTTATTCATTTAACCAGAAAGCCTACCATCCATCCATTAAAACATTCAACAAATGTTTAGTAAGTGCCTACTATATGTCAAATACTTTGCCAGACACAGGATAGAGTAGTAAATTAGATGAGTATGGTCCCTGTCCTTATACAGTTGTGATCTCATGGGGAAAACAGACCCAGAACAAGAATTGGCATATGCGAATATGACATATCATAAAAGTGAAACTTCAGGGAGCTATAGGAGCGCATCACAGAAGACCTTAACCACGTGTATGTGTTTGCGAGACAGAAAGAGGGAGGGAGAGAAGGGGTGAGGTGGGGGTGATTGGGTAGGTAGGAGTGGACAAAGGTTTTTCTTTCTTGCCCTTCATTTCCCTGGGGAAGCATCTGAAAGTTATAGCTAAAGGAAGGGAAGGAGGATTTGTTTCAGGTAGAGGAACACGCTTATTATGCAAACACCCTGAATCAGGGAAAAGCATGGCTGCTTCAGGGAGTTAAATGAATGTGAACGTGGTTTAAGTGTAAAAAGTGAAAGGAAAAAGGCACAAGATGTGGGTAGGGATGAGGTCAAAGGCCTGGGGAAAATATCGGCCTTGATTCCAAAGGTGATTAGAAGCCACTTAGGGTTTTTAGGCTAAGGAGGGGAATAACATTCTTCTCTCCCAAGAACTGAGAACAGTGCTTAGAGCTAAATAGTTGCTCAACTGATGAAGCTAAATACCTGGCTTGACTGACTTCCAGGCCACAGCTGAATTCTGTGCTCCTGAGATTAAATCTACCATGCTGGTAGGACGGATTCCTCAGTCATCATTCAAAATGTAAAGTCTTCTACCTAAGTCAGGATGAAATCTTTCTCTCCTTGCTATCAGCCAGTCCCTTCCTTATGCCCCCAGGAGGCACTCCCAGCTCCTTTTTTCCTTTTCTTTTTTGGAGACAGAGTCTCACTCTGTCGCCCAGGCTGGAGTGCAGTGGCGCGATCTTGGCTCACTGCAACCTCCGCCTCCCAGGTTCAAGCAATTCTCCTGCCTCAGCCTCCCAAGTACTGGAACTACAGGCGGGTGCCACCATGCCCGGCTAATTTTTGTATTTTTAGAAGAGGCGAGGTTTCACCATGTTGGCCAGGATGGTCTCGAACTCCAGACCTCGCGATCCGCCCATGTCGGCCTCCCAAAGTGCTGGGATTACAGGCGTGAGTCACCATGCCCGGCCTGAGATTGAATTTTTAAAGTTTAATTCCTTTGAGGTCATTGCAAATCATTCAATAGTTCATTCCTTTTTTATTACTAAGTACTATTCTATTGTATGACTGTACCACGGTTTGTTTAGCCATCCACCTGTTGAAGGACATTTGGGTTATTTACAGTTTGGTTGCTAAAAATAAAGCTTCTTTGAAAACTCAAGCACAAGTTTTTGCATGAATATCAACTTTTATTTCTCTAGGGCAAGTGGCCAGGGGTGCAGTTAGTTGGTAAACAGTTAAGCACATTTCTAATTTGTGAAAAAGACACACCAAACTTTTTCAGGGTGGAGTTGTTCACCATTTTTGGATGACACTATTCAGAGACCTGTAAACCTGCACTCTCCTGTGCACTGTTCATCCTCAAGCAGTGAAAGTAGCATAGCAATTAGGCCAATTACCTCACAGCTGCTGAATTTATGAACTTATTTCAGCCTCCCCAGTAGCTGCGATTACAGGCGTGAGCCACCATGCCCAGCTAATTTTTGTATTTTTAGTACAGATGGGGTTTCATCATGTTGGCCAGGCTGGTCTCGAACTCCCGACCTCAGGTGAACCACCCGCCTCTGCCTCCCAAAGAGCTGGAATGACAGGCATGAGCCACTGCACCCAGCCTTAAATGCATTTTCGGCTCCTATTTTCAACTGATGATGGGCATTGTACATTGTAAAGACAATAAATCTTTGCATTAAATTAGTGGGAAAGAAGCTCAAAACCCAGCCTGGTGATTCATTATTTTAAGGACTTCCTGCTTTCCTGCAAAATCTCTCTCTTCATTCGGTGTTGGCAGTTTGAGCCCCTGTTAAGGATTTAGGCTCACAATGAAGCTTCCATAAATTTCTGGGTATCTGTTATGCTGGCATGTAGGTCATTCTCCTTTAGGAATGATGAAGAGGCTGGAAAGCGGTTGCTCCAAGAGAAGGGGGAATTTTTCAAACCTGAGCCGTCCAACCTCAGCATGGAGTGGGCTGCTGACTCAGGGGCTAGCAGAGGCAGCTAGGAAACATGCAAATCTGCAATCCCTTCTGCCAGGTCTGTCCCAGCAGGTGTCACTAAAAGGCAGCCCTGTGTGCTTCTGTCACTGTGGCAGCCTTGTCAAGGAAAGTGGAAGGGAAAAGAGACCCAGTGCTGAACTCCAAGCAGAGATGGAGTTTTATATATATTGATTTATATTTGTATTATGAAACAAAAATGGTTGTAAGTAGCTGTTCTTTCCTTTTACACACAATGCTAGCTTCTATTTACATTCCTAACTGAATGTCTAAAGAGGTACTTAAACTGACATAAAACGCAGATGATCTTATGACCAAATACTTAGTGCAAAAAAATAAAACTTCAAATTGCAAGTAGTCCCTCCAAATATAGAAAGGACCAGTATTTTAAGAGGTATGTTAACTAAAATGTGGCAATGTTAGGAGCAGAGCAGGAAGAACATTTAACTCTGAAACGCACAAGTCAATTTCATAGTCAGTTTCCAGGGTCCTTCCACAACTACTTCTGGGATCTCTTTTCTCTACAATGAAAGTAACAATAGTAGCTATTTCAGAGCAGGAAAAGGCTTAGAGCAGTGTTAGAATAGGGTCATTGCTATATAAAGTTTAGCTATTTGTATATTGTAACAAACCTGCAAGCTTTTTTATGGGTAGTCAATAATAGATTTTTTTTTGGAAAAGTAGCAGCCTCCTGTCTGTGGAACACCTGCAGTTCCCACTAAGTGAACACTGGTGTCTGCTAACCTTTGCCTCTATTTCTAACATACTGTTAAGCTGTTCCTTGATTCAGCAATTTCATTTACTTTCTTTTTCTTTTTTTCCTTTCCCTTTTCCTGAGAGTCCCGCTCTGTCGCCCAGTCTGGACTGCAGCAGCTGCCATTATAGCTCACTGCCAACTTGACCCCCAGGGGCTCAAGCAATCCTCGTCTGCATCAGCCTTCAGAGTAACTGGGACTACCTGCGTTTTTCCCTTAAGAAACTCGGTTTCAGGCCAGGCCCGCTGGCTCATGCCTGAAATCCCAGCACTTTGGGAGGCCAAGGCGGGCGGATCACCTGAGGTAGAGAGCTCCAGACCAGCCCGACCAACACGGAGAAACCCCGTTTCTACTAAAAAAATAAAAAAATAGCCGTGCATGGTGGCTCATGCCTGTAATCCCAGCTACTCAGGAGGCTGAGGCAGGAGAATCACCTAAACCTGGGACGCGGAGGTTGAGGTTACCTGAGATGTGCCTTTGCACTCTAGCCTGTGCAACAAGAGCGAAACTCCGTCTCAAACCAATAAAAAAAAAAAAGGAGAGAGAGAAAGAAAAGAAAGGAGGGAAGGAGAAAGAGGGGGAGGGGAGGGGACCGGGTTTCACCATGTTGCCCAGGCCGGTCTGGAACTCCTAGGCTCAAGCGATCCGTCGCGCTCGGCAGTCCAAAGTCCTGGGATCACAAGCGCCAGCCACCATGCCAGGCCGATCTATTCCTTTCTGATTAATCAATGGGCCAGGCGCAGTGGCTCATGCCTGCAATTTCAGCACCCCGGGAGGCCGAGGCGGGCGGATCACCTGAGGTCGGGAGCTAGAGACCAGGCCGACCAACGTGGAGAAACCCTGTCTCTACTAAAAATAAAAAAATAAAAGTAAAAAAAGTACAAAATTAACCAGGCATGGTGGCTCACCCCTTCAGTCCCAGCCACTCCGGAGGCTGCGGTAGGAGAACCACCCAAACCCTGGAGGCGGAGGCTACAGCGAGCGGAGACCGCGCCACTGCACTCCAGCCTGGGCAACAAGAGCAAAACCCCACCTCAAAAAAGAAAAAAAAAAAAAAAAAAAAAAGACCAGGTTTCACCGTGTCGCCCAGACTGGTCTGGAACTTCTAGGCTCCAGTGATCCGCAGTGCCTGGTTGTCCAAAGTCCTGGGATCACAAGCTTGAACCACCACGCCAGGACCATCTATTCCTTGCTGATTAATCAATCAGGGCGGGCGTGGTGGTTCACGCCTGCAATCCCAGCACTTTGGGAGGCCGAGGCAGGCGGATCACCAGAGGTCGGGAGCTCGAGACCAGCCTGACCAACACGGAGAAACCCTGTCTCTACCATAAAAGAAAAAAAAAATACAAAATTAGCCAGGCAGGGTGGCTCAGGCCTGCAATCCCAGCCACTCGGGAAAATGAGGCAGGAGAACCACTCAAACCCGAGAGGCAGAGACCGCGGGGAGCCGGGACCGCGCCACTGCACTGCAGCCTAGGCAACAAGAGCAAAACCACACCTAAAAAAAAAAAAAAAAAAAAAAAAAAAAAAACAAAAAAAAACCAGGTTTCACCATGTCGCCCAGACTGGTCTGGAACTTCTCGGCTCCAGTGATCCGCGGCGCCCCGCCGTCCAAACTCCTGGGATCACAAATGTGAGCCACCAGGCCAGGCCCATCTATTCGTTTCTGATTAATAAATTAGGCCTGGCGCAGTGACACGCCTGCAATCCCAGCACAGCGGCAGGTTGAACCCAGGGGATTACCTTGGGTCCAGAATTGGGGGGCTCTTGGTCTCACTGACTTAAAGAATGAACCCACGGACCCTCCCAGTGTTATAGTTCTTAAAGATGGTAAATCCGGAGTTTGTTCCTTCAGAGGTTCAGATGTGTCTGGAGCTTCTTCCTTCTGGCAGGTTCCTGGTCTTGCTGTCAGGAGTGATCCTGCAGACCTTCATGGTGAGTGTTACAGTTCTTAGTGCGTCTGGAGTGGTTCATTTTTCCTGGTGGGTTTGTAGTCTCGCTGGCTTCAGTAGAGAAACTGCAGACCTTCCGGTGCCCGTTACAGCAGCTCATAAAGGCAGCGTGGACCCAAAGAGTGAGCAGCAACAAGATTCATTCCAAATAAGGAAAGAACAAAGCTTCTACCGTAGAAAAGGCGATCCAAGCTGGTTGCCACTGCTGTCTGGGGGCAGCCTGCTTTTATTCCCTTATCTGACCCCCACCCCACCCTTATCTAACCCTGCTGATTGGTCCATTTTACAGAAAGCTGATTGGTCTATTTTACAGAGAGCTGATTGGTCCGTTTTGACAGCGTGCTGATTGGTGCTTTTATAATCCTTGAGCTAAAGAGAATCACAGAGGGCTGGTTAGCTAGATACAGCGTTAGCTAGATACAGAGTGCTGATTGGTGCACATACGATCCTCCCGCTAGATATAAAAGGTCTCCAAGTCCCCATCCAGTTTAGGAGCGCAGCTGGCTTCACCCAGTGGATCCTGCACCAGGGCTGGAGGCGGAGCTGCCTGCCAGTCCGTAGAGGGGGCTTGCACTCCACAGACCTTTGGCTGTCCATGGGACCGGGCGCCACGGAGCAGGGGGCAGAGCCGGTCAGGGAGGCTCAGGACTCACGGGAGCCCACTACAGCACGGGGAGCTCAGACATGGCGGGCTGCAGGTCCTAGCCCTGCTCCACAGGGAGACAGTTAAGGCCCCGTGAGAATTTGAGTGTGGCACAGGCGGGCCGACACTGCTAGGGGACCCAGCAACCTTAGCAGCTGCTGGCCCAGGTGCTAAGCCCCTCACTGCTCTGGCCCAGCGGCTCCAGCCAGCTGCTCCGTGTGCGGGGCCCTCGGAGCCCACGCCGGCACCTGCCAGAACTCGCACTGGCCCGCCAGCCCTGCGGGCAGCCCTGGTTTCCGGCCTCTCCCTCCAGACCTCCCTGCAAGCAGAGGGAGGTTGCTCCAGCCTCAGCCAGCCCAGAGAGGGGCTCCCACGGTGCTGTGGCGGGCTGAAGGGCTCTTCAAGCGCTGCCAGAGTGGACTCCGAGGTTGCGAAGGCGCTGAGAGGGAGGGCTGCTAGCACATTGTCATCTCTCAACCTGAGGTCGGGAGTTTGAGACCAGCCTGACCAACATGGAGAAACCCTGTCTCTACCAAAAACAAAACAAAACAAAACAAAAACAAAATTAACAGGGCATGTTGGCTCATGCCTGCAGTCCCAACACCCTGGGAGGCCGAAGCTTGTGGATCACTTGAGGTCGGGAGTTTAAGACCAGCCTGACCAACATGGAGAAACTCCATCTCTACCAAAACAAAACAAAACAAACAAAAAAAATTAGCCGGGCATGTTGGCTCATGCCTGCAATTCCAGCCACTGGGAAGGGTGAGGCAGGAGAACCACCCAAACCCAGGAGGCAGAGGTAAGTGGAGACCACACCACTACTGCACTCCAGCTTCCGCAACAAGAGCAAAACTCCGACACACACGAGAGAGACCAGGTTTCACCAAGCTCCCCAGGCCGGATGGAGTCTTGCTCTGTCGCCCAGGCTGGAGGGCAATGGTGCCATCTCATCTCACAGCAACCTCTGCCTCCTGGGTTCAAGAAATTCTCCTGCCTCAGCCTCCCAAGTAGCTGGGACTACAGGTGTGTGCCACCATGCCCAGCTAATTTTTTTTTTCTAGTAGAGATGGGGTTTCACCACATTAGCAAGGCTGGTCTCAAATTCCCGACCTCAGACAACTCACCCACCTCCGCCTCCCAAAGTGCTGGGATTACAGGCGTGAGCCACCGCACCCAGGCTTTAGCTTTCTTTTGTCCTCCAAATCTCTGGCAAACAATGATCTTTATAGTTTGCCTTTTCCAGAATATCATATAAATGGAATCAATCATTCCAATAATTTATGCATGTAGGTTTTTCAAACTTCCTTGTTTCACCTAGAAATATGCATTTGAGATTCATCCATGTTTTACATTATGCTCCTTTTTGTTAATGACTAGTATTCCATTGTAGAAATGTACTGTAGTTTGTTTACGCATTCACTTATTGAACATCATCTTATTTGCTTCCAGTTTTGGGTCAATATGAATATGGCTGCTATAAACATTTGTGTACAGGTTTTGTGCACACGTAAGTTTTCAAATCAGTGTGCAAATACCTAGGGACACTATTGTTGGATCATGTGATGAGACTATGTTTTACTTTGTAAGAAGCTGCCAAACTGCTGTCCTAAGTGGTTGTACTATTTTGCTTTCCCATAAGCAATACATGAGAGTTTTCAGCACCCCACAGATTAACTGTTAATAGCAATTGCAATTTTCCTGATTTTGGATTTTAACAATTGTGATAGGTGTGTAGTGGTGTCTTCATTGTTGATTTCATTTGAATTTCCCAAAAAATGATATTTAGCAAATTTTTATATACTGATTTGTCATCTGTATATCTTTGTTTTGTTGTTGTTGTTGTTGTTTGAAACAGAATCTCTCTCTGTGGCCCACGCTAGAGTGCAGTGGTGTGAATTCGGCTCACTGCAAGCTCAGCCTCCCAGGTTCACTCCATTCTCCTGCCTCAGCCTCCTGAGTAGCTGGGACTGCAGGCGCCTGCCACCACGCCTGGCTAATTTTTTGTATTTTCAGTAGAGATGGGGTTTCACCATGTTAGCCAGAATGGTCTCGATCTCCTGACCTCGTGATCCGCCTGCCTCAGCCTCCCGAAGGGCTGGGATTACAGATGTGAGCCACCGCGCCCAGCCTGTATATATTTTTTGATGAAGTGTCTCTTCAGATATGTTGCCCACTTTAAAAATCAAATTTTTATTTTGAGATAAAATTTTGTAGATTCACATGAAGTTGTAGGAAATACAACTTCCTACAGATCCTCTGTAGCCTTTATTGAGTTTCCCCCAATGATAACACTTGTAAAACTATGGTACAATATCACAACTTGATATTTAAGTTGATGCAGTCAAGGTATAGAACATTTTATCTTTGTAGGGAATTGCCAAACTCATCAATAATGTATGGGTGATCCAGTTTCTCCACATCCTTGCCAACATTTTATTGTTACTATTTTTTATTGTGATAGGTAATGATATCTTATTGTCATTTTAATGCATTTACCTAAAGGCTAATGATATGGAACATCTTTTCACCTGGTTACTGTTGTACCCCAAATGAAGGGACCAGCTGAAGCCACGGCAGAAGAACATAAATTGTGAAGATTTCCTGGACATTTATTAGCTCCCCAAATTAATACTTTTATAATTTCTTACGCCTGTCTTTACTGCAATCTCTGACCATAAATTGTGAAGATTTCATGGACACTTATCACTTCCCCAATCAATATCCTTGTGATTTCCTATGCCTGTCTTTAATCTCTTAATCCTGTCATCTTCATAAGCTGAGGAGGATGAATGTCACCTCAGGACCCTGTGATGATTGTGTTAACTGCATACATTGTTTGTAGAGCATGTGTGTTTGAACAATATGAAATCTGGGCACCTTGAAAAAAGAACAGAGTAACAGCGATGTTCAGGGAACAAGGGAGGTAACCTTAAACTGACTGCTGGTGAGCCGGATGGAACAGAACCATATCTCTCTTCTTTCAAAGGCAAATAGGAGAAATATTGCTGAATTCTTTTCTCAGCAAGGAACATCCCTGAGAAAGAGAATGCGCTCCTGAGGGTAGGCCTATGAACTGCCCCCGTCGGGGTGGCCACCTTTTACGGTCAAAGCCAAAGGGATGAAATAAGTCTCGGTCTCCCGTAACGCTCCCAGTCTTATTAGGACGAGGAAATTTCCACCTAATAAGTTTTGGTCAGACAGGTTGTCTGCTCTCAAATCCTGTCTCCTGATAAGATGTTATCAATGACAATGCGAGCCTGAAACTTCATTAGCAATTTTAATTTCGCCCCATCCTGTGGTCCTGTGATCTTGCCCTGCCTCCACTTGCCTTGTGATATTTTATTACCTTGTGAAGCATGTGATCTCTGTGACCCACACCCTATTCATACACTCCTTCCCCTTTTGAAAATCACTAATAAAAACTTGCTGGTTTTACGGCTTGGGGAACATCACGGAACCTGCCAACATGTGATGTCTCCCCCAGACATCCTGCTTTAAATTTCTCTCTCTTGTACTCTTTCCCTTTATTTCTCAAACCAGCCGAGATGCTTAGGAAATAGAAAAGAACCCACGATAAATATTGGGGGTGGGGTTTTTCCCCAATAGGTTACCTGCCATCTGAATATCCTCTTAAGTGAAGTATCTCTTCATGTCCTTTTCACATTTTCTAATTGGATTATTTGTTTTTCTGCTGTGGTTTTAGAGTTTGTTATATATTCTATACATGAGTTCCTTTGTGAATATTGGCTTGCAAATATTTTTAGTGGTCTGTAATTCTTTTTATTTCTATTCATAGTCTTTCAAAGAGCAAACACTTTTAATTTTGATGGAGTCCAACTTGCAATTTTCCCCATTTTCCCTTCAATGGTTCATGCTTTTGGTGTAAAATAACAGAGCTATTTACTTAGCCCTAGATGCAAAGTCGTTTTCCTATTTTTTCTGAAGCTTGGTAGTTTTAGTTTTGCATGTAAGTACATAATCAATTTTTTAGTTAATTTTTGTAAAAATGTGAGGTTCAGGCTGAGGTTCAATTTTTTTGGCCTACATCCACCACCATTTACTGAAAAGGCTATCCTTCCTCTATTGAGCTGCTTTTGCAACTTTGTCAAAGATCAACTGTTTTTTTCTCTTTTTTTTTTTTTTCCTGAGGCAGAGTCTCACTCTGTCTCCCAGGCTGGAGTGCAGTGACGTGATCTTGGCTCACTGCAAGCTCCGCCTCCTGGGTTCACGCCATTCTCCTGCCTCAGCCTCCCAAGTAGCTGGGACTACAGGCACCCGCCATGATGCCTAGCTATTTTTTTGTATTTTTAGTAGAGATGGGATTTCACCATGTTAGCTAGGATGGTCTCGATCGCTTGACCTTGTGATCCGTCCGCCTCAGCCTCCCAAAGTGCTGGGATTACAGGCATGAGCCACCACGTCTGGCGTTTTCTTCTCATTTTATAGTTAGGTTGCTTAATTTCTTATTGTTGAATTTTAAGAGTCATTTGTATGTTTTGAACCCAAGTCCTTTGTGATTTGAAAATATATTCTCAGTCTATGACTTGCCATTTGACCTTAACATAATATTTCACAAAGTAAAAAGGGTTTTTTTCTTTTAATAAAGCTTTTGTCAATTTTTTGTTTCATGGGGTTGTACTTAAAATTTCATCAGGTACAAATATCCAACAAGGTCACATAGATTTCCTCCTGCATTTTCTTCTACAAGTGGTATAGCTTTGCATTTTACATTTAATTTATAACACATTTTGAGTTAATTTTGTGTAAGGTGTAAGATGTGTGTCTAGGTTCATTTTTTAGGGGAGAGGACGTATGTATGTCTAATTGTTTCAGCAGCACTTGTTGAGAAGACTGTCTTCTCTTCATTGAATTGCCTTTGTGATATATATATGTGTGTGTATATATATGTGTAGATATATATGTGTGTATATATAGATATGTGTGTATATATATACACACACACACACATATATATATCTCAGTTGACTATATTTGTGAGTCTGTCTCTGGACTTCCTATTCTGTCCCATTGATCTGCATGTCTGTTCTTTCACCAATACCATGATGCCTTCATTGCTTTAGATTTATAGAACATTGTGATGTATTTAATGTCAGGTAATGCAAGTCCTATCACTTTGTTCTTCTCTAATGTTGCATTGGTCTTTTACCTTTCTATAAAAGAATTTAGAATAAGTTTGCCAATATCTTCAAAATAGCTTTCCTGAATTTTGATTAGGATTGTGTTGAATCTATAGCACAAGTTTGAAAGAATTGGCATTTTAACAATATCAATTCCTCCACTATATGAATATTGACTACATTTCCATTTAATCAGATCTTCTTTGATTTCCATCATCAGTGTTTTGTAGTATTTCACATACAGACACTAAAGTAATGTTTCAGCTTTACACCTCAATACTTCATTTCTTTGTGTGTGTACTGTTTTAAATAATGTTTTCTAAATTAAATTTCAAATTTTAATTGTTCTATTGCTCTTTTTTGTTACATATGACAATTGACTTTTGTATGTTATACTTACCCACTTAGGTCCAGAAGTTACATTCATTTCAATTTCCTACATAGACCATCATTTCATTTATGAATAAAAATTGGTTTCTTCCTTTCCAATCTATATAATTTTTCTTCTTGTCTTATTTCCCTGGCTAAGACTTCCAGTATGATGTTGAGTATGAGGAGTTAGAGAGGACATATTTGACTTTTTTTTTTTTTTTGAGACAGAGTCTCACTCTGTTGCCCAGGCTGGAGTGCAGTGGCATGATCTCGGCTCACTGCAACCTCCGCTTCCCGGGTTCAAGGGATTCTCCTGCCTCAGCCTCCTGAGTAGCTAGGATTACAGGTGCCTGCCACCACGCCCAGCTAGTTTTTTGCATTTTTAGCAGAGACAATGTTTCAACAAGTTGGTCAGGCTGATCTTGAACTCCTGACCTCGTGATCTGCCCACCTCAGTCTCCCAAAGTGCTGGGATTACAAGCTTGAGCCACCATGCTTGGCCTTGACTTCTTAATAATCTTAGAAGGCAAATACTTAAGTCTCTTGCCATTAATTCTAACATTAGCCACAGACATCATACACATACTTTATTCAGTTAAGGAAGTTCCCGTGTATTTGTAGTTGAGTGGGTTTCTTTAGATATTTTAATTACAAGCGGTGTTGAATTTTGTTCAAAGCTTTTTCTCCATCTGTTGATAAGATCATACAGCTTTTCTCAGTCTGTTAAGAGGAATATACATATATATGTGTGTGTATATATATCCACATTTATTTGTATGTATACATTCTCATGTATACATAAGAATACACCTATTCTTTGCTGCTACAATGTATTAAAGGCCTTTGATAATGCTTGTTCACTACATCCCATCCCCTTTCACTCGCTCAAATACTTTGTTTCTATAATAGTTTCCCTTTCTCTGGCATCTTCATTTTTTTCTCTTCCTGCACCATTCCAATCACCTCACAAGCATGCTGTATGTACTATCTCCACCAAAACACACAGGTGTGCATGCACAAACATACACATACATATGCACCTCTCTGTATTAATCCAAGTTTTCAATTTTTTACCCACTTCCCTTTGTAGAAAAAAATTATATGACTCATCTCTCAATTCTCTTGAATCTACTTTAAGATTTTTATCCCCACAACTCATCTGAAATCATTTTTGCCAAGGTCGCAAGTGACCTCCACCTTGAGAAATCTAATGGACAACTCTTTTCCTCTTAAATTTGTTGGCAGTACTTGACATGGCAAAATTGCAAAAGCAACTCAATAGAAGAAGGATAGCCTTTTCAGTAAATGGTGATGGTGCAACTGGACATCCATAGGCCAAAGACATCCCTGTGTCTTTATCCTTCATTTAAAGGAAAGAGGAAAGGGGAACAGGAGGCAGATATAATACTCTCCAAGTTTTCATACCTTCCTTCTCAGGCACTTTGCTGGGCTTGTTCTTCTTCTTTCACCCAACCGCCTAACATAAGAAAACATTAACCTTTAGTTCCTGTTAATGATCTTTCTGCTATTCACATTCATGTTAATAAGTGATTCCATCTGGTCACAGGCATTAGTTAGATAGCATGTATATGAACAGAACACGCCCCAAATTTATCTTTCCTTCCCTGTATTCCATTGTTGAATTCCCACCAAAACTCAAAATTTCCACTGAAATCTCTAATTGGAATCTTATGCCTAATATGCTCCCAAACAAATTCTTGATTACAGCCATCCATTTCCACTAACATTCTCCTCCTTTAGTCCTACCCATCTCAGCTGATGTCAGCTTCTAGCTGCTGAGACAAAAATACTTAAAAACTACAATTCTTTCCACTTTCCCATACCCCTGCATAGCCAAGCCATGAACAAATCCTATTTGCTGTAACTTTAATATATATTCCCAATCTTGCCACTTTCACTATTTCTGACACTCGCATCCTTAACCAAGCTATAATTACCACTTGCCTGGAATAATTAGAATAGTTTAATTGGTTTTTATTTACTTCTGTTCTTGCCTCCCTGCAGCCTATTCTTCACACAGCAGCTATTGTGATCGTTTAATGTAGAACTCAGATCTAATGGCAAAATTTCTATACCACTTGGAACAAAATTCAAATGCTTGCAGGGTTCTGGTGTCTATGCACTTTGATACTCATTTCCTCTTGCGCTGCTCACTCTCCTCTATTCTGGCCTTCTGACATTGCTTACTCTTCTCCTAGATTTTCCCTTGGTTCCTTCACTTACTTAATTCTAGTCTATGCTGAAGTATCTCTTTAGAAAGCACTTCCCAGAACACTTTAGCCAAACAAACAAACAAACAAACAAACAAACAAAAAAGCCCCTCTGCCGTACCCAATCTCTTCACTCTGCTTTCTTTTTCTCCTTTGCACTTATTACTACCAAAAATTTTATCACATATCCAATTATTTCCAATTATTTACTTGCTTACTGTATATTGTCTCTCATTAGAAAATATGCTTCATCTGGATGGTGGCTTTACCTGTGTAGCTTCATAACCATATTTCCTGAAGGGCTCCTGTCATTCAGGTGGCACTCAAATATTTACTGCATGACTAAATGAATGAATCAAAGGAAGGGGCAAGAGACACAGGTGTTCCCATTCTCTAGAATTTTTAAAACATAATGACACTACTTGTAAAAACAACAAAACACCGAAAACACAGTTATAAAGAGTGTAGAAATTACTAAATAATAATTGTGTACCTCCCTAAAAGATAAGAGTTCTCAAGGAAAGGTGGGGAACCTGTTGTACACAAGTTATAAGAAAACGTGTCAGTGACTGTGGACAAAAGGGAAGCATGGCCTATGGCCGCAATGTCTATACATTCTTATTAAATTATTAAAGTCCTGGAGTACTCAGATATATGGAGTCTTATTCAACTGTGGATGAAACATACACAAAAAATATTTCTGATCCTATATTAATATATCCATGAGATGGTGTTATATTTAAAATTATTGTAGAATTTCTGAATAACTAAATAAGAGTCATTTGCTACATGCATATTTATGTAGATTTTTAAATATAGTTAACTAAAAAATTGGGAATTTCATGGGCAATTACACAAGCTATTCTAAAGCAAGATATTATAGTGGTAAATCTGTCAAGCTTTGGAATGAAAGTTAAAAAATGAAGAACCTCAAAGAATTTTTACTTATAATTCATAAGACATCTCTTTTTTTTTTTTTTTTTTGTAGTTAGCTATTTAATGGGTTCTTAAGACATTTAGAACACCAGTTTGA
The DNA here is from genome assembly GCF_003255815.1 of Theropithecus gelada. Taxonomy (NCBI): domain Eukaryota; kingdom Metazoa; phylum Chordata; class Mammalia; order Primates; family Cercopithecidae; genus Theropithecus; species Theropithecus gelada. Next base: position 11,121,683 of record NC_037688.1, on the reverse strand, counting down.
GAGGATCAATTCCATTCGTCAGGGCAAACACAGATTGCAGGTAGCCCTGGAGCTGAGGAACAGCTTTGACTTTTGGTAACATTTGTGAGTCCACAGCTTTCTGATCAATCTTGTGCTGCTCCGTAATCTCCTATTTCTCTTTTTCTGTGTCGAAGATCTCACCTTCCTGGTGTCTGGGCTTCCGCAGCTGCTGCTTCTTGAAGTAAGCATCAGTAAGATGTTTTGGGATTTTGACATTGCTGATATCGATTTTGGTTGAGGTGGCAATGACAAATTTCTGGTGTGTTCTTCGTAGAGGAACTCAATTGAGGACCAGAGGTCCAGTCACAAGTAACAAGCCACTAGCCAGCTGCTTCAGGAAAACCACCCTCTTGCCCCTGTGGCGTCCAGTGAGGATGATCAGAATGGTCCCAGGGGTAATGCTGGCTTGCAGTTTTCTCAGTGCTGACTGATGGGTTTTTTTTTTGGCCATGGCTCAACAGCTTTCGAGGCACATCTTCAGTAGGATAATATCTAGGCATTTTGCGAAGTTTAACCACCCGGGTACCGCCGTTCTTGTCACCACCAACTGGTTCTGTAAGAGTTGCAAGAAGCTCCTCCTCCTTTTCCTTTTCAACCTTGGATTTAGCGGCTGAGTACTTCCTCTTGTACATGGCCTTTCTGGAATACGTGGCAGATCGGGAATACCTGCCAATTTCTCTGACAAGGACAGGGTTGCGGCTGTAATGGGGCTTCCCCTTCTTGGGCTTTTTAGCCTTGAGGTTACCCTTTTTCACCTTGCCACCAGCATCAGCCTTCTTGGCTTCGGGTTGCTTCTCTTTAGTATCTGGCTTCTCAACTTTTTCACCCACCATCTTGTAAGATGGGAAAGAGACATCTCTTCTTTTGAGAAGTATCTGTTCATGTCCTTTGTCTACTTTTTAATGGGGTGATTTGGTTTTCTTTTGGAAGTTTGAAGTTCTGTATAGATGCTGGACATTAGACCTTCACTAGATGCATAGTTTGCAAAAATTGTCTCCCATTCTGTATGTTGCCCGTTCGGTCTGATGATAGTTTCTTTCGCTGTGCAGAAACTCTTCGGTTTAATTAGATCCCATTTGTCAATTTTTGCTTTTGTTGCAATTGTTTTTGATATCTTCATCATGAAATCTTTGCCCGTGCCTATGTCCTGAATGGTATTGCCTAGGTTGTCTTCCCATTATCCTTAGCAAACAAACGCAGGAAAAGAAAATGAAACACTGCAAGTTCTCACTTATAGGTGGGAGCTAAATGATGAGAACACATGGAAAGAATAAAAAAAATAACTAACGGATACTAGACTTAATACCTGGGTAATGAGATAATCTGTACAACAAACCCCCATGACACGTTACATAGGTATGTATGTTACATAGGCATGTAACAAGCCTCCACATGTACCCCTGAACTTAAAATAAAAGTGTATTTTAAAAAGGCATGATATCAGCCCACGAGAAATATTTTTATTAAGTTCAAGATTCACAAAAAGGCATAACGAAAGAAAAATGAAGATAACTATTCTCTCTAGTCCAAAGGTGGCAGTATTCCCCTACTTCTTATCAATTGTTTATTTTCTATAGTTTCCTTTATCATTATCTCTATTGAAGTTATTTGAAATCTCATATAATCCTGCCCTCAGGAGGCCCTAGCTTTATCATTTCTAGTGCCAAAATAAAATACATATGAAACTAAAGCAAAGGAACACAGGAAAAGTGGCTGAGAAATTGGTACAATAATCTAGGCCAATTGAGGATAAAAGTTCCATGATTCAAAGGATGAAGACAGTGTCTGATAGATGGATATTATGACACAGAGATTTTACTTGAACAATGCTTTACTAAGAAGAGAAATGAGGCTGAGCAAGGTGGCTCACACCTGTAATCCCAGCACTTTCGGAGACCGAGGCGGGCAGATCACCTGAGGTCAGGAGTTTGAGACCAGCCTGGCCAACATGGTGAAGCCCCATCTCCACTAAAAATACAAAAAATTAGCCACCATGGTGGCAGGTGCCTGTAATCCCAGCTACTCGGGAGGCTGATACAGGAGAATCCCTTAAACCTGGGAGGCGGAAGTTGCAGTGAGCTGAGATCACACCACTGCACTACAGTCTGAGCGACAGAGCAAGACTGCCTCTTAAAAAAAAAAAGAGAGAGAGAGAGAAATGAAAAACCTTAAAACAGGCACAGACACCCATACTCAACACACATTTGATGGTTTCCAAAAGCTCAGTTAAAAATGAGCATTTCTATAGCTACTGATTAAATCATGCATATGTCTTTTTTTTTTTTTTTTTTTTTGAGACAGAGTCTCGCTTTGTTGCCCAGTCTGGAGTGCAGTGGCGCGATCTCGGCTCACTGCAAGCTCCACCTCCCGGGTTCATGCCATTCTCCAGCCTCCCAAAGTGTTGGAATTACAGGTGTGAGCCACCACGCCCGGCCGCATATGTCATTTTTAAACAGCTTTATTGAAGCACAAAAGAAATACAATAAAGTGAACATAATTAAAGTGTGCAGTTTGATAGGTTGCTCTATGTATATATCTGTGAAACCATCAGGACAATAAAAACATTTCAATCACCCCAAAAACTTTCCTTGTGTGTCTCTGTAATTCCTTCTTCCCACTCATCCCTGTCCCACTCTTTAACTCCAGATAATCGCTGATCTGCTTTCTGTGAAATTTTGCATTCTTTAAAATGTATATAAATGAAATCATGCATTGTGTGTACTTTTTTCTGTCTTCTGTCATCCAGCATATTTTCAGATTCATCTATATTGTAGCATTGATCAATGATTCATTCCTTTTTTATTGCTTAATAATAAGTATGAACAGAACACATCCATTCAATTGTTGATAGAAATTTGGGTTGTTTTCACTTTTTGGCTATTAAAATAAAGTTGCAATGAACATTAATATATGAATCTTTGTATGAACATATATTGTTCTTGGCTAAATCCTTAAGAATGGAATGATCAGATTGTATTTCTTTAAAAAAAAACTGCCAAACTTTTTCAAAATACATGAATCAAGTTTCTATTACTTCTTTAGTCAACTTTGGTAGTTTGTGTTTCTAGAAATTTTTCCATTTCATCAATGTTATCTAATTTGTTGTAATACAATTGTTAATTTTATTTCCTCATAATCCTTTTATTTATCTAAGGTCAGCAGCAATGTCCTTTTATGCCCAGTTGTAATAACTGAATATTTTGTCTCTCTCTCTCCATCTCTGTCTCCCCTTCCTTCTGTTTTTTTGCTCTCTCTACTTTTCTTGGTGAGTCTAACTATAAGTTTGTCAATTCTCCTAATCTTTACAAAGTACAAAGTATTACTTTGTTGATTTTCTCTACATTTTCCCATTCTCCAATGTATTTACTTCCACTCTAATCTTTACTATTTCCTTCCATTTGCTTTGAGTTTAGTTGGTCTTTCTTTTTTACTTTCTTGTAGTGAAATTTTGGTGATTTAGTCCTCATATACGTGCTTACAGCTGTGTGTTTCACATTGAGCACTGCTTTAGCTGCATCCCATAGATTTTGTTGTTTTCTTTTTCTTCATCTCTAGGTATTTTCTAATTTCCTTTGTGATTTCTTTTTTGACCTACTGTCCTTTGAGTAGCATGTTGGTTAATTTCTACATATTTGTGAATTTCTCTAATTTTCTTCTGTCATTGTTTCCTAATTTTATTCCATTGTGTTTGGAGAACATACTTTGTATGATGTTAGTTCTATCGAATTTTTTATCATGAGATATTTCTGAGTTTTTCTTTTCTGGAATTTGTTGAGCTTTTAGTGTTTTTAAAAAATCAAATTTTGGAAGTTTTCAATCATTATATTTTTCTTTCTGTTACTCTAATTATATAATTTCAATTGACCTAACTTCAAGTTCCCTAATTCTTTTTCTGACTGTTCAACTTGCTATTTAGCCCACCTAGTGAATTTTTTATTTCAGTTATTGTGCTTGTCCACTCCAGATTTTCTATTTTGTTCTTTAAAAAATTTTTCTATTTTTTTTTTTTTTAAACTTTAAGTTCAGGGATACATGTGCAGGTTTGTTACATAAGTAAATTTATGTCATGGGGCGGATGTTGTACAGATTATTTCATCACCCACATATTAGGTCTAGTACTAATTAATTATTTTTCCTGATCCAATATTTACTATTTTGTGAGACACTGCACTCATACTTTCCTATAGTTCTTCTGATATGGTTTCCTTTAGCTCTTTGAAATAACTGATTTAAAATAGCCAACTTGGTCTTTGTGTAGTCAGTCCAATGTCTGGGTTTCCTCAAGAACAATTCTCTACTAACTGCTTTTCCCCTTTTGGGCCATATATTCTTATTCACTTGCATGCTTCTTAATATATTTTTGTTGGGAACTGGACACTTTAAATTACATGGCAACTCTGGAAATCAGATTTGCCCACCTGCCCCAGGTTTTGTTATTGTGATTATTTAGCATCGTTTTAGTAACATTTCTGAACTAAATCTGTAAAGTCTGTATTTTTTGTTGTACTGAAGTCCTGGATCAGTTCACTTAGTGGTCAGCAAACTATTGGAGAGATTTCCCTAAACACTGGGAAGCAAAGTCTCTCAGTTTTGCCAAGGGCCTCTGGGTATGTGTTGGGCACACCTTTAACACTAAGCCAGGCAGCCTGTCTGTAAATTCCATGGGATTTTCTATGTAGACAATCACATAATCTGCAAATAAAGGCAGTTTTAATTCTTCCTGCCATTCTCCATGTGTTTTATTTCTTCTGCTTTCCTTATTGCATTGGCTAGAAACTCCAATACTATTGAATAGAACAGAGGCATCCATTTTTTTTAACCATGGGGGAATGCATTCATTCTTTGACTATTAAGAATAATGTCAGTTGCTGTTAACTGTAGCTTTTATTTTTATATGTCCTTGATTGGATTCAGGAAGGTGCTTTCTAATACTGTTTGCAGGAATTGATGTTAAATTTTGTCAAATGCCTTTCTGCATCGATTGAGATGATTATATCATTTTTCTTTCTTTACCTCTAGCAATATTCTTTGCTCTGAAATCTACTTTGCCTGTTATTAATATAGCCACTCCAGCTTTCTTTTAAGGTGAGCAAGCCGTACCTTTTTCAAACATGTTTGTCTATAGTATTTGTGAATTTATGTTTAAAGTTCATTTCTTTTTTTTTTATTTTTTTTATTTTTTTTATTAAAGTTCATTTCTTAAAAGCAGCATGTAGTTTTGTTGTTTTTAACCTATTCCAACCATTTCTGCCTTTTTAAAGGATGCTTAGTTCATTTAGATATAGTTTTTCATTGTTATTTTGATTTGTATTTCTCTAATGATCAGTGATATTGAACTTTTCTACGTATGATTGTAAGCCACGTGTATACTTAATTCAAATAACTTTTCTTTTGGATTGAAAAGAAAGCATGTTTATTATAATCTGTGAAAATAAAAAATAATAAGTATTTAAATGTAAGACTGTAACTACAGTAATAGTTTAGAGATGTGAGTGGTCTGTTTGGACTGAAGAAGTCAAATGTTTCATGAGGAAAATGGAATCTAAATTCAACTCTAAGACAACAGAAAAAGATGAAAGACACATAACAGGCTCAAACACAAGTAAGTGTATCCACAGAGGATGTCAGGATGATTGGCTAAGATGGAAAAGGGTTAGATTATGGAAGGCCAGGTCATAAAGAGCCCTGAAATTACAGGAGATGTTGAGGTGCCATGCAAACCTTCTGCAGGTTTTTTAATCAGGTGAAAGGTAAATATACGCATAAATATCCAAAAGAAATAATGTCGAGAAACTTAGCTAGTGATTATAGGTAACCCAGAATAACAGAAGGTCCAAGCAAATGGGCTGACCCACAGGTCTGTCCTGGAATCCCTCTTATCTCTTTATTTCATTCAGCATCCAGTACTGTGGCTGTAATGACCATCTATATCACAAGGACTTCCAAATTCACCTCCACGCCTGCTCCTTTCCTGAACTCTGGCCTTTTACCCAACTGTTTATCTGACACACTCATACAGATGTACAATGAACATCTCACACTTAACATGTGCAAAACAGAATTCTTGATTTGCAGCTCCCCCAAACATGTTCTTATGTTCTTCCCCGTTTCTGTCAATTTCACTACTATCCCCACAGTTACTCAAACCAAAACCTTGTAAGTATTATATCCCTTCCTTAGCTTACCTCTTACATTTAATAATTGAAGATTCTTGTCAACTTTATCAAATCCTGCCCTGTTGTATCTTAACTCTATTTATCTCTGTCTTCAGTTCCACCACTCTTGCCCTGGCCCTCACCATCTTTTGCTTAGACTACCCCAAAAAGTCTCCTGAGGATCTTCTTGCTCCCCATAATCCAGATGTTGCCCTCCTATCTCAGATCCTCACCTGGATTCTTATAGCTCTATGAGACCCAATCCCTCTCTATCTCTTGGATCTCACTTAGTTTTTTGTTTGTTTGTTTGTTTTTTGAGACGGAGTCTTGCTCTGTCGCCCAGGCTGGAGTGGCGCGATCTCAGCTCACTGCAAGCTCCGCTTCCGGGTTCACGCCATTCTCCTGCCTCAGCCTCCCGAGTAGCTGGGACTACAGGCGCCCACCACCACGCCCAGCTAATTTTTTTTTTTTTTTTTTTTGTATTTTTAGTAGAGACGGGGTTTCACTGTGTTAGCCAGGATGGTCTGATCTCCTGACCTCATGATCCGCCCACCTCAGCCTCCCAAAGTGCTGGGATTGCAGGTGTGAGCCACCGTGCCCGGCCGGATCTCACTCCTTAGCAGTCTAGTACCACCCTCACCAAGCTTACTCTTGCCTTAGCATCTGAAATACTCTTATACCAGGTTTTTGAAGGGCCGGGTCCTTTCTGTCATTCATGCTTCACCTTAAATGATACCATCTGAAAAAGCCCTCCCTTACCACCCAGTCTTAAGTAGTCATTCACTGTAGTCACTTTCTCACAATATCCCGTTTTGTTTTCACCAAAGCTGTCATCATTACCTAACGTTCTATTTATTGTTTGTCTCCTCCATATTTTTGCACCCCTTTACCCCAGATCAAATGTAAGCTCTTTCAAAGAAAGCACTTTCTAGGTCTTCTTCACTGTTACATCTCCAGATGCAAGACTCATTACACATTTATTGAATCAATTAATGGAAATACAGCACTTGATAAAGATGGGATCTCAAATCAGGAAGAAAAAAATAGATTCGACCAATAACTGAGACAAGTTGTGAAGGATGCAATAAGAAAAATCTGAAGAATGTTAGGGGAAATTTTCCTAGACTGACCCTTATCAGCTCAATCCAAATTCCCATCGCCCACATAGAACCTGGGATTTCCCCTGTGCAATAGTGGCAAATATGCATCCTAAATCCATCCCTTAACTGTTTCACTTAGGTGGCAAGGTCTTCTCCATAGTAATGAAACAACCAATAGCAGGTGCTTCCTTATCTGTGACATAGTCTATATGATTCTGACCAATAGCAGACTTCTGTCTTTACAAGCACACATGTGCATGTATGTTGTTTAAATTACAAAATTAAAGCTTGGAATTTAAATCAACCACATTGAACAACAGATCCCTGTGGAATAAACTAAACATACAAACCAATGCACAAGATATAGTCACCACCAATACAATATCACTTCAACTGAGTTAGCAGTTAGCTCGAGCCTAGGACAAATTCTTGGAAAGACAGGAGCTTCATTTTTAACAGCGCATAACTGTAATTAGCATCAGCAAAGCCCCAGATGAGTAGAAGACTCAACTTGGTATCATTAACACAAATAAGTAGTGTTTCACTATTGTATTAGAAAAAAATTGTCTATTATAATAAAATTGCTTTTTTCTGAAAAAAAGAAGGCCATTACTTTTCAAAATTTAGAAATCCCCATGGGGCTAAGTGGCCTATACAACCTAGGTAGAGGGAAGGAATAATTCAGAAGATAGGGCTGAGTTTTCAGTCCTCTGGTAACCGCAGGCTGAGGGTAGAAAATTAGGGATAATGTGGCTTCACACATAAACCTTATGATAAGCAAAACATATCCCAGATTCTGTACTCAATGGCTTAATACTGGCTATCATTGGAACTACAGAGGGATGAAATTTTTTTTTTTTTTTTTTTTTGAGACGGAGTCTTGCTCTGTCACCCAGGCTGGAGTGCAGTGGTGCGATCTTGGCTCACTGCAAGCTCCGCCTCCCGGGTTCACGCCATTCTCCTGCCTCAGCCTCCCGCGTAGCTGGGACTACAGGCTCCCGCCACCACGCCCGGCTAATTTTTTGTATTTTTAGTAGAGACTGGTTTCACCGTGTTAGCCAGGATGGTCTCAATCTCCTGACCTCGTGATCCACCTGCCTTGGCCTCCCAAAGTGCTGGGATTACAGGCGTGAGCCACCATGCCTGGCCGAGATGAAAGATTTTTTATAGCGGATTTGTATTTTTTTAAATTTCTATATGGTTTGAATGTTTTAATCAAGCATGTTTTATTTTTGTAATAATAATGAACTCAAAAAAAGCTAAAAGAGAAAAGTAGTGAAAATATACAGGAATCTACTATTTGTATCACTGCTTTTCAACAGAAATATAATGAGAGCCACAAGTGCTGTGATGCACACATTTATTTTTAAGTCTTCCAGTAGCCACATTTAAAAAGGTAAGAAAATACAGGTAAAATTAATTTAAGAATATATTTTATTCAACCCAATATATCCAAAATATTATCATTTAAACAGGGATTCAGTATAATAAGTATTGAGATATTTTACAGTCTTTCTTTTCTTACTAAGTCTAAAAAATCTGGGGTGTATTTTATCCTCATAGCATATCCCAATGAGAACTGGCCATGTTTCAGTTGCCTTAAGAGCCAAATGCATTAGTACTGTACAGTGCAGATCTGTATCCTGAAAACATATTTTCACATTAACGAAAAAATGGGTTGATGAGAAGATCAGACAATTTATAAAACATAAAAAGTAAAGGGTCAGTAACTACATTGAAAAATGTAAAAATTCAGCAGTAATAAAAATGTAATGTAAAACCATGAACTGTAACGTGTTCCAGGTCACATGCAGGTATGACTAAGGGATAAGGAAAAAAACTTGTATTGGCCTTCTGAAAGAAAAATCAACAACATGTTAACAAAAGCTTTAAGTGATTATTATTTATCATCTTGGCTGCAAAAAGTTCATTTTCTAAGAATTTTATACTAAGCTCTGATGGAACAAATGTGCAAGACAGTTACAAGGATGTTTAAATCTGTATCATTTATAAAAGGAAGAAATTGGCAATAATCTAAATGTTCAATCTCAGGTACCTAATTTAATCAGTAATGATAAATCCATAAAATTAAATGCCTGTCAGTTATTTTATATGACTAATGATTATTCTAGATATTAGATAATAAACAAACATATCATATGCCCATGAGCTATCTCTCTCCAAGACATGAGATCACGGATTTCAAATTTTAGTTTTTGCTTATTTGTATTTTCTAAAATTTCCACAATACACTTTTATTATACCCAAAGTCAATAATCAAAATGGCAAAGTATGTCAGAAAGACTGAAGATGAAGAAAGCTGGAAAAAGGTTAGCCTATTTTTAGAAGAAATCTAATGGTTGCCTCTGTATAAGTAATTTCAGTAGAAGGACAGTCTTTAGAAACCAAAATAATGGTTGAGAAGCAAAAAGAATTTAATCAGGAAGGCATTATGGAAAAATGCACATGGTAACAGTATATATCATACAGAGTGTTTCTTTCTGTTGGATTTTTAAATGAAAATATGCCCATTGTGGAAAGTTTAGAATAAATGAAAGAGAATAAAGAAGGAAAGAAAAATCACTTGCAGCTTCAACAGCAATCCCTATCCTCAACATCTTGGAGTGCTCCCTTTAGATCCTTTCCTGCATGGTGCCCAATAAATGTTTGTTGAACAAATGGGGGCAAAAGAGCCAAAATACACAAGGATGTCAGTACACTGAAGTAGGAAGGAGGGACAGAAATAGCAAGTCTTAGGAAATGCCTGGGTAGAAAATAAGGAGAAAAATTACACTGAATAGCCTATCATAATAACTGCATTTAAAGGTGGGAGGAGAGTCAATATATAATAAGTGTTATTTGATTTAAATATTTCCCTCTATTGCTAAATTTAAGTGTAGTTAAAATTTCCTATCTTTCTTTACATAATGCACTATCCACATCATTGAAAATTTCTGTGACTATCATGTTTCTAATAACATTATAATTTTTCAATGTTTAGATATTTCATAATTTGCATAAACAATGCCATGATATTGAAATCACTTACTTACAATGCCAAGGGAACAGAACTGTTCATGACTCATCGTTGACCTCTATGATATCTACAAGACAGGGGTCCTGTCAGAAGAATGACTAAAAGGGTATTATTAAAACTCTTGATACATGTGGCTAAACTCCTTTCTAGGAAGTTTTAACCCAATCTTGCTCTGAAGCAGTGAGATTGACAATGTACAGTATGTGTATTTCTATTTATTGGGTGAAAGAGTCATGAAAAGCTAAATGCCTAAAGAAAGGAGGCTGTGCAAGACAAAGCTGAGAATGCTGGAGTGAGAAGGCGTCATCATGCCTGCAAAGCCATAGAACAGAGACGAGCGGGAAGAGATGGGTGAGAAAAGGAGGGAAGGAAGTTTGAAAACAAAAGGAAATGTGAACTTAGTTAAGGAATAACACATCTTCCTCTGAGAAATATGAAGGAGAAACTAATAGGATAGCAAGATAAAGAATAAGTTAAAACAGATGTGACTATGAGATGAATTCCTCAGACAACATTGTAAGAAATGCCTTCTTCATTGACCAATTCCAAGAACTTCATGCTTCTATTTCTCAGCTGGACAAGTGACTGTTAGGGGTCCCCAGCCCATTGTCCACAACTCCTCTTCTAGCTCCAGCTGGGAGATAACACTGGCTTTGAAGGGATGACAGCCCACCCACGGGGAAAGAAAGATATAACAAATATCTGAAAATTCAGCCCTAACCCCTTAGTATTTGGCTCACTGAATGACGGCTACTGTGAGGTTTAACAGAGGAGTAGTATAGAAAGCTCCTAATATCAACTCTTTAAAAATAAAGACAATTTCCCTGGGGGAAAATGTATTCGGAACATCTTGTGTCTTGGGGGCCAACTAGACTTTAAAACCTTTGGTTTTGGGGACTATATAAGCCCAGCACAGTAAAATGCTATGAAGATGCATGGCTGTTAATAACTGAGGTAGCAAAGACCCTCAAATAGGAAGGTTTTCAGTTACAAAAGAAAACGGCTCTTACCCACGTAGATTAGATTCCTACAGTTCTCCAGCGCCACTTCTCTGTACAGATTCCTCTGTGGAGGGCTCAGTTGTCTCCACTCCTCCTCAGTAAAGTCTACAACAACATTCCTGAATGTCACTGGCTCCTAAAATACAAGCATATTCACCCTCTATTAGCTATCCAGAAAGTGTTCCTGACACAATGTGTAAAGCTGATAGTCACAGGAAAGGTGGAGGAGAAACCAAACAGAAAGTTTTGGTTTTTTTGTTTCGGTTTTTTTTGAGACGGAGTTTCACTCTTGTTGCCCAGGCTGGAGTGCAGTGGTGCAATCATGGCTCACTGCAACGTCCACCTCCTGGGTTCAAGCTATTCTCCTGCCTCAGCCTCCTGAGTAGCTGGGATTACAGGTGCCTGCCACCACACTCGGCTAACTTTTCTGTATTTTTAGTAGAGACAACTTTTCACCATGTTGGCCAGTATGGTCTTAACTCCTAACCTGAGGTGATCCGCCGGCCTAGACCTCCTAAAGCGCTGGGATTACAGGCACTGGCCACCATGCCCTTTTTTTTTTTTTGGAGACACAGTCTTGCTCTGTCATGCAGGCTGGAGTGCAGTGACACGATCTCAGCTCATTGCAGCCTCCACCGCCCAGGTTCAAGTGGTTCTTGTGCCTCAGCCTCCCAAGTAGATGGGATTACAGACACACGCCACCATGCCTGGCTAGCTTGTTTTGTATTTTCAGTAGAGATGGGGTTTCACCATGATGTCCAGGCTGGTCTCGAACTCTTGAGCTCAGGCAATCCACCAGGAGTCCATGCCTGGCCCACGAAGTATTTTTGACAGTGCTCAGACTTTGTGGTTACCTGAAGAAGAAGCCATCGAGAGGAAATTCCAACTCTATATAAATTCACTCATTTCAGCCATACGTCTTTCCCTTCCTGTCTCAAAGGAAAAGTTCCCCTTCTATGTATCCTCTTATTGCGTGTTCTAGGTGTTCTCTGATACTCTCCAGGCATTCACTCTCACAAATTATCCCCATTTTTGTCAATCTTCAAACTATTCCTCTTTGGAAACCCTTCTTCAGCTTATAAACAAGAATGTTCAAATGAATCTCTTCCTAAATGATTTATCTGATAGAAAAAAAAGAATCCTTTGAAAATCAGTTTAGGAATGACAGTAACAATGCTGATGGGCCATCATTTAATAGGCACTGTTAAAAGATGGGGAGATGCAGGTAGAGTAGGCAGCTTGAGAGGAAAAGTCAAGGAAATACACCATCAAGAGCAGAAGCCCTTATACACTACTCTCCTGCATACACTGAGAGGGGCTGCCAGTGGCCTGCCAATTTTTGAGGCAACAGGTAGAGTTGGGAGAATGAGACCCCAGGAGTATTTATTCAAACTTGGGAGGGGAAAGAACAGTTTTCAGGTCTACGACAAAGAGCTAAAGGTTTTCTTAAACAGGTTCTCCCCCACCCCAAGGCCTCTGCTATTAAAAAGGAACAGAGAATGCAACATCAAATGCACTAGATGCAGCTTAGAAGAGGAGACAAATGTCACAAATAGTTTTGGAGGAGTGTCTACAAGAACCCATCTGTACTAATCACAGCCAATTAGGGGTCTGGCTAAAACCAGCCACGTTAGGATCAATAGTATTTTTAAAAAAGGATCCTGTCATTATCATTATGCACAGAAATGACAACAATACAGGAGAGAAAGAACATGCTATGAAAAACAGCAAAGGATGAACACATTCTGGGAAAACTAAGATCTGAAGAATACAAGAAATCTTCTAAAAATGCTTGTACTATAGAGTAATTCAGTAAGGACATGAATTTAATGAAATACACATACCACCCAACATGATTTTTTTATAAAGAGAGATTGAAAGCTATGAATTACTCTGAGAACAAAAATGTATTATGGAGCTAATAAATTTAGTAGGGATTCTCAAACATGCAAAGACGAAGAGAAGAACATTTTCTTCTCATTATTCAAGACACAGGTTGAGAGAAGAACATTTTAACTACTTGATACTGAAATCCACCACCCCACCCAAGAAAAAAGGAAGGATCACAATGAAGAACTAGGGAATAAAATTACTACACGATGAATGGTAATGAGGGCTGTTTTTTTCCCCAATCTTTACACATTTTATTTTTCTTTCTTGGCTTACTGTATTGTTGTTAAGACCAGACATATTTTTCTTTTTTGTCCTTGCAAGAGGGTGGTTGAAACCACTTAATTGATCAATGTAGAACACATGGTATAATGAGACTTTAGATGTTAAATTGAGAAAAACAGTTACAGGAATAAATATGGGTCCAGAACAAAAACTTAAGTAAGTAAATCTTGACAAAGTAAAAATAATCTTACAACAATTTAAAAAACAGTCCATAGAGTACAAAAGAGAGGGAGAATAAATAAATAAATAAATAAATAAAGCAAGGTTGAATGTCTAATCATGTGGACACAAACACAGTGAGTCTCTCATAACTGTCTTACCTTTTTTCTTTCACTCTTAGAGAAATATTACAAAAACAAGAATTTTCTCTTGTTCAATATAGTTCTCTTGAAGAACAGCAATTTCTTTAGTTCTCTAGTTACTTTTTCTTTTTAAATTCGAGTAACATTAATTTTTTTGTTATTAAACCTATTTATTACTAAGCAATGCCAGTTTTCTTTCTGTCTCTTCATTCATTCATCTGTTCATCTTTCTTTTTGCCTTACTACAATGCCCAACACTTATCTCCATAAATGTGCATGGAGAGAGACAGCCAGATGTTCAAAGTTAACACTGACGGGAAATGCATGCACTTTCTGCTTTGTCAAACTACTATGTACTGCTGATTGTTAAATAAAATAATATAGTTTAAAAAATAAAAATAAAGGACTTCCACTTCCAGACAAAATGGAGTAAACACCTTTCTCTGTTTCTCCTATTAAGTGTAGATAACCATCCTGGAAGTTATATTTGAAACAAACATAAGATGACTATGAAAGGTGGAGAAAGGCAGGCTGGCTAGGGCCCCTGGGACTTGGGTGTTTTTATCATCTCATGTATTCTGTAGTTGTAGCTGAAGAAGAATCAACCTGGAAATGCTAATGGAAATAGAAGAAAATAAATAAAAGCTCCAGTAAAAGATCAGCCTAACAAGCCAGAAAACTTTTAGACAGTAACCACCCAACTCTACGAAAACACCACAGGAAAAAATAAAAATGTGGCTCCATCCCCACCACCCTCAGCTAAGGAGGGGGCAGGGAGGCAGACTTCCACGCTCACCCCACCACCCAGGGCCCTCTAACAAGAGAATTTTAAAGAACATCCCATGAGATGGCACCAGTGAGCAATTACATAAATGCTTGAATCAAAAGAAAAGGTAGAAAAATAGAAGTAAAATAGAAGACATAATGAAGAATCAAATAAAAATTTTAAGAATAAAAACATGAGGCCAGGCACGGTGGCTCACGCCTGTAATCCCAGCACTTTGGGAGACTGAGGCAGGCGGATCACAAGGTCAGGAGATCCAGACCATCCTGGCTAACATGGTGAAACCCTTTCTATACTAAAATTACAAAAAAATTCACTGGCCATGGTGTAATCTACTCATCTGACAAAGGGCTAATTTCTAGAACCTACAAAGAACTCAAACAAATTTACAAGAAAAAAAACAAACAACCCAATCAAAAAGTGGGCAAAGAATATGAACAGCTACTTCTCAAAAGAAGACATTTATGCAGCCAACAGACACATCAAAAAATGCTCATCATCACTTGCCATCAGAGAAATGCAAATCAAAACCACAATGAGATACCATCTCACACCAGTTAGAATGCCAATCATTAAAAAGTCAGGAAACAATAGGTGCTGGAGAGGATGTGGAGAAATAGGAACACTTTTACACTGTTGGTGGGACTGTAAATTAGTTCAACCATTGTGGAAAACAGTGTGGTGATTCTTCAAGGATCTAGAACTGGAAATACCATTTGACCCAGCCATCCCATTACTGGGGATATACCCAAAGGATTATAAGTCATGCTGCTATAAAGACACATGCACATGTATGCTTATTGTGGCACTATTCACAATAGCGAAGACTTGGAATCAACCCAGATGTTCATCAATGACAGGCTGGATTAAGAAAATGTGGCACATATACACCATGGAATACCATGCAGCCATAAAAAAGGATGAGTTCGTGTCCTTTGTAGGGACATGGATGCAGCTGGAAACCATCATTCTCAGCAAACTATCGCAAGAACAGAAAACCAAACACCGCATGTTCTCACTCATAGGTGGGAATTGAACAATGAGATCACTTGGACACAGGAAGGGGAACATCACACACCAGGGCCTATTGTGGGGTGGGGGGAGGGGGGAGGGATAGCATTAGGAGATATACCTAATGTAAATGACCAGTTAATGGGTGCAGCACACCGACATGGCACATGTATACATATGTAACAATCCTGCACGTTGTGCACATGTACCCTAGAACATATGTATAATTAAAAAAAAATAAAAAATAAAAAAATTGACATTAAAAAAACCAAAAAACAAACATAAGATGACTATGAAAGGTGGAGAAAGGCAGGCTGGCTAGGGCCCCTGGGACTTGGGTGGTTTTGTCATCTCATGTATTCTATAGTTGTAGCTGAAGAAGAATCAACCTGGAAATGGTAATCAACCTGGTAATGGTAAAAAAAAAAAAAAAAAAAAAAAAAAAAAAAAGCCCCAGTAAAGGATCAGCCTAACAAGCCAGAAAACTTTTAGACAGTAACCACCCAGCTCTAGGAAAACACCGAGGGGAAAAAAATATGGCTCCATCCCCACCGCCTTCAGCTAAGGAGGGGGCAGGGAGGCAGACTTCCACGCTCACCCCACCACCCAGGGCTGTCTAACAAGAGAATTTTAAAGCACATCCCATGAAAAGGCTCCAGTGAGCAATTACATAAATGCTTGAATCAAAAGAAAAGGTAGAAAAATAGAAGTAAAATAGAAGATAATGAAAAATCCAATAAAAATTTTAAGAATAAAAACATGAGGCCGGGCACGGTGGCTCACGCCTGTAATCCCAGCACTTTGGGAGGCTGAGGCAGGCGGATCAAAAGGTCAGGAGATCCAGACCATCCTGGCTAACATGGCGAAACCCTTTCTACACTAAAATTACAAAAAAATTAGCCGGGCATGGTGGCTGGCACCTGTAGTCCTGTTGGCTCAGGAGGCTGAGGAAGGAGAATGGCATGAACCTGGGAGGTGGAGCTTGCAGTGAGCCAAGACTGCGCCACTGCACTCCAGCCTGGGCAACAGTGCAAGACCCCATCTAAAAATAAATAAATAAATAAATAAATAAATAAATAAATAATAAAAACATGAAATAATTGCACCTGTAACCCCAGCACTTTGAGAGGCCATGGTGGGCAGATCACCTGAGATCAGGAGTTTGAGACCAGCCTGGCCAACATCATGAATCCTTGTCTCTACTAAAAATATAAAAATTAGCCAGGTGTGGTGGCAGGTGCCTACAATCCCAGCTGCTTGGGAGGCTGAGGCAGGAGAATCACTTGAGCCTGGGAGGTAGAGGTTGCAGTAAGCAGAGATCATGCCACTGCACTCCAGCCTGGGTGACAGAGCAAGATTCCATCTCAAATAAAATTTCAAAACAAAATGAAAGAATTGAAATAAATAGCTCAATAGACAGGCTCCTACAACAGAATGGAAAGGAGAGAGGAGAGAACCAGTGAACCTGAAAATAGAAACTACCCTGACCAACAGAGAGAAGGGAGACAAAAATAGAAGAGATAGGTCCACAGGGACTTTTGGGATTATGTCCTGTGACTTTAAAAAAACTGAAATCATACAGAGTATGCTTTCTAACCAAAATAGGATCAAATTAGAAATCAATAGGAAAAAGGTAACAGGAAAATTTCCTAACACTTAGAAACTAATCAACTCCCTTCTAAATAATCCGTGGGTCAAAGAAGAAGTCTAATCTCATGAGAAATAGAAACAAACAAACAAAGAATAACAAAAATATCTACCTAGAACCAAATGAAAATACAGCACATAAAAATGTGTGATATACCAGTATACAAGAGCTGTGAGGGAAATTTATAGCACTAAATGCTTATATTAGAAAACATTTCAAATCAATACTTGAAGCTTCCACATACAGAAAATAAAACAAAAAGAAAAATAAAACCAAAGTATTGGGGGAACCAGCCCCCAATATTTCAATGTAGGTTCTTTTCTATTTTCCCTAAGTGTCCGCTGGTCTGAGAAATAAAGAGAAAGAGTACAAAGACATAAATTTTACAGCTGAGCCTCTGGGGGTGACATCACATATTGGCAGGTTCTGTGATGCCCCTTGAGCCACAAAACCAGCAAGTTTTCATTAGAAATTTCAAAAGGGGAGGGGGGTAAGAACAGGGAGTAAATCACAAATATCACATGCTTCAAGGGGCAATAAAAGATTACAAAGGCAGAAGGGCAGAGTGAGATCACAAGGCCAGGGCGAAATTAGAATTACTGATGAGGTTCCATGTCCCACTGGGCATGCATTGTCTTGATAAACATCTTAACAGGAAACAGGGTTCTAGAGCAGACAACCGGTCTGACTAGAATTCACCAGGCTGGAATTTCCTAATCCTAGCAAGGCTGAGGGAGCTGTAGGAGACCAGGGCATATTTTATCCCTTGTCTTCAACCACATAAGACAGACACTCCCAGAGCGGCCATTTTAGAGACCTCGCCTTGGGAACGCATTCCTTTCCCAGGACTATTCCTTGCTGAGAAGACAATTCAGTGATATTTCTCCTATTTGCTTTCTGTAAGAAGAGAAATATGACTCTGTTCTGCCTGGCCCTGTAGGCAGTTAGACTTTATGGTTATCTCCCTTGTTCCCTGAAAATCACTGTTATCTTATTCTTTTCAAGGTGCCCAGATTTCATATTATTCAAACACACATGCTTTGTAAACAATTTGTGCACATAATGCAATCATCACAGGGTCCTGAGGTGACATACATCCTCAGCTTACAAAGATGACGGGATTAAAGTAAAGACAGGCATAGGAAATTAAAGACAGGAATACGAAATTTTAAGAGTATGGATTAAAGTAAAGACAGGCACAAGAAATTATTAAAGACAGGCATAGGAAATTATAAGAGTATTGATTGGAGCCGGGCGCGGTGGCTCACGCCTGTAATCCCAGCACTTTGGGAGGCCGAGGCGGGCGGATCACGAGGTCAGGAGATCGAGACCATCCTGGCTAACATGGTGAAACCCCGTCTCTACTAAAAATGCAAAAAATTAGCCGGGCGAAGCGGCGGGCGCCTGTAGTCCCAGCTACTCGGGAGGCTGAGGCAGGAGAATGGCGTGAACCCGGGAGGCGGAGCTTGCAGTGAGCCGAGATTGCGCCACTGCACTCCAGCCTGGGCGACTAAGCGAGACTCTGTCTCAAAAAAAAAAAAAAAAAAAAAAAAAAAAAAGAGTATTGATTGGAGAAGTGATAAATGTCCATGAAATCTTCACAATTTGTGTTCAGAGATTGCAGTAAAGACAGGCATAAGAAATTATAAAAGTGTTAATTTGGGGAACTAATAAATGTCCATAAAATCTTCACAATTTATGTTCTTCTGCTGTGGCTTCAGCCGTACCTCCATTCGGGGTCCCTGACTTCCTGCAACACCAAAGCAAGCAAAAAACAATACAAATGAGATCACGAAATTGAAAACAGAAAAATAGAGAAAAATGAAAAAAAAAGCATTTTTTAAAAGACCAGTAAAATTGATAAACCTCTAATATGACTAATATAAATAATAAGAGAGAAGACACAAATCACCAACATTAGGAATGCACCAGGGGATATAACCACAGATCATGAAGATATAAAAATTATGTTAAGGAAATATTATGAATAATTCTCCAGATATAATAAACCTGACAAGTAAGAATATGGGCTAATTTCTCAAAAAACACAAATAACCACAAACATCTATTATTAGGAAATAAACAATTTAAATAGCACTACTCAAATAATTATTAAGAAATTATTAAGAAAATTATTAAGAAAATCAAGGCCAGGCACAGTGGCTCATGCCTATAACCCCAGCACTTTGAGAGGCTGAGGTGAGAGGGTGGTTTGAGCCCAGGAGTTTGAGGCTGCAGTGAGCTATAATCACATCACTGCACTGCACCTTAGGCCACAGAGCAAGCCCCTGTTTCTAAAAAACACAACAGGCCAGGTGCAGTGGCTCACGCCTATAATCCCAGCACTCTAGGAGGCCGAGGCAGGCAGATCACTTGAAGTCAGGAGTTCTTGACCCACTTGGCCAATATGGGGAAATCCCATCTCTATGAAAAATAAAAAAAATTAGCCAGGTGTGGTGGAGCATGCCTGTAGTCCCAGTTACTGAGGAGGCTGAGGCAGGAGAATTGCTTGAACCTGGGAGGCAGAGGTTGCAGTGAGCTGAGATCATGCCACTGCACTCCAGCCTGGGTGACAGAGTGAGATTCCATCTCAAAAAAATAAAAAATAAAATAAAGAAGCAGGTCAAATTCATAATTTAAAAACTCCCAAAAGGAAATCTCCAGTCACAGACAGATTTACTGCCAAACTCTACCAAATGCTTAAAGAACTAACATCAATTCTACACAATGCCTTCCTGGAAATAGAAAAGGAGACTGCTTCCCATGTATTTAATGAGACCAGTAACCTTAATACCAAAATTAAGCAAAGACCAGAAAAACAAAAAAAAAACACACACAAAACAACAGACCAGTATCTCTATATTTAGATACAAAATCTCTTAGCAAAATGCAAGCAAATATATATTGTTCAACATTTTATAAAAGAATCAAATGGCATGACCAAGGGGGATTCCTTCCATAGATTCAAAGCTGGTTCAATATTTTAAAAATCTATGGAATTAACCATACAAACATGTCAGAAAAGAAAAATCACATCATCATACTCATTGATGTAGAAAAAGCGTTCGATAAAACTCAATACTTATTCATGATAAAAATGCTCAGAAAATTATCAACAGCGTAGAACTTCCACAACTTGATGAAGAACATCTACCCCAAACCTATAGGTAACATAATATTTAAAGAAAGAATGTATGTGTTCTGCCTAAGATAAGGAAAACACAAGGATGTCCACTTTTCACCACTATTATTCAATATGGTACTGGAATTTCTAGCAAGCATGGTAAGTCAAGAAAAAAAAAACATACAGATTATAAAGGAAGATGTAAAACTGTCCCTATTTGGAAATAATATAAGGAACTATGGGGAAAATCCCAAAGGATCTTCAAAATAATTCATTCAACTAATAAGTGATTTCAGCAATATAAGCATACAAGATCAACATGGAAATAAACTCAGATTCAAGAAATCAATCAGAGGCATATATGAATTGAAAAATATACCATAAAGCAATTCCTTTTTGCAAGTGATGTGACAGCATATCCAGAAGCCTTAACAATAAAAAGATAAAAGTAGCTCAAACAATAAATTCAGCAAGGTAAAATGATAAAAAGTTAACCAACAAGTATCAATAGTCTTCAAACATATAATTAATCAGTTAGAAAAAATAACACTACAAAAATCCCATTACAGTAGCAAAAAATAATTTAGGAAAAAGGTTAATTAGAAATGCACAAAAACTTTGTGATGAAAAGTTAAACACACTTCTGAAAGATACAGAAGCAGAAAGGCACACATTGAATAATATGAAAATACATGTGGACAACATGCAGTGTGTCTAGAATTTCAGAATATTGAAAATAACCTAAATGCTCTTTTATAGAATGGTTGAATAAGGTATGGTACATACTTGTTACGGGTAGACTATGTCTTCCAAAAGGATGTTAGAGTCCTAACACCCAGTACCTGTACATGTGACCTTGTTTGGAAACAGGGTCTTTGCAGATGGTTAAGATGAAGTGATCAGGGAGAGCCCTAATCCGATATGACTGGTATCTTTTTAAGAAGGGGAAAACTGGACACAGAACAGCCACGTGCACAGAAAAAAAAGTCACGTGAAGACAAAGGCAAAGACTGGAGTGATGTGTCTACAACCCAAAGAATGGTACTGTCAGCAAACCACCATAAGCTAGGACAGAGGCACAGAACACATTCTCTCAGAAGGACCTCAGAAGGAACAAACCCTGCTAACATCCTGGTCTCAGACTTCTAGCTGCAGAATTATGAGAGAATAAATTTCTGCTAAGCAACCCAGTTTGTGGTACTTAATTATGGCAGCCCTAGCAAACTAATGTCATACTCAATGCATACTATGATACTATAAAAATGAGTAAGCAAAATTTCATGGAATTCATATGCAGTGATTTCTAGGATACAGCTAGGTGAAATAAGTAAAATGCAAAAAAATTACAGGATGCTACCTTTTGTATGAAACGAAGCATCAACAAAATTTACATGTATTAGCTAATTTTTGCAAGGAAAAATAAAAAAATGAAACTGAATCTAATGAGACTACCTATAGGAGTGGATTGGATGAGGAAGAAATGGAAGGAGAAAGGGGGAATGATAATTCCATATGAATTGTTTTTGTGTAATTCTGAATTCTGGATTCTTATTAACGTCCCATATAATTTTAAAAAATCATGAAGAACAGAGGGACATTTCTAATAGAATTGTATTAGTTAGCCTGGGCTGTTGCTGCTATAACAGAACACCACAGCCTGGGTAGCTTAAATAACAGTTACCCAGTTGTGTCACAGTTCTGGAAACTGGCAGTACCAGCTAGGGTGTTGGCAGGCTTGGTTTCTTCTGAGGGGTCTCTCCTTGGCTTGCAGATGGTCTTCCCTCTGTGGGTGCCTGAGTCCAAATTTCCTCTTATAAGGATACTAGTCAGACTAGATTAGGGCCCACCCTACCAGCCTCCTTTCGATTTACTTACCTCATTAAAAACCCTATCTCCAAACACAGTCACATTTTGAGGTACTAGCGTTTAGGGCTTCAACATATGAATTTTGGGGTGATACAATCCAGCCCATAACCAGAATACGAACAAAACTATATTACAGGCCAGGTGCAGTGGCTCACGCCTGTAATCCCAGCACTTTGGGAGGCCGAGGCGGGTGGATCACGAGGTCAGGAGATCGAGACCATCCTGGCTAACACGGTGAAACCCCGTCTCTACAAAAATACCAAAAAAAAAAAAAAAAAAAAAAATAGCCGGGCACGGTCTTGGGTGCCTGTAGTCCCAAGGAGGCTGAGGAGGAGAATGGTGTGAACCCGGGAGGCGGAGCTTGCAGTGAGCCGAGACCAAGCCACTGCACTCCAGCCTGGGTGACAGAGCGAGACTCCATCTCCAAAAAAAAAAAAAAAAAAAAAAAAGATGATAAGAATCATACACAAATAATAAATTATAGTTAGTAGGTTTGCTTTCCACAGGCCAAGCATATGGGTTAAAAGAAAAACTAGGATTGTACAATTGAGCAAATGAGTAAATATATTTAGGATAATGGGAGCCAGGTTCTCCATTTTGAAGAAAGGACTAACACATGCAGCCAGGAAGGAGAGGAATGAACTCCATGGTACTAGACTAGTCTCAGCATGAATTAATGTTTTTTAGAGACAGACACAGATATGTGTGCATACATATGTATGTGTGTAGGCATGTTTATACAGATTTGTTCCCTGGGAGAGTCTATAAGCAATGATACCGTAGTGGCAATGTATACACCTAGCACCCAGATTTGGTTTCAACAATTCCATTCACCACAAAAAGGAATCAAAGCTCTTTGGAGAAATGGCAGATTCCAGGGCTGGGACAGGAAAAGAACAAAATAAGCCTAAAATATCTCGTTGGGCAAAAAAACAAAACAAAACAAGGAAACAATAAAAATGATAGGTATATGTCAAAAGGATACAGAAGCCAATTTGAATGGACTCCCAGGAAGAAATCTGGGTAATTTCAGCATTTAAATCAATAATAATAGTAACATGTCATAACCTATTGAATAAAATGAAGATCCATGAGTGCCTACCGATATAAAAAATAAATAAATGAAGTAGAAGGGAAAGTTCTTACTCATAGAAGCAATAATTACAAATGTAGAAAGAATAGTATTTTAAAAGTCACCATTTTTCAGTCTTCATTGTAATAACTGGCTTATTATAGGAATCATTATATAGGAATGCTATAGGTAGTGGTTAAAATTTTGATAAAAAGAAATTTAAATATCCTCAAAAATATTTTCCCACAAATTACTTATTAATTACAACTTAACATCTTGTGACCATGAGCACTTAATATCTCTAAATTTTCCCTCACCTTCAAAACAGAAATAATTAACTACTTTTTACAGTTCCCCTAAGAAATAAAGATAGGAAGTGATAAAGTCTCTAGAAGTACCTAACAGTAGGTGCTTATCAAATGCTAATCCATTTTCCCTTTTCTAAAAAGGAGCACAAATCAGCTGAGTAATTAAGATAGAATTTCAGAAGTTAAAAAAAAAAAAAACACAATCCATATGTAATTGTGTCAAGGCTTCCTCCTCCAGAGGAAGCATAGAGAAGACAGAGCTGACACAGAAGAAAGAAGCCACGAATGACCAAGGCACCAGATCAACTTATAGCAGCCAGTCTGGGTTTCAGGAATAAACTGAACATTTTAATCCACTAGGCCCATTAGCTGCCCTGTTACCTAAGCCCTTGTTTTCCCCACTGACCTACGTTAAAAGGCATTTTGTACCTATTTTTGCACGTTTCCCTCCCAGAGTCTTCTGTAACTTTCACCTTTTGACTCAGGCTTTTAGGTTAAGCTGTCCACATTAAGACATGTTTTATGTCCGTGTTAAGACATATTAAAACATGTTTTAGACAAATATTCATGTGTATGGGCAAAAAACTCGAGGACTGTATTTTCAACTAATTGTAAAACAGGTTATTTTAGTTTCTATTATGTGGAAAGTGTAAAACATTCCAACGAAGGGTTTTAATGTAGATTTTTTTTTGCACTCATGCTGTTGATTGCTAAATGTAATAGTCTGATCATGACCCTGAATAAATGTGTCTTTTTTTTTCAAATGTGCTGTGTAAAGCTGGTTTACTCTGAAGCCATCTTGGTAAATTTGTGATGTTGTATTGACTTCACACTCAACAGTGTGAAGTTAGAATTCCTCCAGGGTGATGCCAGATTCTATCTGGAATTTATTTACAACCTGCTTGGGTGGAGACACCATTGTCTTCAGAAACCTTTGTGTAGTTGAACTGATAAGTACTGTCACGACCTGATATCTAAAAAATAAGGGGGCCGGGCGCGGTGGCTCAAGCCTGTAATCCCAGCACTTTGGGAGGCCCAGATGGCTCAAGCCTGTAATCCCAGCACTTTGGGAGGCCGAGATGGGCGGATCACGAGGTCAGGAGATCAAGACCATCCTGGCTAACACAGTGAAACCCCGTCTCTACTAAAAAATACAAAAAACTAGCTGGGCGAGGTGGCAGGCGCCTGTAGTCCCAGCTACTCGGGAGGCTGAGGCAGGAGAATGGCGTAAACCCGGGAGGGGGAGCTTGCAGTGAGCTGAGATCCGGCCACTGCACTCCAGCCTGGGTGACAGAGGGAGACTCGGTCTCAAAACAAAAAACAAAAAACAAAAAACAACAACAAAAAAACAAAACAAAACAAAAAAAGAACAAAAATGGGCAAAAACATAAGGAAATGAAAATATAGTTAATTAAAGCTGGAAGAGAAATGAAAGAAAGAAAGAAAAAGTTACCTTCAAAAGAAAAAGAGAACCACGAGGTCACAAAAGAGAATAGACTCAAATGAAAAAATAATGACTAGCATTGAAGAAAGGTAGACAAACAACCGGGAGAATGAAAATGACATCAGGAAAAAACAGGTCACAGAAAAGTGGTAGAAATCAAAGTTAAGCAAAGGCACTATTCACAAAATTGGAGTCCCAGGAAAAAAGTAATAAAACAATGGCATAAACTAATAAGGGATAATATTTAAAAGTATGTTGCAAGAAATTTATGCTGAAATAAACTCGAGTCAACTGAGTATTTGGGAAAATTCTCCTAAAACAGTAAACTTTAAGTCATAAGCTAGTAAAATCATTAGCCTTTATAGATTTTTGAACCAAACAATATTGACAAGAATGCACATCAAAACTTGCTATGGCTAAAAACAAATATATCAACATAACTATCCACGTACTAGGATTAAAAAAAAAAAAAGGTGAAGAGTAAGTTACAATTGTGTAGTTAAGGGCACATGAAGTAAAATGGGACATTTAAAGATAAACTCTTCCTGGTCTTCAAGATAAAAGATCACATAAAACACATCTTTTTTCTTTTTTTTTTTTTTAGACGGAGTCTTGTTCTGTTGCCCAGGCTGGAGTGCAGTGGCATGATAATGGCTCACTGCAACCGTGACCTCCCAAGTTCAGGTGATCCTCTGGCCTCAGCCTCCTGAGTAGCTGGAACTATAAGCATGTACCACCACGCCCGGTTAATTTTTGTATTTTTTTAGAGTCAAGGTTTCGCCATGTTGGTCTTGTCTTGAACTCTTGGCCGCAAGCAATCCTCCTCCCTTTGCCTTCCAAAGTGCTAGGACCAGAGGCGTGAGCCACTGCACTCGGCCAGTGAAAATGTTTTGAAATAGACAAAGGTGATGGTCACATAAACCCAGTGAATGTGATCATTGCGGTTAAACTGTACATTTTTAAAGGATTAATTTTGTCATGTAAATTTTACCTCAAAAAAAAAAAAAAAAGAAAGAAAAAAAGAAGAGATGATCCAACAATAAAAATCCAAAGGTGAAACTGTGTAGACCAAGCAAACTGGATGGAGAACCCTGAATAAAGGAGTTAAAATGAAACAGAGCTTTATATCTGATAAAAATGTGTTCTGAAAAGTTTGTTGTGAATTGAACTTTTAATTATTATATTTTCTCCTTTGACTTGTAGTAATATTTTTCCAGCTTGAGGTATGAGGACTCATAGAAATTATGTATCTTCAATGAATACAATGTATGCAATGTATGCTTTAATATATGTATAAATTATGAAATGATTACTGACAATCAGGCTAACTTTTTAAAGATATTTTTATTTCAGGTTGGCCCTCAATTGGTAGAAATTCACAGCTCTTCAGTTTTAGGTCTCTCTGCCTCCCATTTCAGAGTGGTGCAGCAGAATTGCATTATTTTGAATACCATAATGTATAATTTGTGATTATTCCAATTATTCCAATAAAGGTTGCTTTGCATGAATAAAATACAGTGTACAACCATGTGTGGATAAATGCATAAGATACTTAAGAACAGAAGTGTTAATTAAAAAGGCGTGGTTGCTAATCCCAGCAACTTGGGAGGCTGAGGCAGGCGGATCACCTGAGGTCGGGAGTTTAAGACTAGCCTGACCAACATGGAGAAACCCGGTCTCCACAAAAAATACAAAATTAGCCAGGTGTGCTGGTGCATGCCTGTAATCCCAGCTATTTGGGAGGCTGAGGCAGGAGAATTGCTTGAACCAGGGAGGCAGAGTTTGCGATGAGCTGGGATCGTGCACTCCATCCTGGGCAACAAAAGTGAAACTCATTCTCAAAAAAAGAAAAAAAAAAGAGTAAATTCTGACACATGCTACAATATGGATGAAACTTGAGGGCATTATGCTAAGTGAAACAAGCCAAACACAGAAAAGAAAAACAGTATATGATTCCACATATGAGGCACCTAGAGTAGTCAGATTCACAGAGAAGGTAGAACAGTGGTTGCCAAGAGCTGGGTCAGAGGAGAATGGGCAGGTGTTGTGTAATGGGAACAGAGTTTCAGTTCTGGTGAGATGAAAAAGCTCAGGAGAGGGGTGGTGGTGACTGTTGCACAACAAAGTGAGTGTAGTTAAAGCCACTGAATTATACACTCAAAAATGTTAAAATGCTAAATTTTACTTTACATATATTCGACCACACACACACAAATGGAGCCATGAAGTTTCACGTATCTTAATAGGACAAATCAAAATCAGTTTTTGGAATACACTATTTTCATTTTTCCTTTACTTTATGCCAAGAAGTGTAAGTTACAAAACAAAAATGCATCTTTATCTGCATTCAGTTCTTGCAGTAAGTATATGGCCTGTTGGAAGTCATACTCTTCCCAAACCGTCAATTATTAAAGTGTGCAGTTCTAAAAATACAGATATAAAAATACCTTTTCCCAAATATTCATTTTTTAATTTATATTTTCACCTTCCGATTTCGTGTATCACCTAAGAAGTGAGTATGCCTCATGGTTAAGAATGTGGGCTCTGGTGCTAGAAGGATTTATCACGAATGTCCCGGAGTAACTCTGGGCCTTTACCACTTGGCACGTAATCTCAGATTAAGGGAAACACTTGACTCTCATAAAAGGAGAAAGAGGAAAAAAAGGATGAAAAGAAAGTGAGACTCAGAAAACTCTAGTTTCTGTCATAACTTATTTTATCTAGACAATTAAAAAAATGAAGGAAGAGAGAAATCAAGTAAGTTTCTAAATCCACATGCTTTATCTTTCCATTTATGCACGCGATGATAAACTTACTAGGGCACATGGAAAAGTAACTCCTGTATTCCTCACAACACTGACCTTTCTTTGAGTGTTCCCAACAGAATGCTGGTCATGCTTGCAGTTCAGCTGATTTTTTTTTTCTTTAACAAGACTTGCTCTCCTTTCTGGTTTCTCCCCAGCCTCTTTATGGGTGCCCGGTAAAATAACACTTACCTACCGGCTTCCATTTACTTCCGTCCCTGCCCTGCCGGACCCGCTGGGCAAGATCCCCCGCCTCAACGGCCCACATACTGGAAGGTGCAGCGCCCAGGGCGCACAGCTCCCAAGTGGCAGTGGGACTCACGCACGAGGCCATCCCCGAGCTAAGCTGAGGTGTTTCTGGAAGGTACCCTCTGCCTAGGTGCCGGCAGCAGCCGTGGAACGCGCCCCGGGGGACAGAATGCATCATCAAGGTGCTTTGACCACCTTGAGGCCTCCTTCTCCCCCTGGCCTCCGTTCCCACATGCCCTACCCACAGCGACCTTCACTGGCTCCCGGTATTCACCTAGAGAGGTCGGCGGCCGCAGCCTTCAGCACGCCCGCCATCTCCACGGCGTCCCCAGTAGCGGCTGACCCAGCCAGCTGCGCCCTGGAGGGCGGGGCGGGGCGGGGCGGGGCGGGGCGGGGCGGGGCGGGGCGGG